>NW_016690275.1:2398594-2600014 GCF_001604755.1 Lepidothrix coronata | reverse complement strand
CTCCAAGGACAGTGACTCCACCACCTCCCTGGGCAGCCCATTTCAATGCCCAATCACTCTTTCTGTAAAGAACTACTTCTTAATGTCTAACCTAAACCTTCCCAGTAGGACCATGCCCTCTTGTCCTACTGCTGGTTGCCTGGGAGAAGAGACTGATACCCACCCAGCTACAATCTCCTTTCGGGTAGTTGTAGAGAGTGATGAGGTCTCCCCTGAGCCTTCTCCAGGCTAAACACCCACAGCTCCCTCAGCCTCTCCTCATAGGACTTGTGCTCCTGTCCCTTCACCAGCTTCATTGCCCTTCTTTGGACAAGCTCAGTATCCTTCCTGAACTGAGGGGCCCAGAACTGGACACAGTACTCGAGGTGCCTGTTTACTTCACTTTGGTTGTTATACCTTTCTTCTCTGCTACAAATAAGACTACGAAGTATCATCACTATTGTGAAAGACCTGATCAAAAAAGCAATAATCACTACTATTCCAAATCACATTCACTTTCTCATTTCTTACTGAAATGTACACATTCCAATGCAGACTTTCAAGACACTATTTTTTGAATGGTCAGTAATGCAAACTGTTCTCAGATTAATCCTTCTTGACTTTTTCTTTTCAAGTGTCTTTTGTAATTTTTATAAGAAATTAACTGCATCTGTGTGGGGAGAAGAGAGAACGTTCTAATCATTATCCAAAGCAGTGAAGCTGTGCAATAGGACATCTGTGTTCCCAAAGATTTAACATTTTACATTCTTCTTTGTCCTTTTTAATTAATTTTTATTACTGTCTTCTTTCCCTTTGGTTCTATGTTTATCATACTTTCATTGTCATATTCTTTTTTAAATTAAAGTATTTGTACAAAGATTTTTTAGGAATTTTAGCAACTCAGCCCACAGATCCAGTTACTGATACAGTCTAGAAAACAGACTGCACTCAAATCTGAAAATAGTTTACTTTAGTATTGACCACTACAGACATCATGTTGCTGATCTTCCTGAGGTTTGTGACTACCACTTCACTGTGCATTCACACGGATGCACTAAGCTAGAAAGGCAGGAGAGAAGCTCGGTCTACATTTTGGAAGCATTTATATGGTGCGCTTTTTCCATAAAATTATAAATTACTATAACCAAAGCAAAGAGGCCATCATGTCTAACAGGAACAAGTGTATCGACCTGCAATTCTGCAACAGATTACCAGTACTATTGACAAGAGTCGTATGCATTATATGCACGGTTTTGATAGGTAGGGTTTCAATATATAAAGGCTTAAAAGAAAGATAGAGAAAAACCTTTTACCAGGGCGAGTGACATGACACAGGGCAATAGCTTCAAACTGGAAAATATTGGACATAAGGAGGACATTTTTTATGATTAATGTGGTAAGGCACTGGAACAGGTTGCCCAGAGAAATTGTGGGTGTCCTGTTCTTGGAAATGACCGAGGCCAGGTTGGATGGGGCTTTGAGCAACCTGATCTAGTGGAACGTGTCACTGCCTGTCACTGTGGGTCATCAGGCTGGACTTCTTATTCAGTGAGTGTATAAGTAAGTAAATTAAATTAAGGATTTGGCAGTAGGCTGACTGTAAGCCTATTTCAGAAGCCTATGTCACATTTTAGTTGAGAATAAGCAGATGCCCATTGTATGAATTTTAGGTCAGGGTCAGAACAATAAACTTCAGTGTAGATAAGGTAAAAAACAGATCAAGAAAAAACCCACTTAGGTCCAGAACAGGCTGCAGGTTTGTGCAGTGCATTATCATGTATACTGTTCTACTCTCACTCTCCCTCTCTCTCACTCTCACACACTCTCTCCCTCTCTCTCCCTCTCTCTCTCTCTCCCCCCCCCCCCCCCTTCGGGTAGATAAAGGTCACTGTACTTTTGGCTACCATTAGGATCATGGTGTTTGCAAATAGGCTGGCAGAGGCTTTGCAGAAGCTGTAACACCTACCCTTAGAAAGGACTCGTGGATAGCCTAAAAAGAGCTTCAACTTTCTCTTACTATGGAACACGACTCAGTTTGACCGGTCCACAGCTCTCCCCATTATACAATATTCCCATGACTTGACCGTGCTGTTCACCTATGCATTTACAACCTGGTTACACCTTATCACACCGCCGTGCCGGCAGTGCCGGTGTTGTTGGGCAGGCCATGGCATTGGCGGCTCTGACCCTCCTCGGCAGGGGACGCAGCCCAGGCCGGCGGGCGGAGGCTCCTCCCGCCGCCGCCTCCCGGCGCCCCCCGCCGGGCCATCCGCCCGCGCCGGGCGGGATGCGGGGCGCTCGCCGGCGGCTCTGCTCCGCCCTGATCCTCGCGTACGGGCTCTTCTCCCTCTACGCGGCCTACACCGTGTTCCTGCGGCCGCGCCGTTCGGCCGCCCCTCGCCCGCCGCACCGGGACCGCCGCGGCCAGCGAGGTGAGCAGGGCCGCTTCGGGCCGACGGCCCGGCCCGGCCTGGCCCGGCCGGGGCGGCGGGCGGGGACCGGAGGGAGCTCCGGAGGGAGAGCAGGGCCGGGGCCGGAGCCCCACCGCTCCCCGATAGGCCTGCGCAGGCCGCGGCCATTTCCCCAGTGCTGCGGGAGGCACCGGGTCGCGGCCCGGCAGTAGAGGAGAAGGAAGCGGTGGCGGCGGTGGTGTGCCTGGCCCGGGGCAGTGGGAGGTGATGCTTGAAATTATGGATTCCAGAAAATTCTTCAGTTTTTCTAAACCCGTGAATCTGACCGTTTTACGTAAATTACGCTTTTAGGTTTCACAAATCATGTTGCCTTGGGAAACGAATGGAATCCATGGGAAGAGGACGAGAAAAACGAGCTGGCTGCTTCTCAGCAGAGATATGAAGCTAATCTTAAAATGATAAAATATGCGAGATCTCGCCTAGAACAGACCAGTCTTAGAGTACAGATTTGGGGAAAAGCAGCAATTGGTAAGCAGATGTAACCAGTGTCTATTAATCACATAACCTTTCTAATATAGCATTTTCCCCTGCTTTTTAATGACTAAAATTTATGTATATGATTAAATAGTATGTATATTTGTACGTGAAGATTGTTAAGGAAGTGGTAGCTGTTATTCAAATTTGTACCAATGTAAGAGTAGTTACACTTTAGTTTCTTTCTATCAGTTCTTTTCAAGGCTGTTTTTTGCATCTGGCAAAGAAAATGTCTCAAATAACAGAGAAACACAGTTACTTTTTTAATCCAGTCTGGTTTACAGTACAACACAAGAACAGGCCTCCTATTTGGTTAAACGAGACTATATATTTTTGTCACATTTACACTTCCTGAAATAAAGCATCACACAGTGAGAAATAAACCATTTTGTGTACTGCAGTACTACGGCCAGTGATGAGCTTGGAAATTCTTCTGTTGTAGAAGACACTGAGTATACTCTACATAAACTAGGAGCCAAAGTCTTCTCAAGCTCTTTAACTACTACCGACAATATAACATTTTTCTTATTTTAGCTTTTTGAAAATGCCAAATTTCCAGCTTCAGGTAAACTTGCATGTAGCATTGTAGAACACATTGGTAAATTAGCCAGTGGCACATTCCACCACAAAAAAAATGGTGTGTTTCACAAAAGCTTAAGAGAAGTATGCTTGTTCTTAAAATGCTGATTAAAATTTGCTCATTTTTAAGTGGTATGTGTGCTGGAAGGAGATGCTAACAGAAGTAGTGGTATATCTTCATCTACTGATATTTTGTCAGCCAGAGAATATCTTTAAGTATATCTTAAAGATATTCTTAAAGAATATCTTCCCAATACAGGAAGAATTAATCTGAACTAATTCAAAGTCATACAGACTTTGAGAAGCAGTGTTCCCATTATATAAGAAGCTCTGACATTTCTTTCCCGAGTTCTTACATTGTGATGCTTTTTCGTTTCCTAGAAGTTATTTTATTTGCTAGGAGTTTAGAGTATGCATGATCTGTGCATTCAAATTCTCCATCATGTCTTCTTTTGTGTAGGTCTTTACCTTTGGCAGCATATTTTTGGAGGGCACCTTGAGCCAGCTGATGTGACTGCACAGTGGAGAGAAGGAAGCCAAAAAGCAGGAAAAACATATTTCAGGTGTTGTTCACGATGCTGATTTCAATTGTGTAAACTTTAACAAATAATGCATTGGAAAGTTAAAGTACATTATAAGATGCACAGGTGGATTATTTTGCCTGTCTCAAAGTTGTAGTTATTTCAGTATCAGCTGCAAGTCCTTTTTAATTTTTTTGTGTTTTGATAACTATGTAAAATGTACACAACTTCTCATTCATTCAATCATATCATTTATTCATGGAAACACATATTTGATAAATGCAGCTAATCCTAGCCTAAACAAGTCAGTGTTAAAAAATAGAAAACCAGGGAGCAATTTCATCTGTCTTATGAAGGTTTGTGTTATTTGAAAAAAATAGAGAAAGACTTACCAATGCTGAGAGGAAGGGCAGCCAAGAGACCTCAGTGGCACTGGTGGGGAGGGAGGACATAAAATCCTCAGAAAAGTCTTAAGAACTGGGGTTTGGGGGCTCATAGTTGACGACAACAAGTGTGGAATTTTGAGGCAAGAGGAGGTCTCCTGCTATTTGGTTTCTCTGTATTCAGGGAAAAGGGTCTTGGTCATAAATAGGATTGCATCAAAACTTTGTTTCTGTTTATAACAAAGGCAATCTGTGAGGACTAGCATCTGTGTAGCTACTTGACTTGAAAGACAAAATTTTACACGTAAAGGAAGATTACACTTAAAGCACTGTTTGCTTTAAAAATGGTGCTTAATCTGTGATCATACATGTTTTAAGATTGATGTCAAATGTTTTATATTATTCAGTGAATCATATATTCTTTTCTCAGAAGTCCTATTTAATACCATTGTAAGGCTTTCTGTAAAGATACAGTGAAGGATTTTTTATCTACTTGGCCGGTTAGCCAATCTGCAATAGTAGATCTCCTGCAACATTAAGTCACTTGCACCTGGACTCACCTATTAAAAAAGTTTTCTCTTAATACATAAAATACACACTTAAGTGAGTGTAACTTCTGAAAAATATCTTGTTTCAGAAGAGTGTTTTTTTCTTACACAGTAAGATGTGGTTCTAGTTGAAATTTGTGGGTATTGTTTGAAGTAAATATGTGCTGGTGAATTGAAAGGGGTTTTTAAGTGATCACAAAAGTTTTTTATCATTTTGAATTGTTTATTGATGTATCTAATGTTGAACACGATACAGGCCATAGAATATTTTCAGTAATGCCTGCATCACATTCATAAGAGATTAAAACTGTTTTCTAGAAAGATATATGGGCTTGATTTATGCATAGCAATTATTAAAGAGTCTGTCTTATATCTAAGGAAATTGATGAAATTGTGTACTCTTAAAAAAAATAGCTGTATTCCTTGTCTGCAAATAAAAGATGATCCTACAGTATTAGAGAATCAACTATGAACGATGCTACTGCATCTTGGCAGTCTCCTTGACAGAGCAAGAGAGCTTTCCATTCACAAATTTAGAGAGGGAATACAATGCTTTCTTTGAATAAGGACCAGTGCCTGTAGTGCTGTATGGGTGGAAGAGACTTTTGTTGTTCCTAGAATTAAAATCTCAGAAGTCCAGAATTTAAATCTACAGAAATCCATCACATTCTGCCAGATAGGTTATCTTCTTGGTATTCACATGCAAATTTCTTTCAAGCTTTTCAAACCATGTTTATAACATGAAAATAATTTGCTGCACTTAATGAGTCTGTCACTTGACTGATTATGATTATTTTACTTCTGGTGTGCCTGTTTCAAATGATTAATAACCTCACATGATTCCTTAGGGTATGCATGTCTCAAAGAAAAAGTTCTATACTTGCATTTAAATATCTTCTTGTTGTGTTTAGATGGACCAGGGATAATAGAGTCCTTATTTTAATTTCAGCTTGGATGCTAGATCCTATAAAATACAAAGCTTAAGTTTGGTAGCAACATAACAAAACTTAACTTTTGAAAGGCTAGTAGGAACTTGTAGTGCAAAGTATAGAAAGTATGCAAATATCACTGTTAGTTTAACAATTAGGCTTCTGAAATGAAATAGCTGAAGTTATACTTTTTGCTCAAATTGGAAATACTATTTTGCATTTTTGTTGTGAAAAAGAATTAGTACATGATTTTGGCTGCTCACTGGTTATAAGATTTTCTAGAATGTTGACTTTACTGCCTGGCTGAGGTAAATTATCTCCATTTGATTACTAGATGAGGCTAGAGGGAACTAGCTGAGGTGACCTATTTGGAGAATATGTGCTGCTCTGCAGTTTTTTGTGGTAAGTCTAATGATTGTTAAAAAATTGAGGTCTAATAAATGTTTTCAAAGCATATCAACTCTAAAGACACAAAAATGCCAAAATATCACTTGAACGTAGTTGCATGAATTTTGTATATTTATGATGGAGAATAAACATATTTAATATAGATTTTGCTGGCTTCAAGCTTTCACCAAAGAAGCTGCCTAAAGAATACTGAAACTATCAACGTCTCCGTGAAATGCAGGGATGTTTATTAAAAAACATGAGTGGAGAAGGAACTACATAGCTGTGGATTTTAATGACATGTTGGCACGTTCATACAAGAGGCAGGAGAGCAGGATTTAGCACTTTATTTGGCCTAGAGCAATTCACATCCTTCTCTCCTGTCATCTAGGAAGATGTTGTAGGGCAGGGAGTGCCAAACTACTTATCTCTTATTATTAAGTAAAAGCATTCCTAAATTTCTGTTCCACTGATTAACACCCTCTATTTTATAAACATTCAATGCTGCCTTGCCTCAGTCCCCGTTAACCCCAGTTGTTCTGCAATTACTCGCCATTCTCCTACCCTCTGTACACAAATTGCAACCATCTGGATTTGTGCCAGAATGAAAGCCTATTGGTCAAAAAAATCAACCAGCAAAGGTTTTTATCTGTCAAAGGATTCCACCAGGGATACCTTGTGGCAATTCAGTTTTAAGAAAACCTTTTGGTGAAGCTTTTTGAAAATCCAAATGCATTACATCTACTGGATCCTCTTTATCTGTGTTCTTACTGACACACTCGTAGATCTTCATCAGATTAGTAAAACAGGACAATTAATTTCCAGCAGTGCTTATCCATATATGTGGTCAGTGATCTTACCTTTTGATAAGATGCAGTGATCTTACTATTCTTTACAGACTCTTCCAGAGAGGGAATTCATGCTGACTGGTCTCCTCCAGGGTCCTCTCAAGTTGTTTCTGTAAATGGGAGTTTTGTGTTGATGGGTAGACCCCTTATCAAGCATAGTGTCTCTTCATAATGACACTGCACACCTTTGCCAGCAGTTCTGCAATTTCACGTTCCTTCAGAACTCTCAAGTGAATGCCATCCAGGTCCAAATTCTCTGTTTGATATAATACTTATTATGTTTAAACTTGTATTTCTTTCTGAAGGGAATGAGTTTACATGTAGGAATCTTCCTTAGTTTTCGATTAATTCATATGGGGTTTGGGAAGTATGTGTTGTTTACTTTTTGGATTAAAGTGCTTGGGCTTCTTATACAGTGTTTGTGAACAGTCTGCAAACTCCTTGAAAGCTTCTTGTGATTTGTACTGCTCCTTTCCAAGTTCTTATCCTGATTTTTTCATCTTTATGTAATTCCTTTATTGCATATGGAGTATCTCTACACTATTTGGTATGATCTCTCGTGCTGCAAGTGCTAAACGTAATCATACCGCTGTTACAGAATGACTGTGTGACTAACACCTTTGGAATTGGGTCTGGAAGACCCAGTCTAGAATACCATGTTTTTGTATGGATTCTATGATTAGTAAGGAAAAACAAGGACTTTGTAGAAAGCAAGTCATGTATTTAGTCAAAAAAATGTAATCTCCCCATACCATCCTTGATCTAGCCTTCATGTGAGTGGTTAGTACTGTTAGTACTACTGCCCTAATTTTGCGGCTTTTGTAATCTCCCTTACATTTCCCAATCCCAATTGTGTTCTGACTGGGAGTTAATAGTACAATCCTAGCACTGTGTTTTTATTATTAAAGTATGGGATTTATGAGACTTTCATAGTGTTACCTTTTTTCCCCACTGTAATTTTATGCATTTAAACTTCATATTTTTCTACACACAAGTCAGTACTTCCTGACCTGTACATCCTGCTATTCCTGTAAAGTTGATGCTCTCAAACTGCTGTGTCATAGATAAAACCTTTTCCCCCATGTCTCTTTTTGCAAGGTGATCACTGGACCATCTACATATCCTAGTCACTATTTTAGGCATTCTGAAGCTCAAGGTATTCTCTCTTAGGAATCCCAGTGATTCTGTTCTGATCGTCTGTTAAACTTTGGATTTAAGTCTTGGTCTGACTTACATTTAATCTATTAGAAGTCTTGATTTCAAGTCATGAGTTTCATGAATTTTGGATCCAAAGTATGCCACTCCCACCAAGCCAGCAGCATGTCAGCTTAACTCAGGTTTAAAATACGCTTGTCTAAGGTCAGTCTACTCCAGATAACCTCACTGGGACACAACAGCTTTTGTTGTGAATTTTTTTTTCCTCTCTAGGTACACTTGAACTGAAGCTAGCTGTCAGTCTCAGCACTTCGTGAGTTAAAACTCATGCTCATTATAACTTAAGTTTTGCTGGTAGCTGAAAAACTAGTGCAGCAGACCTAGAAAACTTATTAAAATTATTAAAGATTTTATGATTTTGCTACCTGACTGAAATTTATCTGTTAAATACATTGAGCAGGATCTATAAATGCCATTTTCTACCTAGAATGATTGTGCTTTCTAGCATATACAGCAAACCTAAGTTTACATTTAGATAAATACTTCTTGTGTTACTGATTCTATTTAGTAGAAACTTAACCAAAATTACTGACAAAATTAGTATACCAGACCAGCTAACTGTCCCTCTTAATGATACCTGGTTTAGTATACTCACCAGGTCTTTGGGAGGGCCTTTCTCTCGTTCTAACACAGCAGTCACTGGTTATTACTGGAATTAAGACCTTTAGTGAACATCAAAGTACACCACTTTTTTAGAGGTGATTGATTTACACACGTTTTTAGGTTTAAGTATAGTACTAGTTCTGATTTATTGACAAAATACTTTATTTAAGTCTAAATCTCCTTTTTCCCAACAAAGATGAAGGCAACCTTAGTCCTGTGTTAAGCAGTAGATACTAACAGCAGAAGTGGTTACAGTTCGCAGTATGTTACATCTGCTTTATTGATGAAAAAATAGTCTCAGGATTACAGACTGTGTAGTAAGGATGTTTAGAGGATTAAGGTCAATAATTTGTTTTACGGGTGTTTACTGTTCTCATTTTGGTTTCCTCAGCTTCCTCACCGGCCCATCCGTAGTTCCTGGCTACTTCTCGGTGGAAGCGGAGCACGTCGTGCTCGTGCTGAACGGGAGGGAACAGGCGAAGGTCGCGGCCGCCACCCAGTGGCTGCACTACGCACAAACGCTAATTCAGACCCGCAAAATCCGGCACGTGGCCGTGGTGCTGCTTGGAAACGAGCAGTGCAACAACGGATGGATTCAGCCGTACCTGAAAAGAAACGGAGGATTTGTGAACCTACTCTTTATTACCTATGACTATGCGTTCGTAAATGAAGAAGATATTTTCCAGTGGCCTTTGGGAGTAGCTACGTAAGTGCGTAGACAGAGGTTGCAATTGAAACAATTTTTGTGCATGAGGTGCGGAAAATATGACTTACTGCTGATGCCCAAAACAATTATAGTAAGTAAATTGTAGAACGTGATCCTGTTAATCATTTTATAAATCAAACATTGGGATCCTTTGAAATTGCATTTAGAAATAAAAATGATAATAGGAAAAGAATGGCAGTGTTTAGGGAGCTTGGAAGGTTTTCTGTTTGTTTTTTCTTTAATAGATTTGCTCTTGAGATTTATCATGTCTGCTGATGTAATATGTACCAGTGACATGGGGGATTTAAAAGATACTTATGTAATTAAGCTCCAGGTACTCCTTGCTCAGAAATGGAAAGGTGATTCTGGTGGTACTTTTTTTAACCTCTGTTATGGCTCTTAAAAGGCAGTTGTGTGCTTCCTGGTTTGAGTTGTTATACTCCAGTATCACAGCAGCATAAGCTGGCTTAACTGCATGCTTACAAAAACATTTTTATTATACTTATCTGCTCAAACTACTTGTGTGGAGTAAATAAAGGCTCGGTTCAGTTAGATGCACTTTTACTTCTTATTAACAGAGAGTTAATAGTGGTTTAACTACTTATCACGGTAATATAAGCTGAAAGGAGCACAGGATTGTTTTCATATCTTGTGTTGAATTTGAATTCAATTTCCTGTATCGATCCAGTTGGCTCAATCTGGAAAACTGTATGTAGTTTTTTATATATAGCTTGAACTTGCTTACAGTGTCTCTGAAATATGATAAATTTGGATTCTTGATGGTGTCAGAAAATTGTTGGCATTGGAAGTTCCTAAGCAAAAAGAAGATGAATTTTGAGATGCAGAGATTAAGGTGACAGTTAACAGAAAGCAACAACATTTACAACAATAAAGTAAGGTGCACAGCTGGGTGGAGAAAGATAAATATGGTATCAAAATGGAGGTTTGCAGCCCTTGCACACCAAGGAGTGTAAAAAATGTGGTTAAAGGTGTGAACGTGTGCCAGATTCTCCAAGTGAAGAGAGAAAATGAAGATGTAGAATGCTGTAAAAATATTTGTCATGAAGGAAAGAATGGTTCTCAGAAAGTAAGTGAATTAACATTCATTCCACAGGAGAAGAATGAGGAAAGGACCATCCATCAAATAATGTACAAGCTTTTTAGTAGCCAAAAGATTAGATTATTGAAGTCCACTCAGATCAAAGTGAGATTTTGCTTTGAGAGGTTACTAGTGGTATTTTCAGTTGATAGGCATGCCCAGAGATTAAGGTGGCTGAGACTTAAACACCATAGTTACCATTAACCTGGTCATTTCAGTCAAAACTTGTGGTTGCATCAAGAGCAGCTGCTTTGGAAAAGCATGTTACTCAAGGACATTTTGTAATATGCACACATAGTATTTCTGATCTTGAAAAAAGACATAAGTATTTTGGAAAGTCTCTGAAGAGAGTGGTGGGGGCAAAGAGAATAAAGACCTACTTTTAGGACAGGATTTAAAGTGGTTTGCTTGTGTGTGGTTTGCTGTCTGTGTTTATATGTGTGGATTGGCAACAAACAGGTGCTTTTAGTCTTAAAATCTGATGCAGTAAAGATGAAATGGTGCAAAATGTTTTTCCTTTGACATAAAACATATAGTTGTCTAATTATACATTGTTTTTACAGCTACAGAAATTTTCCAGTTGTAGAACCCAGCTGGTCAATGCTACATGATCCAAGATCATATCTATGTAATTTCTTAGGGACAGTTTATAAGAACTCTTCTAGAGAAACCCTAATGGAAATTCTGAAGCAGGATGGGCTTGACAAACTTTGCTGGATTGCAGCCAGAGAACAGTAAGACTTTTAATTTATTTCGTGAAAATATTAAGATTTTCTTGCCTGGTTCATTATTACTAATCTTTTCTTGAGCATTAAAAAATAGTACAAATAAAGGTAATCAGTCATAATTAAATCAGAGAACATTGCTGAGACTCTTTGTGTAGGTCTTCATAACAGCCTTTCTGTTGCTATATTTTACATAAAGCATATTTTTAAATGCATAGAAAAATCTCCTACATATATAACCATCAAAGATCATCAGGTTTTTTTCTTGAATATATTTGATTATGGTGGGAGAAGAAATATTTGTCTAGTGTTTTGTGTGGTTTAACGTCTTTAACAGAAGAAAGAAGACAACCATATTTTGTTGTGTTCCATATAAGAGAGTGGATTTAATCTGTACAGCATGGTTGTTTTTTATTTCAAGTAGGTGGAACAGATCTTTTGACTGACAAGAGTAGGGTTCTGATTGTATTTCTTAATTTTGAAAAGCAGCACTTATAAAATGTTTGATAGCAGGCACAGCAGTGCTTAGGAAGACCTCAGCTACCCTGATGAAGAGTCTCAGGAGATGGATTGTATCTGTGACATAGACTCTTATCTCACAGACATTCTGGGGCACTTCAGGAGATGGATTCTGGTTACATGGTTTGCTTTACATCCTAACTTTTGAAAAGCAAACCTCTACTCATGTAAAGTATTTGAGGCCAAACAAAGTCATTAAAAAGTCCATTAAGTATCTCCCTGTTGGTCTGGTTCTGAACTGTGCTGTGAAGTAAATTGACATATGCGTCATCCAGGTCATGCAGAAGATTTAAAATGGCATTTCAGTTTGTTTCTTACACTTCTACGTATTAATAATTTCCTAAAAGGACGACATCTAACATGGTTACAGTCTATTTTTACCAGTGACATTTTCAATGAATTTTTAGAAGACTCTTAAGAGCAGTTAAGACTAAAAGTAAAAGCCCATTGATTGTGTGTGTAATATAAAATTCTTACATTGACAGCATTTTCATCTTTATGCATAGTTGAAATTAAAGCATATCACTTATTTTTTCGTTGCAGTGTCTGTGGGAAAAATATTAATTTTAACACCCTTTACTTTCCTAGGTGGCAGCCTCAAGAAACAAATGAAAGTTTCAAAAACTATCAAGATGCCTTGCTGCAAAGTGATTTGACATTGTGCCCAGTGGGAATAAATACAGAATGTTACAGAATTTATGAAGCTTGTTCATATGGATCTCTGCCTGTTATAGAAGATGTAATGACACCGGGTGATTGCGGAAATTCATCAATGTACCACAGTGCTCCATTACAGTTATTGAAAACCATGGGGGCTCCATTTATCTTTATTAAAAACTGGAATGAGCTTCCTGCTGTTCTAGAGAAAGAAAAAAAAATGAGCTTACAAGAAAAGATTCAAAGGAGAAGAAAGCTTTTAGAATGGTATCAAAACTTCAAAGCATGGATGAAACAGAAATTCATTATTACTTTGGAAAATTCATTTTTGCCCAGTGATAAAGGATAAATTGTCCCTTTTGAAAATCTAGAATAGATTGCCAGCTTAATTTCCATTAACCTTCTGAGGCAGCTTTTACAGAAAAGTAGTCTCACAGGGTGGATGCGTTCCTTTTATAGTCAACAGAATTGCTCTAGCTTGGCCAAGAGCTTAATTTGTCCCTTCATTCTTAACGATTTTCAGAGAGGTTGTTGACTTAGTAGGGTGGTACTCTGCAAGGATGACAACAATTTCATTACTATTTTCACAATTTCCATGTCCCTGTGTGACCTGATAAAATTTTTTTAGGATAATATCTTTGAGCATGTGAACTTTTTAAAATCCAACATAAAAATATCAGTTGTGTTTGAAGAAAAGAGGAGAATGAAAGCTGTATGGCACAGGGTAATTTATTATGTAGACTGAAGCAGAAAAGTATTACAGCAAAATTGCCAGGTTTAGCACATCCCAGTAAGTGCTTGTTCTGAAAATGTGAACCGTTTACTTGATTGACATTTCATTTCCAAGAAAGTGGCTATAAGGACTGTGAAATAAAAATGTATATTTCAAGGTAAAAATAGAGAACTCTTTCTTAAAAATACTTCATAGCAATATATTTCCCCTTTAACTTCAGTTATCAGCTTTCTTTCATTTCTATTTAGTCTTGGGACATACCTTTCTGCACTTCTGCTGCAGGAACATTCATTACCTGCAGTTGCAGCTGTGCATTCTAAACACCGGGCCTTAAACATGAACCTGTTTGTAGCTTACCTGATTTCTCAAGATCTGCTGAAACTTGTCAACTCCAAAAGAAGTATAATATTGTATGTTTATGGAGCTACATGTACCATAAACAGTTTCAATGCTTTTTTTGTTAAATATAGCTGAAGTGATCTGTTACTGTTCTTGCCCACCAGGAATGAATCTGCACTGTTACCTGTGTGTTTGGCTGAGCAGTGTGACTGCACACACACCACTGGCCTAACCAAAGAGTGTGTCATAGACATTTTTCCATCTTACAGCAGCATGACATATGGGTTCATTCTCGTACAGGAATTCAAAGGCTGGTGCAACTCTACAGCTAAGTAATACTCATTTGTGTAATGATACTATCTGGTGGTGAAATATGTGCCATAAGAGCATTTCTGTGGTTTTCTTTCAATTTTCTTGCATCCTTTCTGTGTAGCATCAAAAAAAAGGCACCAAACCAACAAAAAATTGAATCAAAACCCGAAACATAAAAACACAGGGTTTTAGTTTGCTAACAGTGGATCATACCCACAGTGGCTGCTCTAGATCAGGAATAAGGTATGTTTCAGAACACTTGTATTTTTAGGAGATGTATTCCATGTGTTTAGAAGAGGCTCTCAAAAGATAAATAATCTAAATCCAAATAATCTGAATTGTATGTCTAACGTGAATATCCAGTGACTATCATCCACCCATATTATCTGAAACATCATGCGGTTGCAATACAATGCAAACATTCCCCATTCAGCTGAAACTGCAAGTACAGCCCTCACAGCTCATCGAGTTCATGAGCACTGCTTGGAGGTGGACCCTGTTAGGACAAATTTAGCAAAAATTTCCACACCAAGGATCTGAAGTAGCCCATCAGTAGTACATAGCACTTGGAGGGTTAGAGGAAGCTTGAGTATGTGTAATAATCGTAGAATCATAAAATGGTTTGGGTTGGAAAGGACCTTAAAAGATCATCTAGTTCCAACCCCCTGCCATAGGCAGGGACACTAGATGAGGTGCTCAAAGCCACATCCAGCCTGGACTTGAGCATTTCCTGTGATGGAGCATCCACACCTCTGGACAACCTGTTCCAGTGCCTCACCACTGCAATAATGTAATGTCAGTGCTGTATTTGCCTTTTAGCAGAATCTTTATTTCTACACAGGCTACAAAACTGCAGAGCAATGATCTAGAGCAGTATTTTTCAGCTTGTCAGCAGATCCTTTGGCACTCCTCCAGGATTTCAAGGAACTGCAGAAAAAAACTCCGAGAGGGAGGTCTTTACCAGTCAGCTGAGATTCTTATAAAAAAGGCTACAGCTCCTAAAAAACAGTGGTATGGAGGTTGAAGTCTGAAAAACAGTTCAGTGTGTTACTTGGTCATCAGTAGACGAAACATGCTGCTACTCATGCGTTCATTTCTAAGTAAATGTGTGAGTTTTTCTTAAGGGAGGCCAAGATGCACCAAAGTTTTCACAGAATTTCACATTGCAGCTGTTTGCCTACTTTGCGAGTTCAAAGGGAAATGATTGGCACTTACCTGACTTTCAAATTCATATTCTTCAGACCAACAGGATTTAGCACCAGAAGGAAGTTTTTTGTGTTGTATTTCCAGTGCTAATGGAACAAAGAGGGCAAAACATCTTGAAGCCAAGAGAGGGTTCCTAATGCATTAGGTAGGTTGTGAGTATTTTGTTTTCTTATTCCACTGTCCAACTTGAGGGAGAGATTGTAGTTCTCCCGTTTTTATTCCCTGATACTTACTCATTGGAAAAATTGTCTACTTTGTGCTCTGTTTGGATCCAGAGATGAGAAAGACAACAAAACGGACTATGGGAAAGAAAGGGTGAGACTGAGAGAGGAAAGAGTGGAAGAAATCAGAGAGGATGTGTTATCAGTGATAGACAAAACTGATTGAAGAGAAGCAGTTAAGCCACTGGCAAAAAATGATGGCACAACACGTCCACGTAGGAGTAGATAGTATCGGCTGTCAGTGGGAAGACGGCAAGTAAGTTCGGTTGTTTAATACTAAGAGGAGAATGTATGCTCTGTTTTTGCAGTTAGCCCTCTGGTTCAAGTCTGGGATGGTGAAGCATAACTTTTCCAGAGCATAAAACAATGCCTCATAGCTGTGCATGGAGAGGGACTTCTGTAAGAACTGAGCCTGCCTGGAGTCAAGAATGCCATTTGTAGCATCAAATGTTACACAGATTGTTAATTATGCAGTGTTTTGCATCATGCTTAGATTTGTATGTGGAATATATAACTCTACCAGTTTTGTTTTCTGAAGTATTTCCTGATGATGAAGACTTTAAGCTGGATTGCCTTGCTATGAGAAGAAACAGATCCAGCTTGTCCCAATTTAGCGTAACTCTCTCTCGTACATTATTTGGAACCCGTTAAGAGTGGCTGTGAACATGTGGTGTAAACAATTTAAAAGATCATCTTCTAGAGAGCAAAATGTTTTCAAAGAAACTTAACCAGTCTTCACAACTGTTTGTAATACTGTAGATGAGGAAGGGGCTTGCAAAGGATCTGGCTGCCATTTGCTTACCATTCTTGGATATTTGAGTTGTGATAGTGTATTTCAATAGTTAGGTTTTCTGGTATTTTTGGATATCATCCTTCCATGACTGAAACTTACACAAGGAGTGATAAAACGAAGAGTTTTCTAGAAGCCTTTCTCACAGCAATTACTAAGTGTGAATTAGGAATACCGTGTGCCAGAATCACCAGTTTCTCTCTTGGCTTACTGCTCTCACCAAAACACTTGCAAAACCACAGAAATAAAATCCTGTTACTTCTTGACAAGCCCTGCATGTTAGTAATAACCAGTAAGAGCTGGGCAAACTCAGGAGCAGCTTCCATGCTAGTGAGTCCTGAAATATTTCCAGAAATTGTTCTTACTGTGATTGGAAAGATGAAGGATGGTTGAACAAAATTTTGCTTGTTTTGGACTGTTCATAAAGACTGACGCTGGGAGAGGCAAAAGTATTTCAAATGCAGTTTTAACTGTGCCATAAGAAGCTGTTGCTTCCAAGAAAATTGCTACCATAAGGCATGTTGGGCCATTTCCCAGTAGCTAAGGAGTTTAATGCTTATGTAGTACTGTGAATCCTGCACAAAGGATTTGAAGAGTCAGACAAAAAGAAAAGAGCTGACCTGATGAAAATGTGCCTGAAAAGGTGATACACAGTCTGCATTGTGTGCCAGGACTTCGTGTTGGTCGGGTTTTTTGCTCTCTGAATTCACAAAGGTAAGTTAAATAGTTTGTACAGTAAGCCCTTCTGGGAGCACTCCAAAGTGATGCTATAAAAACCATGCCATGCAGCAAACTCTTCTAATTCCAGCAGCTTATGTCATTAGAAAGAATTACATGGATTTCTTACTCCTCACCAATCCATAAATCATGTCTGATAATCTTCTGATAAAGAAATAGCTACAAAAGGTTATGTTACTGATTGATATTTAAACTTTTTGGATGGGTCAAATTTCAGGATTTCTTCAGTGTCTCCTGAATAATAAAAACTAGTAAATGGTTGTCAGTATATCTTATGAATCTAATTTTTGTTCACATCTTTACGACTAATATGAGCATGGAGGACTGCTTTGAGTGTTAAAATCTCTCATGTGACTCTAGTTTTAAAGAATGTAAAAGCTGAAAAGGCCCTAGAGGTAAAATCTGAGGGTCAAGAGGAATTGTAAAGAGAAAAAGATGGATGACTACATACATTTTGGATTTATTTAATTCAAGGTTTTTAAGAAAAAATCCATTTGAGGACTGTAACTACATGGTAGTAAAAAGGTGAAGCAAAGAGTTTCAAAACATGCTATGTAACATCAGTCCCATAGGGTCTGGTGGCTAGTTTGACTGATATTTTAAGTGTCTCTGATTCAAGGTCCCATAAAAAGGCCTGGGTCTTCAGAAGAAACTGCTACATGTTGAGAATCAAGACCCTGTTAAGATCGCTGTAGTTCAGTGCCCAAAAGTAGGTGCCTGCTGTTGAGAAGCTGGCCACACAGCCAGGTATTTGTACAGTACCATCTCTTACTACCTAATTGTGTTGAGTGCCTTCCTGCATTGCTATTCACATTTTCATCTCTGAACACCCTTGGGACCTGAGTGCAACTACGTGAGTGCTGCTATAGTAGAATACAAGATATTTCTGATCCGTGTTCTCACAACACAGATTTGTCAAGCATGCCATGATATAACATTACTCATGCTCTTAGCCAGACTTACACCAGCTTAATCACACAAGGATAGGTTTAGGTAAGTATCCTCAAATTGCTTCCCGTATTCAGCACAGTCTCATTACTGGGTTTCACATGACACCATTCACCACTATAGTCTTCATTTTTTTCATCTTCAGGAGTATATAATTTGTAGCTTGGGCTGCATTTTAAACCAAACAGAACTGAAGTACTATACAGTGTTTCCATTAAATATGTGCTTTCAGAAGATATGAGATACAAAATGAATGCATCAAGCAGAAATTACTCATTCACTAAGATCCAGATGAAGACACAACCTACTGAAAGACAGCAAGTTGTGCAGGTGGCCACAAATAAAAACAAAATCTCTGAATGACTGAAATTAGCCTGGTTCTTTCAGATGAAGTTATTCAAACAGCATCAATATATCTAACAGAGTTAGTCATATTTTGAAGTTTGCTATATCAAAGGGGTTTTTTTCAGGGCCTAAAATGC
Organism: Lepidothrix coronata; assembly: GCF_001604755.1. Classification (NCBI taxonomy): domain Eukaryota; kingdom Metazoa; phylum Chordata; class Aves; order Passeriformes; family Pipridae; genus Lepidothrix; species Lepidothrix coronata. The sequence goes on along the minus strand of NW_016690275.1, from coordinate 2,581,602 downwards.
AAAGTTTCTCCATAAGTGTTTTCTTTTTTTTCATGTTTTTCCCTCTGCAGTGGAGTTCTTTTCCGAAGAATAAAGGTAGTCCATGGCCATGAGTAGAGATCCACTCCAATATGAGATGCTGAAACATCTTCCTCTGTGGCTGCTTATTAATTATATTTTAGTATTTGTGACAACCCTTGTCACTAATGGTCAGCAATGGGGCTACTACGGTGCTATATCTTAATGCACAAACTACTCAGAGATGTGAGATACCCATGTTCAAGCCTTTGGTCCAACTTGGACATGGACACTGCCACTGCACAGCTGCCAATTCAGAAACAAAACCACTGGGAATTTCTGTGTTGAATCTCTTTGCTCCTGCCTTTGACAGGGGGCAGGGAAGGGTGGAGAGGAACAGTAATAGGCTACTGGGGTATTGTCATTCTCTCTGAATATGGAAATGGAGAATTAAGGACAACTCTGTTTCCCACAAGGCTAAATGGAGTGTACTGATTGATTGTTGTAGGAATTTAAGTGGTCCTTTACACTTCCCTCAAATGCTAGCATAGCTTTAAGACAACCAGTGATGTGTGTTCTCTGGTATGGAGTCTTTAATTGCATATCCCATTTTGCTGGAGGGTTCAGTTTATTAATTTAATAGTGTTTTATCAATGTCTGTCAATGCAGCTCTTGGTGGTGATTGTGGAGTATCATGATTGTTTTACAGTGAAAACTAAATAGTCTTACTAATGCTAAAATTGAAGACAATACTCCATCTGATGAGTACACAAGCAGGGATCTGCACATTATGCCATGTTGTAACAATTTTCCTTCCTTCCCCTGTCTAATCAGACTGATTGATTCTTCTTGTGTGTCTCTTTTCTTTGCTGACCTTCTTTTCACATTGTTATTTTCAGATTATAGCAAATTACTTTCTATCTGGTAGGGATATAATTTCCTTGTCCCCATGGAGAACTTCCACTGAGTACCCAATCTCAGTATAGATGTAATTAGGCTTTTGCTGAATTTCTACTATAGCAAAACTCGTGCTGGTTCACAGCATGCTGCCAAAACATCTCTCTGTAGGCTATTATGTCATTTGAGTGCTTGTTTCTTAAACATTTAGTCTGTTGTTTAAGATTTTTGACTGACCGAATTAAGAGTTCAATGAAAAGGATTATGTATGTAGGAGAGTATAGAGGACTAACTTCAAACATGTCTTTGCCTTCCATTTTGCAGCAAGGAATGTTCCTCATTCCCTGAATGAAACTTCACATGTAACTATAAATAGCTGATCACAGCTTATAGTGTTTGACATCAAAGTCTTAGACATTGGTTCATGACTTTTGGAATCTGAATTCAGTTCCACACAAGGAACCAAGGGCCAAATGCAGCAGAGGGCATTCACATGCAGTATAAAGCCTAGGGCAGATCAGTTCTGCATAGATTCATTGTCCAAAGGACCAGTCTTTCAACTACTGCTAAGACAGCCTGTGGTGCTTGGCCTGCTGGTGAGCTGTGAAACACCACAAAGTGGTCCTTAAAACTGTAACTTTTATTGTTTCTCAATAGCAAATGCACATTCCTCACAGGCAGATAAACAAGAAGTTCCCCTGCTGCCAGTGTTTGTAGTGAAACAAGATCGCTTCCTTTGCTATTGGTTTTCATTAAAGAATTTACAAACCCGACATACAACTTTATTAAAAAATTATGTATCTGGAAAGCATTTTGCTGCTATTTCCCCCATCATCAAAAAGTATGATGTAAGGTGGAGGATAGGCTCTCCCTCCGCTGTGCAGCTGTGTGCTCCTTTAAAACCTATTGGTTATTCCAGAGGTCCCAACTCTCACCAGTGGAAACCTCCCTACTTTTTGTGCCTCCACATGCCCCGAGTCTGCTGATCTGGTCAGGGCTGAACAAATCCTTGCTTTTCTCCATCCACCTGTCACTCCTCAGACTATGCATTCTTGTGTTCATTTCCCTCAGAGCCCTTACACGTGGCCACAGCATTCCTAAGGCACACCTCTTGGGTTGGGTTCTGCGAAAAGGAAAGGCAATTGGTTTGGTTCAAAAAGCAGTACCTCTCCAAAGGAGGGGATTGTGCCTGTTCCTTCATATCACTGTTCAGGCATGAGAGCACTTCCCCAAGGCATGTGTGAATTGGGCTCACTTCCCTTCTCCACCTCTGAAAACTTGAACCCACACGTTCCAGCTCACAGAATGAAAAATGCACGAGATGTCATCATAGACTGGAGTTGGTCTTTCTCCATTTTAAGTCACCCCACTCTTCACAAAACGTTCCAGTACTTACTGGAATAGCAAATTGTAGTGGGTTGGCTTTTGGATTTTTTAGGCCTTCCTTAGCAACAGGGGTCAGGAATCTAAGGAAGTATTCCATATCATCCCTTTCTGTAACACAACATATAAAAAGGTGCAGATAAGAGAGTCTGCTCTCTTCTCTCTTCTGGTGGCTGAAGGCGACAGGTCTCTCCGCAGATGGTCTTTGCTTGTATAGGCCAGGGCCTGCCTGCTCGGACCTGCCATTATCTCCGGTCCCTCCAGGAGGCGTGGGGAGTTGGTTGGTGCTTCACACAGTTCTGCTGTCTCATTCAGGGAAGTATTTAATTCGGGTTTTGTATTTATTCGCTAGCTCTCTATTAACGGGTGTATTTGGAGGATATTTGGTTTTAGGTTTTTTTATCCCTGTTTCTCCCTCCCTTTTCCCCTGTTTTCCCCTCGGGAGCTCCCTATTGTGTGTACAATATATTCAAATTGTATTTTAATTGTAAATATATATTTTTGCTATAGCTTTGGCTGTTCGGGTTTTTCCTTCCCTCTCTAGGGAGTAGGCTTTTTCGCTGGGTCTTGGCAATTTGGCAGAGAGCCAGCTCCAAACTTACACACAAATACACATGTATTTGTTATGGCATCCACCTAGAGGACAGGCATCCCAAGTTCCCGTCTCTGTTCCAGATATTCATGTATTTCACATAGGATAAAAATTAGACAACACCACTTTCCCATCACTTATTGCTTCCCCCCCCATACTTTGTACAGCAACTCAGTCCTTCAAGGACTGAGACACATAACTCAGTTCTGGGAGCTGCAGAACACCACAACACTGAGTGTGACACCACAGCAATGTCCTGGCCAAACCCAACCGAGCACACCTCTTTGCCTCTCATCCAGTATGAGCAAGGGACACTACACCTATACAGCATAAACCAGGGCAAGGCTATAAGCTTAGATCTGAAAGCTGTAACACTACCTCCCTCGTGCATCCAAATGCGTCATGTGCACAAGCCTCTCAGGTTCACAAGGAGCAGCAGCATGATGTGCACAGCAGTCCCTCGGCTATCATAGTTACCTCTGGCTCCTGTTCTTGCAACATGCCCACAATGGCAATGTAAATGTGGAGTCAAATAATGGCAATATAAATGTGGAGTCAGATAATGTTAATAAAAATGGGCTTATAAACATTTTAGAAAGAAACAGAGCGGCAGGAGGACTGTACCTAAATAGCAACTTACAAACTCCTGAGTTTAGCTCTGGCTCCACAAAACCCTCTCTGCCAGTTTTCCTGTTTGTAGAAAAGTAGTATCTCCCCCACTTACTATGGATGCAGCTGCTGTGAAGCTGTACTGATCTGCTGGTGTTTGGTCACTAGGCCAACGATTCGGAGTGTTGTACAAATCTGTACATGCAATCCTTGAGTTTGAGCGTGCCTTTCTATCACTGTCCCAACAATTGGTTAGTATTGTACTTGCTTAGTATTTTCTGATTGTGATTTTATATATGGTTCACAAATGCATATAAAACAATTTTTCTTAAACAGAGCTGACAACTGGATATAGTACTTTACTGTTTAATACTTAAATCAAGCACTTTAACTTGCTTCTGGGTCTATAATCAATAAGACATTTCTGCTGCAACTACCAATCTCCCCCTTTTCCTCTGTTGACTTTAATTAGAGTATTTCAGTTATTGACTGAACCTCCTTCGCACAACATTAAATTGTTTTATCAAAGGAGAATAGCTTTTCCCTGTTGAATTCACAACTACCAGTAACACCCTTCCCTCCAGCATCTTGATTGCTCTGATCTTTCATTAGAGGCGGTTCTTCTCCTTCAGGGCTTTGACTAATTTTACTTCCTCAGACTGCAAAGTCATATTGCAAGTCTACTCATGATCATGGCTATCCTTCTGCTACCTTCTGCTACAAATAGAGGTAACAGATGATACTGAAGAGAGACATGATTTTGTTATGATCCAAAGTCTTGGAATGACCACACATCACCTTGATATACCTAATCTCAGTATGAGAAGTAAAAATCTTTCAAAAACTTTGCTGAACGTAGCAAGTATAACAAAATGTTCACATGAAGGATGTGTAAGACAACTGACTTATGACAGTTCAGGAGGTGGAAAAGACAGAGAGAGACATGCACTCACTATATATTTTATGAATTTGTAGCAACACTTGACAAGGAAACATTTAAGTTGCTAAGAAAAAAATACTACTGCACCAAAACAAATATGAAGTTTTCACCCTTATGTTTTCTAATCATCCACAATCAAATAGCAGTCTGAGTTTTGGTGACCTTGTTGATAGTGTTTTGTAGCTTGCATTTCACATGGATGAGATTAGGGGATAAGACTGAAGGAACAACAGAAGGGCAGAAACCTGAGGCCACAACAGCATGGGAGAAATGAGGCCTGGGGACAGCAGTAGCAAGCTCTGCTTTGAATATCTTCAAGCACTGCCCAAGACAGTAGCTTCACTTCCACTCTAAGAAATTTGGCAGCGTGGAATTTTTACTACCCCCATTAAGTGTATATCCTAGAGACCACTATTTCTGTAGTTACAGATGAAGTGACTCAATAATATGGTGTAGCTAGAGACAAAAGACTGCCATGATTTGAGTAGATTTTACCTGGGTTTATCCCAGACGTGCTTGAACTCCTGTGTTGGCCTGGCTGAAAGGTAGGTACATAGGCTCTGAAGGGAAGGTAAGCACTCATCAGCACTCCCTGATACATCTGCATAAAGAGAACCACAGACATGGACAGTTGTGGGTTGACAGCAGCTAAGCACCCACAGAACCTCTCCTCAGGACAGGGGAGAGGAAAGGAGGAGTCAAAGCGAGAACACTCATAGGTTGAGATGAGAACAGCTTAAAAACTGAAGGAAGGAGAAAAAAACAAGTAATGCAACAGCATTCATTCACTGCCTCCTACAAGCTGACAAATACTGGGCCAGTCTCAGAGCAACAGCTGCTTTGGAAGAAAAATGCCCCATTTTTCAGTGCTGAGAATGGCATCATCTCAAAGGAAGTATCTTTATGGCCAGTTTGGGTCAGGTGTGGGACCAGATTTCTTACCCACCCCCATCCTACTCACTGCAGGGGAGGGGACAGAGCAAGAAAGAGAGACGGCATCAACCCTGTGCAAGCGCTGCTCAGTAACAGACAAAATGTGGGTAGTGTCAACTCTGGTTTAGTTGCAAACCCAAACCACAGCATCACAGGGGCTGCTATGCGGAATGTTAACTTATCCCAGCCAGAGCCAGTACGATATCTTCTGCTGTCTGTCTTCCCTGAGCATTCTCCTTTCCTAAAATGATCACTGGCAGCTTTTCATGGCTAACTGCTATTCATGTAAAATCAGGTGGAGGAAATCAAAGACCTTTTGCTTCAATGCAGTTATCACATGAATTTCACCTCTGCCAAATGTAATTTCCAAGAGACTTTGGAGAGAAGCCATACTGGAATAATTACAAAAGTGTCTCTATTCATTGCATTAGCAAAAGACTAGTTTTATGAAGTCATCCCTTGCTGTTCACTGAAAACTGAGTCCACTGAGGCTGCAGTGAACATAATGGTATTTACAGAAGGCCAGTGATCCAGAACGAGCATTACTAATGTACAAATGCCTTTGACTCAACTCATCAAGAAGTGCTTCCACATCACAGGCCCACTACTAAGTCTTTTACAGTTTAAACATCCCTGGCAACCACAAGAAGGACAAACAACACTTGGAATAACAAAGGAAAAGTTAGACATTTCACAGCATGAGATCTTTGTGGACTCCAAACTAACCAGTCCAGATTATCAGTAGGTACATGGAACAGATAGACGGTTTGTCACATGGGCAGCACCATAGACACTACATGCTTGTCTGTCCTTCACAGCAAGTATCTGAGGGAGCAATGTGAACTCAAAGAAGATACCAGCTGTGCTCCTACATCCATTCCCTGTTTATCATCCAAGCTTGTTGTTCTTGTTGTACTTATGGCTGGTAATTCTGGTTTGTGCTTCTCCTGATAAAAGCTGAATCAGGAATGAGGAAAAAATTCTCAGAGGTTTCTTGTTTAAAGTCACACTTAATTCCTTTAATTGAGAGTAGATGAACTCTTGCTCACCCTTTTTATCCCCATAGACTTTTCACAGAAAGAACTGCTTTGCTCGAGAAACTGAATAAAAACAAATTGCAGAGAGCAGAGCTTTAATTTAAGCAATAAAAAAAGCAATACTGCAATCCTTAATTAAAGGAAGTTTGAGACAACTATGTAGTTTAATGGTCTGGTAGAACCCTTGTATTCCAAGAAGAGCTACATTTGTCAAGAAAGGAACAATCAGGTAAATATATCTAGTTTATCTCGCAGAACCACTGTTATCTCCTGAAAATAGCAGAGTTCTCCATTTAAAGAAGTCCATTTAGATTTAGCTTTCCCAGTCCCCTCTGAAAAATGCCCATGGGGATTTTATACAAGAAGACATGGAGCTGGCATCATCTGTTTGGGAGCATCTATTCTCCTTCGTCACCTCATCCCAGTAAGTTAGCCGTGCAAGATAATAAATTGCAGCAGTGTGGAAGAGTATTGCAAAAAGCACTTGGCAATTCTGATCTACTGTTCTGTGTAGTTACAGAACTATTTCTCCAACCCTCCTTCGCTCAGCTCTCTTCAGCTCCTGATCCCCCAGGGCATACATGTATGAGCTACTTCTACACAGCAAGATGTCCTCTGTCTCCACACTGGTAACATATTCTCTATCTTGGGTCCATGATCTTTCCTCAATAGCAACTTGCCTATGAATAGCAATGGGAAAAGACTTGTAGAAAAGCACTCATATCCTGCTTTGGAGATGTTCCCCTGCAATGCCCTGAGCAGCTCTGATTAGCCAGAGCAATATTATGCTCCACTGAGATCATGTCACAGACATGTGACAACTGTAGCGACAACTTGTGTTCTTAAAGATTGTTTTGTCCTATGTAGTGGTTTGAGAGCCCCAAAATCCAATTCTCGAGTCCAAGCCCCCCTCCCACAACTCAGAGCAGTGTGAGATGTGTTTTCCAGACACAAACATGAGACTCAATATGGGGGGAAAGGGAATTATATTACAAACACTGTAAAAATAAATATTATAATATATCATATACAATCTCAACTATTTCTTTCCTATAATAAATCAGTGTTTACAATGGATCAATCTCTTCTCCCTTCAATAAAAGTCCAGAAGGGAAAAGGAAAGATTCTTTCCACTCTCAGAGCAGCAGGGCAGTAGTCTCTCTAGGGCAGTAGTCTCTCTTCCTCCATGCAGCAGCTGTAGCTGGATCTCACACACAAGGGGGGGTCTCCAAGCCCCTCTTGGCCCTTCGACTCCAAGCAAAGGTCTTTCTCTTCCGTGGGCTGTGTTCACCGGGACAAAGGTCACTTCACCACGTCATATCACGAAGTGCAGAAGTCTTCATGATGGTCCCTATCCTCAGGGGATTCAAGCTCCCTTGCAGAGCTCCCATGCTCTGTCTCAGAGCAGTGGGGTGGGGGGGGGGGCCTCCTCCTCATTCTTTCTGGCTGTCTCAGTCCAGCTTTCCAGGATGCCTGAGCTTCTCAGCTCCTCTCCCTCCAGTGCATGCTGCATTTTAGGACTTCCATCAAGTGGGAGTCCACCACCCCTCCTCTCTAGGAGAGGTCTCCAAGGAGTTTGGAGAGTTTATTTCAGTTCTTACCCAAACTCACTCTCTCTTCAGACAACTCTGTGTCTCTCTTCCTTGGCTGCAATGCCAGCTTTGCTGCTTCTTCAGTTCTTATCTCTTGGCTTTCAGCCATAGCCTCTATTCACTGCTGTCTCTGTCGCTGCTTCTGCTGCTGCTTACAGTGGAGAAACATAGCCCAGCTCTTAGCTACAGATACTTAGCCCAGTCTAACACTGTTCCAAGTCCCTGTAGCCCCGCAGCCAGGGGCTGGGGGGGGCCCAGCCCCCAGTGGGGCTCCAGGCCCCTTCTCCTCGTGGCCTCAGAACATGGCCACCTCTCCAACAACAACTATCACCTTCTTTTCCGGTCTGCTTGTGATATGTTTATATTTTGCAGGAGCGCTGATTGGGTCAACCACAAGAGAGACACCACCCCCCTTGGGGATTACCACTTTTTATAACTCCAGGGGGAAAATGTTTTTCCCCCACCACATTCTAGAAGAGGATTGAATTTCTCTCTTACTTTTTGGTAAGCACAATGTCTTCCTCAAAGCAACAGGTGGCTGGAACCATTTACTCAGGTTGTAATTTTCCTCTGATGATCACATTTACTAATGTCTAACTCCTGGGAAGCTAATGAGACACATGCTCGTGTATTAAGAATGCTCCACAAAACGTTGGGAGATATGTTCTCTGCCTTCTTTTTTTAAGGAACAGAAACAGATGCAGCCCTGCCAGTTGGCTTACTCCTGGAACCACTCTAGTTCACGAGGAATATTTTAAGAACTGTTTTATGAATAGTATCTATAAAGATTGTGAAATACACAGCAGGAGAGGATTTTTTTGTGCTATCCTTGTCTTTTTGGGAATCCCCATAACTGCTAGGATATTGGACTACAGGTTTTTATATGTGGCATAAGTAGAAAAGACATCCTTTCAGATGTTACAGAAAAAAATGCTGGTACCAATTGAGAATATTGAAGTTGCTCTGGGTTTCTTTTTATCCCCAAATTTGCAAATAGAGCATTTCCATGATGCCTATTTAGCAAAATTGTGTGTAGCCAGGCCAGTTTTCATACAACACCTTTACACCAGAGGGAAATAGCACTTTATGATATGGCACTCTTCAACAGAAATTGTATGTGTCCTTTTCTGGAAATCCTCTCTCCTTACATATTTTGGTGTAAATCTAATTTATCTAATGCTTATTTACATAACAAATTCAAGCTGTTTATTTCAGCTAATAAATGGCTGAATAAATAGCTGAAGGCTCTCGCAGATATTGACTCCTCCACACAGTGGAATAAAAAGACCTGTGCAGACCAAATATAGCAGATCTGATGGGTGTCTCAATAAGGCCCGAGATTACCCTTCATACCTGTTAGATTAAACCAAACAACAGTAAGGCTGGACACTGGCTGTACTGTTGACCAGGTACACTCATGAAGTGGGACATAATGAGCCATGGTGAGAGCAGAGCAGAGGATCCGCCTTGCCAGATGCACACGGGATGTCCAGCATGGATAGTGGAGCAGGACATCCTCTGTGAGTCTTGTCTGAGAGCAGCTGCCAGTCAAGCAGGAGATCTCTCCAGGGGTATGTGTTCTGCTAGAAAGAGCAAAGCAGATCATCTCATATGGGATGAGCAGATAGCAGGAGGGTGCTGAGGGGTTCCCGGAGCCGGCTGAGGCAGGGCTGAATGCATTTTGAGCTGAGAAAGTGAGGCTGCGCTGGTGGCCATGTGCCATGGCCTCCTGCACAGCCCAGGCCCTCAGAGAAGCATGGAAAGCAGAGGAATATTGAGACCACTTTGAAGCTTCCTCTGTGCCTCTGTAGTCAGAAGAAGATTAAGTTCTTTTGTAGTCACTCTCAATGTGATGGAAATTGTTGGTGCAGGCACAGCCAGGCCGGGGACACTCCTGACTTCTGACTCTCCTGCCCCAGTTCCCACTGCATCCTCTCAAAAACATAAAAATGAGCACCCATTCCACCTGAACTCAGGATGTCAAGAACAAGAACTGATGTAGGTACTATAGAATATAAAGGAAAGAAAGAAATAAATTGCAAGAGGAATTAGAGCTGTTCCTCTAAGAAGATAAATTCTGGCTCCTTGGTGTTTTTGAGACCCTGTAGGATGATTCAGACGATTAGAGTATTAAAACAACATCTTACAGCCTGCTAAAGAAATACAGAGAAGGTAAAAGGGAAAAATGGAGTAGGTCTCTGTGTCTGACATAGAATCACAGAATGTGCTGAGTTGGAAGGGACCCACAAGGATCATTGAGTCCAACTCTTAGCCCTATACACAGGACACTCCCAAGAGTCACACAATGTGCCTGAGAACATGTCACCATTTCTCTCGAAGTCACTAACAGCTTGAAAATAAATTGCCATGGTTACACTGGCTTGGTGCTCTGTGAAGGCAGAAAGAGCCGTGTATGTTGGTATTTGCCACAGACCATCATATCACTTTGGTAAACACAACCACCATCACATAAACAGCTGTAAGAAAAACCAGCATTACTGTGAGGGATTTCAGTATGAGTAATATAAACAAAAGACTCATAAAGCCAGAATGAAATATCCTTGAAATTCTTCAGCATTGTAAATGATGATTTGCTAACTAGCAAAATACTGCAACCACTGTCAGGGGATTCTAGCCTTGTAAAAACTTCATCCTACAAAAGAGAGGAAAAAAGACCGCACAACAAAAAAACAATAGTTGTTTAGGTTACACTGACAGTGTTTTGGCCATAAACAGCCTGTTTGCTGTGGAGCAGAATCTCAGCCCTGCAGTCTTTGGTGATTGCTCCCCAGAAAAAAACTCTGTCTGGGTTTGGGGGTGTTCCAGCACTGCAAATATTTAAACCAAGATTGGAGCCTTTTGTGAAAAATATGTTCTGTTCCAGTCTGAACTACTGGACCTGAAGCAGCCATTAATTCCTGAAATCTCATGCTCTTTATAATGCAGCAGATCAGCTCAGGAGATCCATGGTGACTTCTTGGTAACTCAGACTTAATAACTATGAGCATTAATGTAGGCAAGTGTCATAATTTACTGGTGATGCCATACGCCCGAGCACTTTATATTCTCAGTGGAAACACTATAAACTAAACTTTACAAATACAGTTTAATTGTAATGTTTGAGATTCTTTATAAACCTTTGCCTTTAGTAGGAGGCGCAGAGATTAGCAGTCTTTTCTAACACCCAGATGATGTGAAGTATCATGGCAAGTATAATGAGAATTGTTTTCATACAAGTAAGACTAAAGAAGGGAATTATCATCCAGGGAGTCAATACTCTATTGATAAGTAATCCCCAAGGACCATGAGCCAGCATGTTTACAAAAATAAAGGAGGAACCAGCACAGTGTCAAGCCACTCTAGAACCTACACTCATCTGTCACTTGCTTTTCATTGTCTTCTTTTGACAGCTTTAACTTTTTTATACCTAGGCAAGAAAAAATGTCAGGTCCCCAGAGCTTTAACTAAATATTTAGAAACTATTCACTCTTAAAAAAATCAAACAACTTTAGTCTGACATTGTAGGTTCAGCATTGTGAGGATGAACTAGTTACACTCTAGTTACACACTAGTTACACTAGTTTAGCATTGAGATACCTAGATTTTATAGAATATCATTAAATCAACAACATGTGAGCTTTACTCTTACAGATGAATACCAAAAGGAGCTTGAAAGATTAGTAGAGCTGGCAAAACAGGGTCCTTTGTCTATCAATCAACCAGATCAGCTAGTCAAAACTCCAAATGGTCTTTTATTAGTCTGAAACTTTTGAACCATTCTTTTAGAAGATACTATTACACTACTCAGTGCCATCAGAAATACTGCCTTGACTCTTGTAAAAACAACATATTCTATATTTCTCATCAACTGTACTTTCTAATGCATTTTTATTTTAATCAGTCACAGGAAAAAATTAACATAAAATTTTATATAAAACATCCAGTTTGAGCAATTTTGAAATAAGGAGGACCATGTTGATAACGATATAAAGAAAGTGAGCTTTAAGAAAGCGCTGAATAGTATTCAGACTCTATTCTTGCTTAGCAGGGTCTCTTAAATTACATTCATGGGAGGAAAAGTCAAGTCACCCTGAAGTGGAAGAAAACAGATTATGTCTTTTCTGGGAGAAACACTCTTCAGAAGCGTTTCTTGTATCTTAGCAATAGTATACTTAACAATGCACTGATTTTATTTTTATTTTATTTCTAATTTATTTTTATTTTTTAATCTTGTGTTCTGCTGGTTACTTACTAGATTTAATGAATGACAGCAGACTGGGCATAGGCATCTGGAGGAAAAGGATGCTTCCCTTAGCATCTCTAGCCCAGCAGCAGTGCTCACAGTACATCACTCTTAGCCACTGAGGAACCACTGCAGTACCTTGCTGTTAGAACTCTTCAGAGAAAAAAGACAGCTGAAAAGTCAGTTCATCATTGCTCTTTTTCAGCTGTATGATTTTAAAAACCAGTTTTATTTATCTGATATAAACAGAGAAATGTAGTAGATTTCCTCATCTTGCAAATATTCCTCATGTGTATTCTTTAGAGATTAATGCTCTAACCCCACTGTAAATTATGACAGGATATCTGTAATCTACCATTGACACACCTCAATGCTTAAAAGTCTTTGGCCTCCAGCCTTGGGCATATCAAGAACCAAGTTTGTTTTTCTTTGATCATCCTGATCACTCCCTCACAGCTCAGTGCTCAAGGGCTGAAATCTGCCCCCACTGAAGTGGAAGGCAAAGCTCCAACCTTAATCGGCGTTTGCAGAAGTTTAAGCCTTTTGGCAATGGAGACTTTTTTGTTTCACAAACACAAGGTCAAATTAAGCACAGGGAAGGGTCTCATAGCACTTTATGAAAACAATTGGGATGGTGGAGAGAGACCCAGATCTGATGACAGTTTGTGGTTCTGCCAAAGGGTCTCCATAACTTACATGTATTAAGTACAGCTACACCACACAGTTAATCCAAGCCTGAGCTGGCTTGCTGTAGCTGCTCAATTGTGCCAGCTCTCTCTCAGCTTCTTTTTTCAAGACAGCTAAATTTGCATTTACACTATAGATGTTGTTTCACGGCACAACTTTCCACATGGCAGGTGGTTTTCTAGTAAGATGACATTTTGTTCTAGTGAGATGACATTTTGTTCCTAATTAACGTATGCAGTTCTTCGCTCAGGCTAGGTGATCAAAACAAGTCCTGCCAAGAAGAAAGGAAAAAGGAATTCACAGCTTGAACACTAGACCAGCATTCCTAACTGTTTCAGACAATTAGTTCTGAAGCTGATTAAAATTCATCCTTCCTTCCTGTTCCTCTTACATCTCTTAAAATATGATTATATTGCCTTCCTCAAGATCATGGGCAAGGTGAGACCACTGGAGAGCAAGATGCTCTGGGTGATCTAAAAGGAGAGGAAACCTCTCTGTTCTTCCTTTTCTTCCTCAGTGAATTTTCATTCTTGAATAATGAAAATGAATGCTGAGCTGCTGTGTATCAGCAGAGAATTTATAAGTCCATCCATGGAAAGGAGATCTTGAAAGAGGAAAACCTTTCCAAGTTCATGATCCCTTTTGAATGATGGAAACCAGAAGACAGTGGGTGGCAATAGGTGTTGGTTAAATCAGTGGGCTCTGGAAAACCACTGGAAACAAGGTCTGCATCTTTTAGAAGTTGGGAAATGAAAATTGGTGGAACATTTTGTTTACTAAATCCTGGCTTCCAACTTTGACTTTTAGATGACCACTGTATGGCTGGGAGATGTTCCTGCTTAGCACCAGTGCAGATTGCTCATCATGAGCAATAGGTCAATTTTCTTGCTGGAAGCTCAAGTTCTAGAAGGCAAGCTGGAAATGGCCATATGTTATGGTGTAGCAGTAAACCTGCATTATATGGGAAAACTGTTATTTAAACATGTCTTAAAATGGCTTTTTGTGGTCTCTTTGCAAACACATGCTTCTTCTTCCCAACACCCCCCAGGACAAGTGTTATCCCATGCAGGAATGTCCTGAGAAGATATCCTGAGGTGTTCTCATTGGCCCCTTTTAACCCCTTCCTATTGGCTGTTAACCCCTTCCTGCGACCTGTAATTGGTTACCCTGTGAATCCTCCTAACCTTATAAATGTAACCCCCCCAACAATAAACTCTCTCTTGCCTCCTCTCCACACCCGGTGTGCTGTCTCTGTGCCTACCATGGGACCACGTGGGTGGAGGGAGGGGAGAGCACCTCTCCCCTCCAGGCTCAGGACCTGAAGAAACCCCTGGTGCTGGAGTTCCCTTTCCCTATCCACCTCAAGCCGTCGGAAATGGTTCCTCAGATGGAAATGGAACTAGAACTGGGCCGCCCCAGCCATGGGGGGAAAGAGATCCAGATTATGGTATATCTTGAGACTGAAATGCGAATTAGACTGCATGCGTGGAGACTAAGCCATTATTCACATGCGAGTGTGCAACATGACTGATTCAGCCTGTCTCCAAGTTCGTCATGAAGGAAAAGCCAAACATCAGTGCAGGACAAAGGTATCCTCACAGCATGCATGCAGCCAGCTCCAGCTGTGCCAGGTACAGTACAGGCTAGTAAATCATTTGACCCATGCTCAGCTTTGAGTACAGCAAAGATGTTACAGCCAGGCTGACAGGTCCTCGGTCCAGACAGAAAGCACATAGTGACAGCTTGGTGTCTTCCTGAGGCCAAAGCACTAACTAAACAGAAGACATGACTTCTGTGTCTCTGATCGCTGTTCCTAAATGGAGCATTGCAGAACTTGTCTCTCCTCGCCAGGCCTTGGCAAGGACTGCCACTGAAAGAGCTTCAGATGCTCAAGAGGTGCTGTGGTAATGGCTGTGTAAGTACCACAGACACGAAGTACCTCCATTGCTCCTTATATTCAAAGGTTTGTTGCTTCCTCTGAACTGTTTTCTTGAATGTGCAATTTGCTTTAGTCACCTGGTTAGCGCCACCCTTGATCAGTAAAGAGGGATGGGTGTGTGCTACCTGCTCTGCCCTCTGATAGCAAAGCCTGTACCACTGTGCCCCAAGGCTTGTAATTCCTAGCCAGTCACTTGGGGGATGCTTTGGGTATATCTGCATTGTCATCTTAGCTCAGAGCATCAGCCTGCAGCCAGCCAAACTCCCTGCTTCCTACCATGCTCTGCTTCGCTCTGTGCCATTGTCTGGTGAAAGCCAATTGTCTGCTGCAACCCTCCATGCAACTCAGGTAGCCCAGCAGAGAGTGGCACTGGCCCAAGGGTGTATTCAACCCCCTGGATGGGTGGATGCCCCCAATTCTGACAGTTTGTACCTGTCAGAGCTGGCTGAGCCTCTGCCCACCACACTAGCCAGCCTGGTAAAGCAAGACATGTTGCCCTGCTCGCTGCTCCTGCACTGTTGAGGCAGTAATGGCAGCTGTTTCGGTGATGGGTACCACTTAGTGCAATTAGCAGGAAACCTCATATGCCTCTAGAAAGTGGAACATGCTTCTTTCCCTCCCAGGGGAGGATGGCCCTTTGTAACACCTAGTGAATGAAGAGGACAAGGTAGGTGTGTTGTGGGTCATATACAGGCCAGAAAGGGTCAGAAGAGGGATTGAACTGACTTTACAGACCTGGTGACTTGGGCTTACCACATACCTGGAGAGGTAAAATGGCAAGTGTGTGCCCATGGAGGCACAAATACCCATAAAAGGGAAAATAAACAGAAGAGAGGGTAGGACAGAAGAAAAGTGAAACAGATTCTTCAGATGAAGAGGAATTATTATTCATCTAACACTAGAGCCTCTCCTCAAAGGGTTTTTTCTTTAATTGCTCCCACTACAGAAGGAAGTTATTAAAATATGAAAAGATGCTGGGATAAAGCACATATATCAGTGTGCTCAATTTAAAAAATCTACACCAATATCCTAATCAACTTTTAGCTAAGGCACAGCAGTCTCTTCTGCTTACCTGGTACTCTGAGGAAAATGATCTTATTTGTCCTCCCAGTATGATTCATCTACAAAAAAGGAGATTGTTTGGTGTTTGCCATTATTAATGGTGCCCACATAGAATGAGACTTTTTCCCCCTCTGTGAGCTAAAGCTTAACTTGCAGAAGGATCCTTTTGAACACAGTGGTGCTAAACTTATTGGTGGCTGAGTACTAAGCATTTCCATATTACTTTGAAGCCATTTATGAGGGTCTTTCAGTAACTCAGAATAAAGTTACCTTTTTCTCCTACGTGCTCCTTCATTACATGTTCCCCAAGGATCATGGAGAAGCAAGGAAAATAATAAATATCCATTTTAAAAAGTTCAGTTAAGACTTGTGCATGAAGACTTTCAGTGGGCTTATACAAAAGCACATTGGAGACTTTGCTGTGTATCTGTACATAAAGCCCAGAATATCAACAACTCAGAAACAGTCATGGCTCTCTCTTTTTCTAAATCATATTGCAAGACCTTATTCCTCATCTACTTCATCTTTTTATCATCAGACAGCTTTTATCTTGCTTGAGAAGATTACAGGGTATAGTGGACTAAATATGACATGCAATAATCCTTAAAAGTTTTTACATAGGGCTATGAGTAAAACTTCCTCTCTTTAATTACTTTTATACCTTGAGAAATTCCTTCTTTAAAGCATATGTGTTTTCTTTTTTATTAAAGTTAGTAACCAGGCTGAATCACAATGCTTGGTTTTAGTCATATATTATGCAGAGTAGATTTTTTAAAGTGGCTTTACTTCCCATTTAATGCCTCACATGCCCAAGTTCAGTTCAAGTGCCTGGGCAGTACAACCTTTATTCTTTGCTTTCTTTTCAAAGCCAACTCTAGTTTCCTCTTTTTGAGGACTAAAAAAAAAAAGGAACGAAATCACAGGATCTGGTATTTTTTTAACTTTTTCTTATTACTTTCAGTAATAAAGGACTTCCAGTTTTCAGCATCTAAGCCACTATGGCACTGCAACACTTCAGACAGCACAGTATTTTGACCTGGGCCTCCATGACATGCCTTCTCCCCCCCCCCCATCCTTATGTGTGAGGTGGCTGCTCAGGCAATGGAGCTTCCTGATGTCTCCAGCTGGAATCCAGCCATTTGGCATCCAGCCCCTTGTTTTTCCAGCACCCAAACATGCAAGAGCCCTGTCCCTGGATGATTTGAGGGAACAGGGGTCTGTGAATACAGTGTGTCTGTGTGACAGACTACAGGCAGGAATCCAGAGGTATAGAGAGATTGACTCCGGCTTGGTGATGGGATAATTTCTTGGGGGCACAGTGTGACAGGAAGGTTTAAAGGTAATGTGACATTTGCAAAAGCCCTAGAGGTGCAGCAAAGTGGGGATGGAACACTCTCTCTCAATGAGGCAGAATGCTAGTGCCAAGGCTGGTAGAAATCCCACTTATGGGCTCTTCTCCTGAGAGGGTAGTGTTGGGGGCAAGAAGGGAGAAGGATCAGAGTTATGAGAGCTACCTCCTGCCTTCTCTTCCTGGTCACCCTAGGAGCCATCTCCAGTGAGGAAGTGCAGTGCTGGGAAGACAGGAACCTGTGTCCTACTTCTCATTTTGTCTTACTCACCAGAAATTCAGTCATCTTGAAAAACAAGGATTAGAAAGGCTTACTACTTAGTCTGATATAAGATGAAAGAAAATATACTTTCTGGCTGGCATATAAGAATTGGACTTTGAAAAGATTTGAACAATTCTGAAGAGCAATGTGAAAGCTGTAGTGTTGTGACAGGATACAGCAATTGAGAATGAGATGAGGTCTCAGGTAACTGAACTGAAGCTAAATGGAACAAGGGCCCTGATCCAGCAAAGCCACCTCACACAGGCACTGCAGTTCCCGTGCTCTGTTCTGACAGTGAGGTTTGGCTGGGATGTTGTGATTACTATTTAATGTCTCATTTAATATCTTAGTGAATGAGCTACTGATGGCATAGCTGAAGATGGAAATATGCTTTTCCCAGCAAAGAGAATAGAGAATATTGACAAATAGAGAACTGCTCTCACCAGAGTGTAATTTTCTCTTCACCTTTGAGCCTGCTTTCTGTAAAAGGCAATAGCTTCATACTCCCTTGGCAAAAGTCAACAAACATCCCCAGTTTGAGCTGTGCAATATAGGAACTCCAAAATGTTCATTTTCAGTGTAGTTATTTCACACCCATGTAACAATTTCAGTTGCCACGTTCAAAAATGTTAATGAGATTTCTGGCAGTGAAAGAAGCATCTTGGATAAAATGCTTTCTAAACATTAGATATAGACTTATTGTATTCCTTTCTAAAAGCTAGTATCAAACTTTTTCTTCTCAGTTCAAGTTGTAGCCACACTTTCAGAGAATTTTTGGGTTGACTCAAGATATCTTAACATAGAAACTGCTAAAAAGAAAAGTGACAGAAGGTTTTCTCACTATCTCTGTTTTTTTAAAAGAGCTAATGAAAAATAAGCTGGTGGAAATTCTGTTTGCCTGAGGCAGTCAGCTTTTTTGATGTGTGAGTAAGGTATGATTATTTTTTTCATCATAGTAAATATAGGGTGAGTTGGACTGTGTGCCTAGGCTTGTAAATTTTCATGACAGCTTTGCGTACTGAAATGATTCATGTAATGAAATAATGCTGGAAGTTTAAAAAAGAAATGCATCTTCTCCTGTCATGTAGATACTCACCAAAATACAGAATCCTACAGCCTCTTGAAGTCAGTAAAATTATTTTAAATTAGTTCAGCAGCTTTGGATTACACATATAAAGACAATTCAAATTTTCCTTCCCTGTTGTTACCTGCTTTGTGTGATTACTTATCCAGGGCATTGTTCTAGCAAAAGGAAAGTAAAATACTTATTTAACACTAAAGATAAATTAATCACTCCTGTTTTTCATTAGCAAAATAATGAAAATTCAGAAAAAGAGACAGCCTACCTCTAAATTCCAATCTGGACAGAGTCCTGTCCTAGAAGAGGATTAAACAATTGGCCAGACACTTAACCTTGCTGCATACACACTTGTCTGCCTGACCTAACGGTCCCTTTCATTCCTGCTTTTGGACACACAGAGCATTAGACTCATTTGAGCAGCAAAACGAGTGTTCTGGACCTGTAATAAAACAGATCCAGAAAATACAGGCTGCTTACTCAGAGAAAGAAGAAGAAGAAACAGAAGGTTTAATGTCTACAATTTATACAATGAGTTCAAACTTATGCACTGCGGGGCTTAGTGTTAGATGTCTGGGCCCCAAAACAGAGTCCAGGAGCCTCTACTACAGCTTCATATTGAATGCTCAGAGTTAGTCAGACATCCCATTTCCTACTGGCTACTACTGTGTTGTCCTACTCACGCACTGGTTTTATAGCTCTCCAGCCTGATATAATTCATTCTGCATAGACACTGCATAGCTTCATACATGTGTTCATACAAACTTGGGAGATGCCTGTCACAAGCCTGTTTTGCACCCCAAATACTTCAAGGCCAGTACATTATCTGACTCAGCAGCACTCAAGTCCTCTCTTGAATTCAGCCAAAGGAAGTAGCAGTTTAAATCCATCAAACAGAAAAATGGACTTGAGAAGAAAAGGAAAATTTTAGCTGCATGGAAAAATGTCAATATGCTGTGGGGCCTTTGGGGAAGGTGCAGCTGCAGTTGCTGATGTTCTTGAGGGATCAGCAAAAGCTGAAGCTCTGCAAAATGAACCTGATTTAACTCATTCCCTGTGGCTCCCAGAATTGAGTCATACTGTTAAGTATGTCCAGCTTTGGTACAAAACCTTTTCATTACATCACCTCCAGCTCAACTATGCAAGTAAAATGGATATGACACACATTTTTAACTTGCAATGATTGTTTCTGCCAACTTTTCCTAATTAGTGCAGATTATCACTGCGACCTATTTTCAGGAAGTGAGCAGTTCAGTCAGGCCTGGATGATAAGAGCCTGTATTTTTACTCCTACAAAATAATAGAAAGCTCATCAAGTTTCCCTTTAGCTGTTGCTGCTGCTGCTGCAAAAACAAGTTATAGGTACAAAACAGGACACTTATTTTCAAAGTTAAACCTTGAAAGCCCTCCAAGTCCTCAGCACTGGAGACATTTTTAATCAGATAATCTCTTCTCTACTTCATCTCCGTATATCTTTATAGAGCAGATGTGACTCCTCCACCTCAATTTCTCACCAGACTTGCTGCAGAGTAACGCTTGCTCTCATTTTCTTTCTCTTGTGGTCCTGCCAGTTTCTTCTTCAGTGAATCTTATTATCCTGTCTGAGCAGCCACACAACTTTAACAGGTGCATCAGAGACTACTTCCCTGGACACAATTGCCTACAGTCTGGTGTTTCTAGTTACTTTCTTGGGCAGTAAGAAATGTGCCCATGACTCCCCCAGGTTATGGCAGGTATGCTTTCTAAGGGAGTACTCGCACTCCCATGCTGGAGAGCTGAGGAGGGATTCCAGGCTTACTCCCATGCCTATGTCTTCTGGCCCACACAAGGCAGCTCACACATAGCACACAGGATTTTCTGGGCAGTCACTTCTCCCCACACACTGTGAAAGGGGAATGAACCACTAGGACTGCATTTGGCATTAGACACTGCAGTGCTTGCGTTGTAGGGAATAAAATCTTACACTGGGCCAATTTGACATATATGAAAGACAACTTCTGAAGTGTGCTGATAATCTTGTATCTATGCTTCAAAGTTTTCTTTATGAAAAGAGATATAAAGTCCTCCTAGTCTAACACAATTTCAAACCAAAGCAAGAAATTTTCCAATGACAAAAAAAATAATCTTGTGCTAGGTGGTTCTATCTTGCTCTGTCCTGACTGCTCAGGGACGCATCAGCTGCTAGTCCCCCAGCTCAGTGTGACTTTGGGACCTGCCTAGAAGGCTCTGGATTTAAGAACTGGCTTTTTGCTCTGCTCCACAGACTGAACTTGCCATGTCATGTCCTATTGTCATGGGTTTGGGTTTTGAGATTGATTTCTTTTTTCTCTGTAAGTACTTTCAAGTTAGCTTAGAAGGTTTGGGAGGAAGGGAGAGAAAGAGGCAGATAGTAATGGGGTCTTCTGATCAGATTCACTTCACTAGATGTTTCAGAGAAAAACAGAATGGTTGAGGTTCTAAGGGACCTCTGGAATCATCTGGTCCAACCCCCCTGCTCAAGCAGGGACACCTACAGCTGGTTGCTCATGATGCCAAAATTGGCAGAAATGAGACTGCTCAGAGACAGTTTTGAATCTTTAAGCAGCAAAGGTATTTATTTTGAGCAACGTTGGGGAACCAGCCAGCTCGTGCTGGACAAACTAGCTCTGAAGTTCTCAGTGAAAAGCCAGGTAATTTATACAGTTTTTATGAGTGATTACAACATCTATACATGCATATTCATTTAATTTCACAATCTAATTATCATATTCATAATGGGCGGAGTCTAGGCAGAGCTTGAGACGGAGCTGTCCTTTTAGGGAGTCCTCTGGTGGTCTCTCTGGTCCTTCAGCCTCAAGAGGGTCCTCTTTGTCATCAACTTTTCCTGACTACACACTGGGAGCTTGCGAAACCCCGCCCAATTCAGCTTGCTTATCTCCCCGGATGTCCATTCTATCTAATTCATGACTACTAAATTGTCCTTTCTGTTATCTTTTCAATAGTACAGAACATACGTAGGCAGAGCTCTGGAACAGGGTACCACTTGTGCCTTAACATTAATGTTGCATTCCTCAGAGAGAGGGTCTGTAACATCCCCTCAGAATAGAATTCCAGCATCTCAGAACTCTTGCTTGGTTTCACTCAGGACCATGTCCAAACATTTTCTTATTATCTCTAAGGATGGAGACTCCACAACCTCCCTGGGCAACCTGTGCCAGTGCTGAGTTTAATAAAGTATATGTTCATATTTATATGAAGTTTAGTGCATTTCCTACACTTTATAAAATTAGGTGAGGACTACATGCACATAGAATAAAAAAAACCAAAAAGTAATATGAAATTAGTGTTCAATATTCTGAATGAGAAGCAATAGTGTCTCACAAAATCTGGTCTTTGTTCTCATCTTACCATACAGTGAAAAAGCTGTACAGAACCGAGTATGATTTGAGGGGGTACTCTTAATGCCATCCTCTCTTAGATGGTTTCCCAGGGCTATTTTTTTAGAAGGAGTGATCTACCGCTCAGTTATTTCTCAAAGGTTTCTTAATTAGGTGTTAAAACACCAAAAGAGCACAGTCTCAATAGGTACTTGGGCCCATATATAAAATAAATTAACAAAATAAAATAGGGTTTTGATAAAATATAGAAATAGGGTAGAACTGAATACCTATATCCAAGAACTCAATTCAAAGAACACTGCAGCAGCTGGTTAGTAATCCTGAAGGCACCTTGCTTCACTAGCAACCTGCCCATGGACCTTGAAAATTTTTGTTTGGTGTAGCTCTATTTTCCCATTATAGCAGAAGGAATTCTACCTGAAAGCCAATGTGGTTTCAGAGCCAATAGGAGTACACAGACGTGGTATTTGTTCTCAGACAACTGCAAGAGAAGTGTTGGAAACAGAACAAAGGTCTCTATGTAACCTTTGTCGACCTCACCAAGGCTTTTGATACTGTGAGCAGAAAAGGTCTATGGCAGATTTTGGAACGTTTAGGATGTCCCTCCAAGTCCCTTAAAATGATTATTTTATCCTCCTGACAATCCTCCTGACTTCGTGAGGATCAGCGCGGCCAAGTCAGATATGACAATGCACTCTCTGAGCCCTTTCTAATAACCAATGGTGTGAAACAAGGTCGCGTTCTTGCACCAACCCTATTCACAATCTTTTCAGCATGATGCTCCAAAGGGCCACAGCAGACTTCAATGATCAGGACGGTATCTACATTCGATATCGTACTGATGGAAGCCTATTCAGCCTAAGGTGACTGAAGGCCCAAACTAAGACCTTAAATCATCTTATCTGGGAGCTGCTTTATGCTGACGACGCCGCCCTCATTGCTCACACAGCAGTAGCTCTGCAGCGTTTAACATCCTGCTTTGCAGACGCTGCTGAGCTCTTTGGGCTGGAAGTCAGCTTAAAGAAGACAGAAGTTCTCCATCAACCAGCACCTCAGGAAGTCTTCCATCATCCCCGTATCACCATTGGCAAATCAGAGCTCAAATCAGTTCAGCAGTTTAATTACCTAGGTAGCTCAAATCAGTCCAGCAGTTTGATTACCTAGGAAGCCTCATCTCTTTGGATGGTAAGATTGATGGAGAGATAGACAACAGGTTAGCAAAGGCATATAGTGCTTTCGGAAGACTCCATAAAAGAGTTTGGCGAAATAAACACCTGAAGAGAAGTACAAAGATCAGTGTTTACAGAGCCATAGTGCTGTCTACTCTTTCATATGGATCTGAATCATGGGTCATTTACCACCACCACCTGCAACTCTTAGAACACTTCCATCAACGCCGTCTCCGTACAATCCTAAATATCCACCAGTCAGATTATGAGACTAATACATGTGTTCTAGAGCAGGCAGCAGTTACAAGTATTGAGGCCATGATGCTGAGAAACAGCTGCGTTGGGCAGGACACGTCTCAAGGATGAAGGACCACCGCCTCCCTAAGATCTTGCTTTATGGTGAACTTGCCACCGGCTGCCGCAAGAGAGGAGCCTCGAAGAGAAGATACAAGGACTCCCTGAAACAACATCTCAGCCTTGGCCATATTGATCAACATAACTGGTCTACTCTGGCCTCCAGTCGGGAGGCCTGGAGACAAACTATCTATAACACTGCTGCTTCCTTCGAGAACGCAAGCAGGATCGCTCTCGAGGAGAAAAGACAACGCAGAAAGAATCGTGTCTTGCTGAATATACCACCTAAGGAGTCCTTCTGCTGTGCCTTTTGCAACCGGACTTGTCTGTCTCGCAGACAAGTGGCTGGTGGCCTTTTTAGCCACCAGCGCGCTTGTAACAAACATGGGTAGAGCCCTTCCCGAATCACGAAGTGATTCCCAAGTTCACGAAGCCTAGCCATGGATTTTCCCATTCATCTGGGATTTCTTGCCTATAAGCAACCAAGCATCTCTTTAAGTCTCTTAAGAGCTCAGTCCAAATGGCTGTCTCAGAGTCTATTTAAGGCCCTAAAATCAGCAGGAGTCCACAAAACAGAGATGTGAAATTGTGATCTTCTAAATCTAGATGAAGGGTATTGTAAACTACTGATATGTGCCAAGATGGTCTGCATATTAGTGGCTTTCCTTACACAAGGTAAAGTCCAAACCATATGAGAGCAAAATAGCCCCACTTTCTTGTCTCTGTGAGTAGAGAGATGTAAGAATATACTGATAAAGAAAAAAGAAGGAATGGTATTCCATGACTACATGAAGGATGCTTTATCAATTCTATAAATCCTGAAGTGTTCAGAGAAAAGAAAACAGCTTCTGCATAATTATTCTTGAACTGCAATACTGTAATCTGTATTTAGGAACAATACCAGAAGCACAAAATGCTTGATTGAGGCAAGGCATATTGATGATTGGGAAAAGGAGCTTTATTTTTTAATAAATGTAATTTTAAAAGCAATCGGGCAGAGCCAGTGTTCTTAATTCTATGGTCATACAGTATCACAGGGACATAAGTAAAAACAGTTACTTTGCCAAGCTGAGAGACATGTAGTTGCCAGGCAACATATTATATGCCCTGAGAACATATAACACTGCACATGATTTATTTAGTGCTGCTGCTGTGTCTCCAGATGCTGATACAATTGCATCTAATGCAGATTCTCATAGGCTCAGCCACCACCTGTCTATAACCGTCATGCTGAAACTATTCTTTGGTTTGCCAGCACCATCCACCAGCTGCAAGCCCATTTGTAAACCTACAGCTTGAATCACTGCTGAACATAGCAATGTGAACAGAAGTTGATTGGGATGGAGCAGTAATGAACTGCACTAAACTCCTTTCATTACTTTTCTTTTAATATGAAATTATCCATTCAAAAATTATTAATATAGGTGGTGGGGTTTATTGTATTTGTGAAAATTAAAATATTTTTTAAATGCTTATATCACAACCCATCATCTTCCCAGAAGCCAGATTCATGGGTTATGAAAATGACACAAAAAATGACACCCAGATCTCTCAAAATAATTGTTCTGTGTTTTCAGGTTTCTTGGAAAGAAAGAACACATTTCCATTCTGGATCTGTTAGCTTGGGCTAGACTTTGTCATTCACATGGACATGACTTCATCCACTGTCACACTTGAGAACTCATAAAAGAAGGCATCAGCTCCTGTAAAGGTTCAAAAGTACCAGTAATCCATGTTATGAAAGCAAACCTACATCGAGTTACATAGGTTCAAATGAATGACATGTCATTCGTGTTGGATTTGTTGCAGTTGTTTGATGTTGGAGAATGATACTTGCAGGATGTAAATATAGGCAACACTCCTTATCTTATTACATCTCGGGCATTGTGATTTCATAGGCCATGCCACCCTACTCCACACGAACAACTGTATTTACATGGCAGTCAACAGGAAATAATTGGTTTGAGTCTTCATGAAAATCTGATCCATGTATGTTAATTTTCTCAGATTTTATACAAATCTTTGCTTCAAATATTTTTACAATGTGAAGAGAGAAGAGAGAATCAGGTACTGCATTCGGGGGGGGGGAAATAAAATTAAATTAAAAAAAAAAGTTGTATGAATATTTTGTTTGAGGTTTGGAAGCTTTGGGTTGGTGTCTGCAGTGGCAGTAGCCCTCTGCCCACTTCTTCCCGCTGGAGGGAGCTGTGACATCTGAAATACATCAACAGCCTAGGCAGGAAACTGCCCCGGAGGCTCCCAGGAAGGATATTCTACACATCTTTTGTCTTACACACTTTTTAAAAC
The DNA here is from genome assembly GCF_001604755.1 of Lepidothrix coronata. NCBI lineage: Eukaryota > Metazoa > Chordata > Aves > Passeriformes > Pipridae > Lepidothrix > Lepidothrix coronata. The sequence goes on along the minus strand of NW_016690275.1, from coordinate 2,555,796 downwards.
TATAAATCACCTTCAACAGATATTATCTTTGGTCAAAATGAACTTTTGAAGTAGTCGGTGTTAACAGAAAGCTTTTTGTTATATGCATGTATCTGAGAAACAGATTCTGTAAAAATAATTATTCATTTGGAAACAAGCATCCATGTGTAGTTTGCAATATTTGCCCACCCAATTATTGTGACATTGGGTTGCTGAACAGAAATAACAAAAGGAAGCTATGACTAAGAAACATTCAATCACATGCCAAAAATGAAAGAAAAATTGCTCTTGAACTCCTTACTGATTTTCTTCTGTGTGGGGCACATATTCTTGGACACTGGAACAAAAGCTTAAAAGCTTCACTTTGAAGCCACAGTTGTGAGGCTGAGACCATTATATTTTACCTTTGAACTACTGTGTGTCTCCTGTTGATGAGAGCCAGCAGCCCAAGTGTGCAGAGAGGGTCTGCTGCAACTTGAGGATATGAGAGAAAGCCAGATCTAACAATGGACATGGGTACCCACAGTATTGCCTGCCTCCCAGCCCCGGTGACTCCAGGAATCATTGGCACCTCAAGATTCAAATGGAGAGGAAGACTGCAGCAAGGAGCGCCTTCCCTGTATAGAATCACACTAGCACCAAATCTTTAAAAGAACAGCTTTCATGTTAATCCTTGTCTTTTAAAAATCCAGTGGCAGGAGAAAGACATTGGTATGTCTTTTAACAGAGGGGGACAGCAGGCCAAGAAGCATGTCTGGATTCAATTCCTTCAGCAGCCTGAAATCTTTCCAGCTGACACCACCCAGCTCACCCTGGAGCGCTCTTGGGCCATGCTAGCAGATGGGATTTTGAGTGAAGTTAAACTGGTATTAAGCAAAATGTAGAAATGCTGGGCCTCCCCAGCCCCAGTTTGGTGCCTGTATCCCTTCCTACCTCTATTTGCCAAGGTATCACCACCTTTAGCTGTCTGGCACCCCTCCTGCATAAGTCTGGTTTGTCTTTTTGCCACTGAGAAGGCAAAAGTAGCAGAGGGAAAAAAAGAACTCAGGAAAGCAGCATCGTGCTACTATCAATAATCAAAAGATAAGATGCTACAGAAATAGCATCTTTTTCCACTCTTGCTCCTCTCCACATATGCCTTTCTCTCTGACAAGGGATCAGCCAGAGGGTAGACCAAGGGACTGAATCAGAGAAATGGCAGTGTGCTGGGTAGACCATTAATAGCCAAGCACTTTTTTAGCCAGATAGGCTGCAGCTGTTTCCACCCCTCTAGCCACATTAATGAATAAGCAGACTATCTAGATGCTTCTGAGAAAAAGAACAAGGCTGACATTTGAAGTGTCATTGCTGGGCTTCAAAATTAATGCCCTTTAAACTACTGGCACAGACTGAAAGCAGCCCAGAAAGCTGAGATTCCTGGATGGGAAATCTGGATGGCCCATGAAGCCCATAAAAGGATAGCAAGATCAGGAGTTGCATTCCCCTATCTAAGTCCCAAGGGTAAAATCCAGCAGCCTTTATTCATAGAAGCATTCCAATTAAAATCAGATAACAGCAGCCTGATGAAGTACATAGGACTGATTTTTAAAAATGTGATGTTCTTAATTATCTGATGCTGCTTCAAGCAATTTCTTCTCCTTTTAAACTGAACCCAGCTTCTAATGTTCTCCATTCAAAGCCATTAGCATGAGAAGGTCAGGAGTAATGAAGTAGCAGAAGTATTTTGGCTTTGGATGAGAACGGATGGAACAAACACAAACAATGCAAGTGGAAAACTAAATCCAAGTTTTGAAACTAAAAGCTGTTTATCAGAGTTGCAATTATCTGCTCATCAAAGACTTTAAATACCACTAACATAGACCCTTAGGTTCACTTTGAAGAGTCCGTGTTGCCAACTCACTGGTGTTGCCTCACCGGGCTTGGAAATAAAACCCAAATCAAAACTAATCTTAATGCTTCTCTGGACAATATAGCTCTTAAGAGTAAGATAAAGATCCAGATTAATGCTAGTGCATGTAAAGTGGCAGGTGTAAGGCACATACCACTGCCTAAATTTAGGTGTGTGAAGCTTACGAATTAAGCATTCAGCATATTATGTTCAGAAGCAGAATACTAGAGTCTCAAAGGCTACCAACAGAACAAAAGTAGGCCCACAAAGAACACAAACCCTGCAGTGAGGATGTAATGACTTGTATATTTCTTCTCCTTCAAAATGGCAAGATTGTCTCAGTCTCTTCTCATTAAGTGAGAGAGTTAGTACTCGGAATTCATTACGCTTTGTAATTACTAATTGGGAAGTGAATAGCAACACCATATAAAGAAAGGATAACATTCTTAACAGTAGAAGATGTAAAGTAGCCTCATCACTTTCTATATGTTAGTTGTGTCATTAGTCCTACTAGCATTGCTCAGAATGAACAAGTTAACAAGGAAACATTAAAATGCACTTTGCAACTGTAAAGCCAAAGGACTAAATATTGACATATCAATTATTAATTTCTTCAAACAAAATAGCAATTAGACTAATGTGAGAAGGTTTGGGTTTAGTGCTTTTCTTTCTGCTCTAGAAGAAACACAATGCTCGTTCATGTTCCAGACTCTCTCAGTCCTCCAGGGCTGAAATCTTACCTTATTGAGCCAGAAGGATCTCTTAGCATTTCAAGTCAGTGATTTCACTTGGAAGATTCTTTTTTTTCTGTGATTTGAACAATTCTCCACTGGATTCATTTGTATTTCATGCTGAGAGAGCTATTGCATGCATTTGAGCCCTGAGATTAGCTCAGTTGATTAGAGCATGGTGCTAATAATGCCAAGGTTATGGGTTCAATCCCTGTAGGGGCCAGTCACTTAATAGTTGGACTTGATGATCCTTGTGGGTTCCTCCCAACTCAGAATATTCTGTGAATGTGGCAAACTGGCTGTATACACACATGAATGCACACACATATATAAAAAAGGTTACCAAGTGGTTGTTTTCCTGAATCCTCCTTCAGATCACAGGCCAACAGGATTACTTTTCTACATAACTGCAATTAGTAAATGACCAAATGCAGTCTGCATACTCTTAGCTGTGCATTTTATTCAGAAGCAAAGGACTACAAATATTCCTAATAGACAGTTGTTAACATTCAGCATATTACATTCAGGTTTTATGAAGAGGATATAATCTCTGTCTTATATGACCCCTGGTTATGATAGTAAGGAAAATGGGAACAAAATCCATTCTAAACAAAGTGTCTAAAATAAGTGAATTTCAAATGCCCACTTCTCTTGAAGGAGGTTAAATGACTTAGTTAAATCACAGAATCACAGGATGGTTAAGATTGGAAGAGACCACTGGAGGGCATCTAGTCCAACCTCCTTGTTCAAGGAGGGTCCCCTAGAACATGTTACTAAGGATTGTGTCCAGACAGCTAGTTTTTGAATATCTCCAGAGAAGGAGACTGCACAACCTCTCTGGGCAACCTGTTCCACGGCTCAGTCACTCTCACAGTAAAGAAGTTCTTCCTCCTATTCAAGTGGAACTTCCTGTGCATCAGTTTCTGTCTGTTAACTCTTGTCCTATTGCTGGGCACTATTGAGAAGAGCCTGGCTCCATCCTCTTGGCATTCTCCCTTCAGATACTTATACACATTGATGAGATCTCCTCTCAGTCGTCTCTCCTTGAGGCTTAACAGGCCTAACTCTCTCAGCTTCTCCTTGTAAAAGAAATGCTCCAGTCCCCTAACTATCTTTGTAGCCCTCCACTGGACTCACTCCAGGAGCTCCATGGCTCTCGTCTACTGAGGAGCCCTCATTTGAACTGGGCATATGACTTCAGTTGCCTAAATTAAGGTGTGTAATTATGTCCAAAAGAAACTCAGTTCAACAGACAAAAAAAAGCAACCTGAGGGGTACATAGTAAAGTCTATGGCTTGAAAATGGTCATGGACTCTGGCATAGCATGAATTTAAAGCATATTATCAATTCTACATACTCTACCTGTAGACACTCTTACTGTGAAGTAAGAATGCCTTCTCTTCCTTTATTCTGCTTCTGGAAGAAATTGTGTCCCTGTGTCCTTACAATCAATACACCTGTGTCAGTGTGCTGGTGTAAAGGTAAACCGGCAGGAGAAATGAACCCAATTCAAAAGAGATTATAAGTCAGAATTACAATTTAATAAAAATAATACAATAAATACAATTATACAGATGAACTATCGGTTTTAGCCCACAAAAACCCAGATGTATAACCCAGCACCCTGGGGCATGAACAGAATGTTGTTCATTGGCCCCCATGCTGAGCCCCACGTGGTCCCCTGAGTCCAAAAGTAAAAGGCGAGGAAAAAACCCGTTGGTGCGAGTGATGGTCGCAGTCCAGTTGAGAGTGGTGGTCACAGTCCGGTTGACAGTAGGGGTCGCAGTCTGGTCAAGGTTCTGGTCCTCCTCTGGATCTTACAAGTGATACCAGAAGTCCCAAGACCCCAAGATTGTATACCCTCAGGTTCAGGCAGGAATGCCCAGTACCTCCCCCAGGGCATGGAGTTCCACAGTGGGTGATTGTGGGTCATGGGTGTGAGGACAGGAACATCCTCCTATCTCACAGGCCTCTTAACGCCCAGCTTATAGCCTGAGGGGTCAGGTGTGCTCTGGGCAGCTGCTGCAAATGGTCTATTGTTAAGTGTTTCTGGGAAATGACACAGAGGGTGTAGAATACACAGTTTAGGTTACACCCACACAGTGATGAACTGGTCCCAGCTGTTCTAACTAGGACAGTCAGTGGTCAGAGTACTATTCCTGGAAATTAAAGGTGAGTGACAGCTTAGGCTCACAGAGAAACGCAGGTGAGGGAAACATCTCTCCTGAACTACTGAAGTTTGGGCAGCTTTTGATCCTCATTTCATTGCTGTGAAGGTCCATCTGAATGCTTTAGAGCCACTCACTTTCAGGTCAGCCAGGGTGAGGTCCCGGCTCTTCTGCAGCCTGTGACAAACCCCATAAGCCCAGATTTCATCTACATGTTTCAGGAGTTTATAAGCATAGAGCAGCATTAAGTGCCGCACTGGCTGGGGGTAGGGGAGAGAAAAAAAGCCTCACTAGTTTTTACATTGCAGATAAGCAACTGTATTTGCTAAAATAATCTCATTCCAAAGAAAATAGTTTTGATTCTATAGAAATGTGCATCTTATCAGTGACAAACATTTGAACAAGCCCTTTCAATGATGCCTCTAACTGATTTTTCAATAATAATCAAATGTTTCATTGTTCCAATTAAAGCTTGGTCTTTCACTTAGAGACTTACTGTCCAATTTTAAAATTACTAATTGACTACAATTATAAAGAAAGATGAATTATTTCTGTCTTTTCTTCAGACTAAAGAAAATTGGTGTAGGGTTTTATTGTTTAAGGGGGTTCATGCGTTTCATTACGTGCTCACAGAGAACAGCTCGGTGATATTCCAGCAGCCAGCTGTATGGACTATTTTTATTAGCAGCACAAGAAAGCAAATACTGCACAGCTCATCCGGCTGTGTAAATGAAATGTAATAGTGAAGTTCTCAAGCAAGCAGAATGCCCGCGTTATTCCCTTTTTGCACTAAGTGTATGAAGTATTGCAGGAACTGCTCTCTGTATAAATACATCTCTGTTCTATCATACATAATTCAGGTTTTCCAGTTCCCCAGTGGAGTAGATTATCTAACTCCATACACTGAGGTACGGTCCACAAACCCTGCACCAGTACTGTATCACAACAGTACTGTACTACACTGCATTATTGATACAACTCTGTCTCTTGCCAGAATACATGTGCCCTCAGTCAGCTTTATCTTAATACTTTTTAAATGTCTATCACATCCTCCCTGCCAAGACCTGAATATGCTCTACAAGAAATAAGTTAGAGTTCACAGAACAACACTGGATAAACATGACTTCTCAAGCATTAGCCAAGAGTGCACAGGGGTTCACATAACAAGACTGTTCCACAGCTCTAGCACTGGCTGCTCTTGAAATTGATGGGAACTCTGTGGGGACCTCTTTAGGAACAGGTCTCAAATGACAAGCATTTCTTTAATAATATTCTGTGTCCTGTAAGTCACCTCAAACATGGCATTGCAGAGCCCAGGCAGGGTCTGTTCCTGTGCAATCACCATTCTCACAATGGGATTGCAGGCTGTGTAAATCAGTGCGGAATTGAGTCTGGAGACTTGAGCTGCCATGAACATCTTAAAAGAAGATTACACGCATGTAATAATGCACAATCCTTTGCCAATCCCTAAAGAAGGATGGGGGGTGGGAAGGGGAGGGGTGGGGGGAGGATAGGGACAGGGGGCCGGAATCAGATTTCTCAGCCAGCTCAATCCTGGTTGTCCTGGAGTCCAACTCTAACTCAGGAATCCAGGATCTGTGCAGCTTTGAGCCCCGCACATGCAAGCCTGGGTCACTGGTCAATCCTTGCTCGGCGGTTTTGCCATGGACACAGCCCTGAGCCAAGCAACTGAATGCAGGGCGATCAATCTCCAGAGCCAAAAGATGATTTCTGCATCTTCACGGGCAATTGCCTTTGCAGAGTAACAGAATTGCTCCATCTGCAGCCTCGGGTTTGGCTCTGTGGAGCTAGGCCCATCCTCTGGCTACATGATCATGGTGTAGGCATTGGTGTTCAGCCTTCCTCTGCACCCTTCTCCTGGGCAGTCTTTCCCAGCATAGGCTCAGTGGTAAGAGGGGGCTGTGTCCTTTAGTGCCCAGGAGATGAGGAGGGTGGTCTACACATCCAGCCACATCTTGGGCATGGTTTACATGCAGGTCCTGAGCAAAGGAGAAAGGGACTGGCCTGGCTGCAGGTGCCAGCCTGCACAGCCTCATGCAGGGACCTGACCACTGTTCCCTGTCTTCATTGTTTGCAAAAACACTGTGCTCTGACAGACCAGGCAAGACTTAAAGCTAACCTGCAGTTAGTGCAACATGTCTCCAGGGACCATGTCCTACTGTCTTGCAAATCAGCCAGTCCCCAGCCAAACAGATGGACTGGAACATCCAAGACGCAAGATGTTGGCATCAAAGGTTGAGATGAAAATGAGAGTAGTTGGGATTACAGAGATAACTGCTCTTTTGAGGCTGGGCCTTTTATTCAAGGAATGTAATTTGACCATCCAACTTGGGAGTTAAATTGGTTTCAGACAATAACCCCCTGTACTAAGATTGCTTTAGGTGGTCTGAACTGGGATCATTGCTGGAAAAAGATTGTGCTGGGAGGGCAAGAGGAAGAAATGTAATAAAACTACAGAGAACACCACATGAAAAGGGAAAGGGGAACAGGAATCCTGTTACCCTGATCCTGTAGCAGGGAGAACATGGTACCTAATAAAACGGAAAGATGAGCTTTAAAGTACAGATGTACACTTACTGCTGAAATGCAGAGGTGTGGAAGTGAGTGACTGTAACACCAAGTCAACGTGTTTATAAGAATTAAATATAAACAGAAGCAAGAATGTCTGCATGAGTACAGTTAACTGTGCCATTGCCCTCCGAGTGCCAGGTCCCCAGCCAAATTACTGGGTAGCTGGCTTGAACCTTCCCAGTAGCAGATGATCAGGTCCTGGCAGTGCTAGGACTAGCTGTCCAGGATAGGATCTCTGGGCATTTTCACCACACAAATCATACAGCAGTTATCTTCAGAAACTCCTTATGAATAGTGTGCAACTTTGCTTAATCACTCCTAGACATACCTGACATCAGTGAAGCTCTCTGTGCCTCCAGAAAGTCCACTGCCTGCCTTTAACATCCTCAGAGCTGACCTCCCTGCAGCCCAAAGTCTGCAGCTGCGGCCTTGGGGTTTGGTTTTTGGCTTTGACCCATGAGTGACAGCCACATTCTTTGCTCATCACAAGCCAGCACTGTCCATCACTCTGCTTTTTCGATGTTTTTTTTAGAAAACTCTTCTCTGGCTATGGCTTGTGCAATCTGAGTCACATCTGATCCCTTTTGCATGGGATTCCCAAGCTTACAGCCAGGGACCTTGGAGAAGTGTGGCTACCATCCCTGTGAACCACTGTGCTTGACGCCTGGCACACATGGCCTCAACTGCACCTGCAGAGCTGGCAGCCAGTTCTCATCGTCTGCAGCTTCCAAGGGCTGAGCCAAGTTCCAGCTCTGCAGGCAGAGGAGGCTGTCCCCACCGCTGCTGGAGGCACCCAGAAGAAAGGGCATACCTGGGTCACCTATGCCTTTTGGCAACTTGCCCCATGCTCCCATTTTCAGCTATTCCTGCTGTTCAGGACCACCTTCTTCCTTTTTCACAGCCCCAGCTTTGTAGCAAGGGCTGCACACCATCCCTTGCTGGGCTGGAGTCCTTCTAATGCCCTGTCAGACAGGGCCAGCCTTGATGGGTGCCATGCACAACAGTTCAGCAGAACAGCATTTTGGGTGGCCTCCCGTCTTGCTTTGCTTGTTTCCCATAGGAGCTTGTGGGGAGTGCACCACATAGGCGCGCTGGCACGCCTGCCCTCGAGAACAAGCTGCGTGCGAAGGGTAGCTCCATGCGATCAAGGACGGTGGAGGCGGCTGTGCTGAGGGCGCAGCCCTCCCCTCGGTGCTGCTATGCCCTGGTCCCGCTGGGTCCTGGTCCTCAGGCACGCCGGTGCAGCCGCGGTCCCTCCCGCCCAGCACAGCCATGCCTTGCCTCCGGAGACACCGGGGAAGAATACGGGGTCCCCAAAGGACACATGTCCCCTCCAGCCTCCCCCCTCCCCGCGCGGTTTGGCGCTGAAGGCAGCAGGGGACTTCAACTTTCCACGCCGCATCAAAGGCCTTCTGTCACCGTACCGCGACCTTACACCCCCGTTCCCTGAGGGGGCCACGCCACCATATGCCCAATGCGGGTGGCGGGGCGGGGATCTCCCTCCTCCCGCCCCCGCCCGAGCCCGAACCCCCGGGCCTCCCGCCGCGGACCGGCCAGGGCAGGCAGGCGCTGAGCCCACGGGGCCCGCCCGCGGCGCCCGGCGGCCGCCAGCGCGGGGGAGGCGGAGCGGGCGTACACAGCGAGCGAGGAGCGGAGGCGGGCGGGCAGGCAGGAAGGGAGGAGACAACGGCGTGAGGGCGGGGAGAAGTTTATTCCCGGAGACACCTCTCCAGGGCGCGGCGGCGTCTTCCCGAGTAGGCGGCTGCTCGGTCCGTGGGCTTGGGACATGCGCCGCGGCGCTGCCGGCCGGGGTTAGTCACGGCAGGGTGCCGGTCCCGAATTCCCACCCAGGCCAGCGCGGCGGCAGCAGTAACTAGTGCCTCTGGCGTACGGACCGAGCGCGGCCGCCTCCCGCCCACCGCCCTCTCCCTGCTTCCCTTCCCCTCTCCCGGGCGCGCGAGGAGAGATAACAATGGTGGGGCGCAGCCGCCGGGCCCCCGCCCTCGCCTAGTGGAAGCTGGTGCCCCGCGGCAACTGCTCCGCCGCCCCGCCCTGCGGCGGCCCCGGGTCGCGGACCGCGTTGCTGCCGGCGGCGCTGCCGAGAGGCGATGGTGCCCGCGCCGGGGTTAGTCTGATCGCCGCTCCCCGCCTCGCCGCCTCCGGTGCCGGCGGCGCTCCCGCGAGGCCAGCGCCCGCCGCCGCCCCGGCCGCGCTCCTCGGGCTTGCGGCCGTCTGACCCAACTTGGGAGCTCCTCCAGAAAAGCAAGAGTAATTAGTGATAATAATAATTTAAAACAAGGGAAGAAGCAGAAGAAGCGAGTGGATAATGTCAACACCGAGCAGATTCAAAAAGGACAAAGAGATTATAGCGGAGTATGAAAGTCAAGTGAAAGGTAAGCGCGGGGCGGCGGCGGGAGAGCCCCCGCGGGAGTGGGGTGTCCTGTGCCAGCCCCTTCCCCGGGCAGCCAGCCGAGCCCCCAGCGCTGCCCGGGCGGCCGGTCCCAGCTGCCCGAACTTCGTGGCGGAAGGAAGCGGGGAGGGGGCGGCGGGCGCTGCCCTCCGAGCGCCGCCGGTGGGTGCGAGGGGCCGGGCGGCAGCGGCGGCGGCTTGTCCGCTGCCCAGCCCCGGCCGAGTACCTTCTCTTCCTCCACCGACTTCGGTAACACGGGGGTGGGAGGAAGAGGGAAGGACAAAAAGAAAAAAAAGGCTTGGCAATTACTGAAGCGAGAGACAATAGTAAGCCATACCCCTTTCTTGAGGCACATGGCTGGTGTCCCCCACCCTCCCCTCAGGGCTGTAGTTTCTGTGCTGGCCTGTAAGATGGCTAATAAAGAATTATCCTTGATTATTGAATGAACCCATTCAGCCATCCCAGGAAGTATTTCAGCCTCGCATCTCCCGGCTGTATTGCGTCCAACTATTGTGCCAAGGACAGCGTCGGTAGATCCTGGCTTGAACTACCGGCGCTTCCAGAGCCTCGAGTTTCCTCGCCTATCGTTTTCCCTCTGCCGGTGGCTTGGGCGAAACAGAGATTGGGGAAGTAGCGACATGGGCAGTGGGTGTGTGTCTCTTGGTGTGCGTCCTTTCTTTCTGGGTGCTCTCGGGGAAAATATTGCATAATACACAAATTGCAGTAAATCCGAGGATGCATGCAAACCTTGAATGCAGTGTTTAAAAAGCTATGCTACACCTGAGCTCTGTTTATTAAAATGTTGCGGGTGTGCTGGTCACATAGGGTGTTTCCTCCTTGATGCTTCCCACGGTTTCCAATGTGCAGAGATAGAGCGTGCCCTCACGCAGGTCCATGGGCTTCGGAAACAGCTTTCGTGCGCCATGCGGGCAAAGGGCTGGGGACCTTCTAAGCGAGGCATCTGAAACAGTTTGGGAGGGACCACTCCTCAGCCGTTCAAATGTTTATTGACTTTGTATAATTGCACAATATTTTTTCCTCTTACTTGATCCTATGAGATGAATTTTTCAAGACAATTTTTGGAGTTTTGTTGGGGTTTTTCCTCTTAAAAGGAAAGAGGTAATTTTGACGTTTTTTTTCTTCTGAAGCTTAACTTTTTGTGAAAAATACCTGTCACCTGCCGTTTTGGGTCCAGGAAAGGATCTAGGCTTGAAATACGAGACCTGCCAGACAGGTGGGCAGTGAGGGGTCTTCTCTGAGCTGGCAGGTAGGCCATGCTTCAAGTGTCTATCTGATATGGGCATGACCAAGACAGCTCTGGCATAGCTGGTGGATTCACTGCCATCGAGCCCTTGGAGGATTGGTGCTTTTGCCTCTCTGTGGAGATGGTGCAAATTTGTCTTCATCACTGATCAGAAAAAATGTTCAAGATCTTAAGCTCGTTGCAGATGTGCAGACTGTTCTTTGCCTCCTCCTAACTTGATTGTTACAGGCTGAGCCTTTATTTTCTGCAGCCAGTTGCTATGTAAATCATTCTTCTCTTTTGAATAATGAAGAAAAAATACCATCCCTTCAGCTACATAGATCATTTCAAAAGACATCGAAGATGTATAAAGTATAAGATGTATAAAGTATAAGATGTATAAAGTACCTTTGATAACTTGGCTCTCCTTTGGTGTCACGGTCCCCCATCATAATTGCAGAGGGAGGTGATGTTTGTAATTGTAGTTTAGTAGAAATTTTAACTTGCTTTGCTCCTTAATGGTGGTCTGGGGTGTGTTCAGTCTGGTCCCAACTGTCTCACCTGAATTGTTGATTAGCAGCTGTTTGAAAAAGTATGCTGGGCTAGCAACTGTAGCCAGAGATGATTTTTCTTTAACCAGCATCACAGCAATTGTATTTCACATGGTATGAACTGTTTGTACTAAGACATTTCTGCTTGAGACCAGCTCAGTGAGACTGTAAAAAAAGTAGTGATACCACTGCGTGATACCTTGAAAATTTTTTTTATATTGAGGGGTTCAAGGGCTAAGGAATCAGCCCTAATCAGCCAGCAAGGTAACTTTAAGGGAATGTAAATGCAGGAAAGTCAGGTCCCTATATCTGCTTGGAATTTCATATATTAAGATAGGAGAGAGGGTGTGGCCAAACCGCTTGTGCTGCTTGTGATTTATGGTGCTTACAATGCCTAGCTGATTTCTCACTGCTGATGTGTTTAGTTGCCTGAAGGATGTGCACAATTGGTCAGCAAACTGGCCATTTGAGGTCCTCTGGACAGGCGTGCACAGAGCAGTGTAACACCACATGTATCCCTTACCTTGTTGTGGGCGTGCATTGAGCTCAGCTTGCTGAACATCAGCCTAATGGATTCAGAAACTGACACCGATGTGTGCATTTGTAAATCCTGTCCTAAGATGTCTGAATATTGATACTGGAGGAAGAGGGGGCCATAACATACATGGCCTATAGGGTATGTGTATGGTGCCATATTTGGAAATGAGGATTTAACATTGCCGTTCTTCACATAGCTCTTCTGTTCTTAACCCCTCAAATAGGAAGCAGTAACAGATGTTAATTGTTCTGCCTGGTTCCTGAGTGGTGTAAACTGATATCTTCTCTTTGGATTTTTAGCAGTGTCACTAGATTGGCTCTTGCTTTAGTGGAGGTCATACAGGAATGGTAGAAAGCCTGCAAATGTTACCTGTTTGTCAAGCCGAAGTGGACAAAGTACTTCTGACTTGCTGGGCAGAACATTTTATTGCATATTTTTTGCAACATCCCTGTTCTTCAGCCTAACTTCTGTCAAGAACTATCCCAATTGTAGCAGTAAGGTAATTGTGTTCACTTCCCTGCACATCATATAGAAAGCAGGATATTTCTTATGGATGTCGTAATACTGAAGTTAGATCTGTCTAGCTGAATACCTATACCTATTGTTTTGGGGGATGTAAGAATATTATGGTGCCATAGATACTTTACTTTGTAGACATAAAGGTGCCTGGGAAGTAAAATAATTAATAAAGTATCCCTGATCATCCAAAGTATCAGTCGTATCTGTTTGTTTTTCTGAAGGATGTGATAATTTTATAGGCCCTCTAAAGTCATTAGAGGTAGTTTTAGCAACCTTGCAACTGGGGTGGGTGATGGAACTAGAGCTAGAAGGTGGACAAATACTTTTTAGCAACATACTTAGAGCAAAATACTTAGAGCAACAGACTGGTGGTATAGTTCTGAGCCAAGTATTAACTTTTTGCTATATGACCCTACTTAGATTAATACACAGCATTCCTTAACTCTAAGCTCAATTGACTATAGTAGCCTACTATTTTATGTTTTGTATTCTGAGGACCAGCTGCTCCTTGGTACCGCTGATAATGTCAAGTTGTGTCTGTTGATAAAGTTACTGAGCAGTCCACAGCAGTGAAGAGATACTAGAGCATCCTCTGATGGCTGTGTGGGTGTCTTGAGTATGGTAAAGGGTGTGTTACTGAGATCTTGAATACCTGTCTCACTTCAGAAATTTATCCCTCTGAAGAAGAAATCTGTTGTAGTAGTGGAGGATTGGGAATGTACTGCTTCATAGCCTTATGATCATTCAAGCATTAAACTGACATTACCTTCTTGTAACTGGCCTTCCATGCACAGGAGAAATGTTCTTTGAATAGGCAAACATCGTACTGACTAATTATCTGGGCGTGTCTATTCAGTGAGATCCTCTGTATGGTTTGAACTGTTGAGAATCTTTGGAGTTTAACAGTCTTTTGGCCTTCTTATGCAACAGGATCTCCAACTGCAGTGGGCTGAGGGAAGAGCTACTTAGATGCTTCCTTTTTCCGCCTTCATTTTTTACTTGGAATTGGCTTGTAAATACAAGCCCAAAAGCAGTTTGGAAAAGAAGACATTTCCCTAAAATCAATATTTTTATAGTCTTCTTCAGAACAAAATACTCCTGTTTTTCCACCAGAAACAACTTGATAGCAGTCTGTATTACATTGCCTAATTAATTTTTATGGAAAATGAAAATTCTGAATTGTGAACTGAATTTCAACTTCACATTAAAAACAACACTAGAAGCTTCTCTGAGAAAATACTGAGTTCTGAAGTACAAATTGGGTTGTCATTTTAGTAAACTGATAGCTGTTTTGAAAAAAATCTTTGTAATGAAACATTTAGTACCTTGGACAATGTCAGAATTCTTGAGGTTTATTTCAAAAAGAATCTGGTGAATAGATGCCAGTTTGCAAAGTTCATCGTGTGGTTTAGCAGAAATTTTTCTGGTCCAAGATCTTGACCACACACAGAACTTTGTCTGATACAGAAAAGATATTGTTCTCTATGCTGTTTTTCAATTGGAGTTACATACTGTGTAATGAAGGCTAGTTCTTTACCTTTTTTCAGCCATCACATTCTTCCTGCTCTCTGATCCTTCCTTGCAGAGTACAGACTTCAGTTGTCTAGGTAAATGTCAATGAGTTTGTAGTTGACTATGTAGCTGAAAGGGTTATCTGCAGATTTAGGTAGTTCAGTCGTAAACCAACCAGGGGGTTTCTCTGGTTGATTGGGTTGGAGTTTGAGTTGTTTTGGTTTTTTTTTTGTTAACCAGCATCTTCAGTACTCTTATTATTCTCACAGCTTTCTTGGAATGGAAACTAAGGAACTTGGTTTAGTACAACACTGTGCACCAAATTATTTAGAGCATGGGGGAGCCCTACAAAAAGCCTGCTTCCCAAAGGTCATGACTGAGGAACTTGAGATGTTTTGGTTTCGTAGTCTTTCTGTATAATTAAAGAAGAAAATGCCTTTTCTTGATACCATTTGAAAATATGGCTAAGAGTCAGGAAAGTACACTTTCTTTTTCCTGGTTTGACCACACAGCTGGTATGTCCCTGCACCACAGTGAAGCCACATGTATTGTTTTACTTCAGTTTAAAGATGAATGAAGTCTTGATGGCTATAGCACACATGAAAAGGTAAGCACTGAATGGATTGTCTGAAGAGTGTTTCTTTCTGGCAGTATGGTAATCCTAATGCATACTCAGTGTGTATGTTTTGTGCATATTTGCATATTTTTGTTAGTCTCTAAGAAAGTTTTAATTCACCTCTGACTCTGAAGCAGTTTGGAAACTTTTTAGGATCACTTCTCTGAGGCTTTTTTTTTAACTTTCCAAATGTACTTCCAGTGCAGTTTTGCAGTTGCAGAGCGATGCTCTAAATCACGCAAAGGTTCATTGAATTTCCTGCGTTATCTTCTATTGGTCACTTTTTTATGAACTGAAGTTCTAGTTGCTAATAAAATTAAACTTATAACTTTGAAGTGGTTGCAGTAAGGCAGAATGGGATCCAAATTTCTTCCCATTCTCTGCCTCAGATTTCACTTGGGTTAGGTTTTGGCTTTTGTGAAAACTGTTCTTCTTGTCAGTCAGAGGTGATGGATGGTAGTGCTGGAAAAAAGTGGGTCAGTGCTGTTGAGACTGGATAAGAAATCCCCTGCTGACTATTACACAGCCTGTTAGAAATCACTGACCATGACTTGACAGCGCAGCCTGTGTAATCTCTGTTTTGGACAGGGATGGACGTGGGGGAGAGCTCAAACGGAGCCAGGCAGGTGTCAGTGAAAGATCCTATGGTGCTTGTTCTTCCCTTTACCTTTTTTTTTTCAAGCCCTTGTTATATCTACCTGTCATACTATCCCACGTCTAACCTTTCTGGTCTCCCTGGTGGAAACCGCTGCTACCTTAGCCTGTATTAATCCCTATTAGAGTCTAATCTACTCTTACTGCTTGGCTTTCACAGAGTAAAATAGGCTTTGGAGTGTGGAGGTTTGTTTTAGTGTGTGAGTGACTAGGCTAAATGTGTACCAGGGCTTCCTGTGTTCTGGGTGCTGCCCCCTCTGCTTCCTGCAGGTTTTTGCCTCGTGGCAGCATTTCCTCTGTGACTGGCTTCTCCCACCTTGCCACGTACTGACCCAACCCTTTCCAGGGATCTGCCGTGTGCTCTCTGCTCTGAGCTGTCTGGGCTGATGTGAACAAGTGCTGACCGTCTCTGAGGCAAGTCTGGCTGACCTTGCTCTATGCTGGTCAGTTTGGGAGCTATGAGTCATGAATGGCCTGTTGTGCCTGAAATGATTTTGTCTTTTCCTTCCCCACTTTTTGTTTCTCAGGCACAATGCCACACACCCTGAGGTTCAAGAGATTGTGGGGGTATGTGTGTCTGTACATATGTATGCATGTGGAAGAAGAGCAACAGCTGAAAACTAGAGGCAGTGATTGAAGGTGCAATGACTGGCATCACTGCTTGTGTACCACTAACAGGGATGAGGCTGGTGGGCTAAGCAATGCCAGATACTTAGGATGAAGCACAGAGGACCGTAGCTGAGAGCACGGGACCGTCTCTTGGGTAAGAGGCAGAGCTGTCTGCACAGGAAGACTGCTTGCTGCGTGTCTTTTACATTACCAAGGCTATATCTGGCACCAAATCCAAAGGAGTTGGTTATCGCTGCTTTTTCCTTTGTTTCCAAGACTTAAACAACTGCAGACTGTTCTGGCCATTTGTGTGGTGGCTTGGTCCTATGGGAGTGCTCTAAGACAAAAAATTCACTTTGATCTGTTTTACTGGAGCCACAATCCTGAGGCACTACTTCCTCTGGAATCTAGTGTTTTCTGCAGCTTGTTGAAGTTATCTTCTAGTAGACACTGAAGTGTGTCACAAGTCAGTTACAGCCACCTGGTAGGCTTAAGGTAGTGTATTACATTTTACCTATGCTCTGCCTGCTAATTCATCCTGTCCAGACAAAGCACTCATTCTCAAAGCATTTTCTCTTAGCTTTAGCTTAGTAACTGATCAAGGAAAATCTCTTCCAGAACTTCTTCTGTCCCCTCTGTTCATGTCACTATTTCTCAGACATATATCTATATGAATTTCCAGATGCAGTATTCATTCTTGCATCATACAACCCACTGGACCTCGATTTTACCTGAGCTTACTGTTTGATAAATCCTGAGATTGAGATGCAATCTCATTATGGAAAATGACGAGTGTTTTGGAAATAACCCCAAGCAAATCTAATGTTCTGTTTCTAAGAACTGTAAGAATTAGTTTGTATATGGGCATGACCATGACTTCATATTACTCTCTCATAGTCAGTGAATGCAAACATTATAATGAACAGTTTGTCTTCTCTAGAAGGGTTACATGCTTGTTTTTAGTTCGTGGTTGGCACAATAAAATAATCCTGGCTTTAGGTGCCCGTTAATGAGGTAGGTGTTGCAGGTAGGAAGGGAAAAACCACTAAATGCTCTCACAAAATGTTGTGGAGAAAGTCTGTGATTATGATTTGAGTCTGTAATAATCTTATCTGTGAAATGAGTTGAAGGTGACCTGTGTCATTTACTTCAAACTCTATCCAATGCAGGACAGTGCAGTTGATCCGACTTTAATGAAGTCCCTCCTAAGGCATGTGGGTTCTTTACCTGTGTTTACCTTGATCATGGCATCTGGGGGGTTGATTTTAATTAGAGTGGTGAGAAGGGTGAAAAAAAATTCTTTGTCTATTTATCTAGAAGAAGTTTCAGTAGAACTTGCTTAAAAGTGTGATCATGGATTCGTCAGTTAGAATACTTCTATTAACTTTGTTATGTTATCTATTATTGACCGATAAAAGACCTGTTTGAGTTTCAGTTGCAACCTCCTGAGACTTCCTGTTATAGATGTACTAGAGCTGACAAGGGAAATGTATTAGCATATTAACCAAAACATTCTCAAAATACACTAGACATAAGGGTTTTTTAATTGTGAAATAGAAGTTACAAAAAGTATAATTAGACCATAGTGCGGTATTTCTTATTAGCTATATTGGGAATAAAAAACAAATGCAGCTGGCTTACCGGATGATGACTTCCAGGAAATAATGATTGTAACCCTTTACATAATTAGCTGTTGTGGGAAACGTAACTGACTACTGCAGATTCATATAAACTATCCAGACTTCTTAACTGACTCAGTGCTTACTCATCTGAATTACACTGTGTGTAGAATCTGTTAGCAGTTTGTTGGTCCTGTCTTACGTGGGGAGTCTTCAAGATGCTGCTTGTTTCTCTTAGGGTTTCAGAAGTGGGATGGTGCACACCTTTGGCTTTTCTCTGTATGTTAAACTAAATAAGGAGACATGCTGATCCCCTTTCACTTTCCAGTGTACATTATTTCATATTGTAAAAGAAACCAGTCTCTACTGTTCTAGCCAGCACCAGAGTGTCTGCTTTCTGAAATTCAGAGGAATCTGCTCATGTTTACAAACCACAGAGTACAGCAGAAGTCTAATAAGATTCAGTGATAGCTCTTGTATGGCTCTGTTCTTTCAACAACCTGTCTTCTTTCAAGCCTTGCTGTTCTCTGCTTTTCCCCTCTGATTCTTTTTTTAAGAGAAGAGAGGATAAACAGCATCTAAAGCATCAGGTCAGAGGCAAGATAAAATAAGTGTTCATTCAGTACCAAAATAAGCAGGCATCTGAACTGAAACTTTCTAACTCAACAATTAAGTTACTGTTTTATACAATAACAGAGCAACTGAAACTATTACCAGCCACTTAACTGAAGTTTTTATATTATATTTTATATTATAGAGTAAGATTATCTGCTATCTACTAAAAAAACCCACCAACCCACACTTTAGCCTTTCATCATACACTTCAGTACGAGCCTGGGTACCAAAACACGCTGTGACTAGGTTGCCAGGCATAAACTTACTCTTATTCCTTTGACACTATTTGTGCAGGCATTCCAAAGGTATACTAAAGAGAAAAAAAGTTTTTACTCTTATTGTAGGATACTTAACACACCAAGGTTGTTACAAGTGCTTAGACAATACAGCAAGCTCTACCTCTTGCAAATCACTAATTTGATGATGAATAGAAATAAAAGTGGATAAATTCTTGTTCATAGGTGCCTTGTGTATATGGCAAATTGCTGTCTGCATTCTTGGCATAAATAATGGTAAATCCAGCTGTGTAACAGAAAACTAGCTTTTGTGTGTGTTGTGTTCCAAATGGATAACTGATACGTGTAAGAATTTGACTGAAGTTTAAGAACTTGACAACTCTGCTGGTTTTGCTGTCCAGCGGACTATTTGAGGAGAAGACCAATGTAACAGGGTTGTGTGTGTTACGTGCCTTATTTTAAGGTTGCCTTCATGTATTTGTGCTTTCCTAATTTTCAAGTAACAGTGCATAAAGTTAGTGAGATTCTTAATGTCGTGACAGAAAATAGAACCAAAGTGTTAATACCTTTGCATTGAAGTCACAACCACATGCAGAGTGGGAGAAGGTTCCCCTGTGCAGAATGATGAGAGATGAGGGAGCCCAGTGAAGGTAGCAGGTCCTCACCTGTTAGAGGCTCCTCTCCTCCCAGGGTGCCATGGAGGAGCCCGGTGACAGCGAGCGCTATCACTTCTTCCCTGGCAGCCTGCGATGAGCAGTCTATGTGCATCTGCAGCTGAACTCATCGGATTATCGTTGAGTGTATTGTAATCCGTTAATTGCCAGCCACTTCTGATGACATGATATTGTAGTTGTGGGTCAAATCCCCTGCTTCTTAAGCAGTATTCCTACTGCCATCTTTAACTTTGCCTGTGGGATGGTAAAATACACCACACCTCGTGAACTTGATCATGTGGCCTTAATGAGATAAAAAGCAACCAGGAACATACTGTTTCTTGTAGCTCATTGCAGTCTAGACAGACAACTAGCAACAAACTTGCTTAAGCTAGAACATATAAATTGGGAATATGGAATAAAACTTTACTTTTTGAGGTTTCTTTGGGGTCTGAGAGGTTATAGGGTATGAGAATTTGGGATTTTACTGTTTTTCCTACAACCCTCCTGTGAGACTTCTTCCCACTTCAGGTGTCTTCTGCTAAGGTTTTAATGCATTATCATAACCATTCTGAATAAAGGCACCTGAGGAAGGTATGATATCTGGCTTTTTGGAGATGTCTCTGGTACTTTAAGTAAAGAAAAATATGAAAATGTTAATGAAAAAACTGTGGACAAGAAAAATAGTCTGTATTTGAGCAGGAATCTAGTGCTGCATCTACCTGCTAACATATCAGAACAAAGGGAGGTGAACACTGAATTATGTGTGGCTTCGGCTGACTGTACATACATACAGAAAATTGTAACACATTTTCCTTATGAGACTGTGTTTATGTCTAAAAATACATGGTGAAGTATATGTATATTAGACTGGGCTGCAATGAGGCATGCAGTACTGAGAGCCTGATGAAAGAACAAGGATAACTCAACTACCAAAGACCAAGTAGTTAATGTGCGTAAAATTTGCTTTGCAGCTTTTGCCTGTCTTTCAGAACATAGAATGCTTTGGACTGGAAGGGACCTTAAATGATCATCTAGTTCTGACCTATGTCATGGGCAGTGATACCTTGCAGTAGACCAGGTTGCTTAAAGCCCTATCTAACCTGGCCTTGAACACTTCCAAGGATGGGACACCCACAACTTTTCTAGGCAACCTGTTCCTGTGCCTCACCACCCTCACAGTGAAGAATTTCTTCCTTACATCTGATTTAAACCTATTCTCTTTCAGTTTGAAGTCATTACCCCTTTCTCCTATGACTACATGCCTTTGTAAAAATTCCCTCCCCAGCTCTCTTGTAGGCTCCTTTTAGGTACTGGAAGGCTGCTCTGAGGTCTCCCTGGAGCATTTTCCAGGCTGAAGAGTGCCAACTCTCAGCCCGTCTTCGTAGGAGAGGTGCTCCAGCCCTCTAGTCATCTTTGTGGCCCTGTTTTGGACTTGCTCTAGCAGGTCCACATGTTCACATCCTTCTTATGTTGGGGCGCCCAGAGCTATGATTGAGCATTCCTGGTGGAGTCTCATGAGAGCAGAGTGGAGGGGGAGAATTCGCTCCCTCAGCCTGCTGGCCACACTGCTTTTGATGCAGCCCAGGTTGTGGTTGGCTTTCTGTGCTGCAAGTGCATGTTGCCAGGTCTCTTTGAGCTTCTTGTTGATCAGCACCAGCAAGTACTTCTCAGGGCTGCTCTCAATCCACTCTCTGCACAGTCTGTACTTGTGCTTGAGATTATCCTGACCCACCTTCAGGACCTTATACGTGGCCTTGTTGAACTTCATGAGGTTTGCACAGGCCCCCCTCTCAAGCCTTTTAAGGTCCCTCTGGATGCCATCCCTTCCTTCCAGTGTGTTAACCACACAGCTTAGTGTCATTTGCAAACTGGCTGAGGGTTTGCAAACTTGCACTCAGTCCTATTGTCTGTGTCGCCAGCAATGATGTAAAAGAGCCCTGTTCCCAATACTGACCCCTGAGGAACACCACTTGTCACTGGTTTCTGTTTGGATATCAAGCGGTTGACCGCAACTCTTTGAGTGAGACCATCCAGCCAATTACTTATCCACCAAGTGGTCTGTCTATCAAATCCATGTGTCTCCAGTTTGGAGACAAGGATATTGTATAAGACACTGTCAAATGCTTTGCACAAGTCAAGGTAGGTGACATCAGTTGCTCTTCTCTTTTCTACTAGTGCTGTAACACTGTCATAGAATACCACCAAGTTTCTCAGGCACAATTTGCCCTTGTTAAAGTCATGCTGGCTGTCACCAGTCACAGTATTTTCCCTGTGCTTTAGCATAGTTTCCAGGAGGATCTGTTCCATGGTCTTGCCAAGTACCGAGGTGAGACTCACATCTTTGGGATAATCATAATGTTCAAACGCTTCCTGAATTCTGTCAGGCTTGGTGCTGTGACCACTTCCGTGGGGAGTCCGTTCCAGTGCAAAAACACCCTCTGGGTGAAGAATCTCTTTCTAATATCCAACCTAAACCTCCCCTGACACAACTTCAGGCCATTCCCTCAGGTTCTGTCATTCATCACCACAGAGAAGAGATCAGTGTCTGCCCCTCCTCTTCCCCTCATGAGGAGGTTGTAGACTGCAATGAGGTCTCCCCTCAGTCTCCTCTTCTCCAGGCTGAACAGACCAAGTGACCTCAGCTGCTCCTCATCTGGCTTCCCCTCAAGGCCCTTCACCATCTTCATTACCCTCCTTTGGACACTCTCTAATACCTTAATATCTTTCTTATATTGTGGTGCCCAAAACTACACACAATATTCAAGGTGAGGCCACACCAGTGCAGAGCAGGACAGTTCCTCCCTTGACCGGCTGGTGATGCTTTGCTTGATGCCCCCCAGGACATGGTTGGCCCTCCTGGCTGCCAGGGCACTGCTGACTCATCTTCAACTTGCCGTCAACCAGGACCCCCAGGTCCCTCTCCATGGCACTGCTTTCCAGCATCTCATTCCCCAGCCTGTACAAACATCCAGGGTTGTCCCATCCCAGGTGCAGAATCTGGCACTTTCCCTTGTTGAACTTCAAATGGTTGGTGATTGCCCAGTCCTCTAATTTGCTGAGATCTCTCTGCAGGGCCTCCCTGCCTTTGAGGGAGTCAACAGCTTCTCCCTCTCCCAGTTCTGTGTCATTTGCAAACTTGCTTAGTATCCCCTCCAGTCTAGCATCCAGGTCATTTATGAAGATGTTGAAGAGCACAGAGCTGAAGATAGAGTCCTGTGGAACCCCACTAGTGACAGATCACCAGTCTGATGTTACCCCATTCACTATTGCCATCTGTGCCCAACCCATGAGTCAATCGTTCACCCACCACATGATGTGTTAATCCAGCTGTGTGCTGGACATTTTGTCCAGGAGGATCCTGTGAATGACACTATCAAAAACTTTACTGAAATCCAAAAAGATTACATCAACTGGCTTCCCTTGGATCAGCTAGGCGGGTTACTTTGTCATAAAAGGATATCAGGTTGGATAAGCAGGACTTTCCTCTCATGAAGCTGTCCTGGGTGTGACCAATGACTGCATTTCAGGTGTTTTTGAATACCTCATAGAAAATCTCTGTAACTTTACCAGGCACTGAAGTGAGACTGACAGGCCTGTAGTTTCTGGGGTCCTCCTTCTTGCCCATCTTGAAAACTGGGACAACATTTGGCAACTTCCAGTCAGCTGGGACCTCTCTGGATTCCCAAGACTGCTCAAAAATCATTGAGGGAGGTTTTACAATGACTTCAGCCAGCTCTGTGAGGATTCTGGGATGAATCCCATCAGGCTCCATAGATTTATAAGGATCCAGCTGGAGCAGATCCCGCACAATTTCAGGGTCGACTGGGAGTTGATCATTCTCACAGTCATGGTCATCCAGCTCAGGGCACTGTGACCCCCTTGGTCCATTATCTGTGTTGAAGACGGAGGCAAAGAATGCATTAGGCACCTCTGCCTTGTCTCTGTCCCTGTTTGTGAGGTGACCATCCCCATTCTGGAACGGGCCGGTGATATTTCTATACTTCCTTCTGCCATTAATGTATTTGGAAAAACTCTTTGTATTGTCCCCCGCATTTCTGGCCAGCTTCAACTCCAGTTGAGCTTTGGCCACACAAACATTCTCCCTACAGCAGCAAGCAGCATCTGTGAATTCTTCCCATGTTCTTGACCTTACTTCCACTGGGCATACACCTTCCTTTTTTTGCCTTATCTCCAAGAGAAGATTCCTGTTCAGCCAACCAGCCTTCTACCTTACCTGCTTGACATACGACATTTGGGAATTGCCTGATCCTGTGCCCTTGGGAGGTGATGTTTAAAAAGTGACCAGCACTGATAGACCCTGGCACCTGCAAAAACATTTTTCTTAAGCAAGAAATACCCTCTTTGGCATATAAAAAGGGTAAAAATTAATGAAAATAAGAGCCAAAGTATAATTCCTCCAATATATATACCACCCTGACTAGCAAAGTAGTGGGTTACTGGTGAGAGGGGATGGGTTGTCAGATGGTTGGCTCAAGGAGATTCCAAGCACATGCTTTGCTAGTGCAAAGCAACTTCTGGGCAGTTCAGTATAGCTCTATGTTGTTTCCTTGTGGTTCCGGGATGGACTCTGTACACAGGGGAGATCTCTGCTCAGGCTTAAGAGGACAGACTTTCAGGCTACAGTAGCAGTTTTCAGTCTTTGATGAGGGCTGAAAGAGGCTTAGGGTGAAAAATATTCCGTGGAATTAAATACACAAAAGAACTCTAGCTCCTGTCTTTGCCTTTCAGATGCCACATTTAGTTCCCCTTTGGCTGCTGCCTCACTTTGGAGGTGTCTGTGGGTATGTTTATGTGACTGCATATACTGGCCTACATGTTTATTCTGCAGTATAATTTGACACACCGCATCTCTAACATTGTTCCCTTATTTATAGACCAGAAACTGCCTTGCCTCCAGCTGGCAGAGACAAAAGTGCCAGCCTCATCCATGCTGATGTCATCTGAGTTGCCACCAGAATAGACCTAAAAATGTTAGCTTCTGCTGAACCATGTGAAAATTTGTATGAAATTGAGGAATTAGGAATCTGAGGAGTTCATCCTTCCTAGTGATCAGAGAGCATTTGCATGAGGAGTTTGGTTTCACATCTTTATCTTACTCAAACATTATTCACACCTTCATCTTACTCAAAACTGAGTTTTGAATACAGCTCCCTCACTCTGCAGATGGTTGGTCTGAGAGCTAAGGAACTGAGTGTTCTGGTACAAGTCTCCCTGATTTCTTGTTTGTTTAAGCTCTTCTGCTTTTTCCCAGACTTAATGAATATTTAATTATTTACAGAGTGATTATGAATCCATTGCCTGGTAGTTAAAGCAGTCACCTGAGAGATATGGGTCTTGCTATGTATTCCAACCAGAGTGCGTTCCTGTTCTACTTGTTTTTTTAAAGAAATGGAAAAGGAGGAGGACTGTGGAATTGAGATATTTATGTGACCATTCTAATTTAAGAATACTTTATTAATCTGGAGGGGGAACTATTCAGCGAATACCTTATTTATTCATCGCATGTGGTATACAATATACAGAAAAAAACCCCGACCCTTTCCTATGTAATGATTTTTAATCTTAATGCCCTGCCAGCATTTATGGTAATTTTTGGCAGATTGTCTCTAGTTTTGTTGACAATCTGTGAAGAAAATGTTTGATCAGAGTTGTTTGAAAGGTTCACAAGTGAATGTCTGTTTGCTTGAACCTTTGCTTCAATGACTCTTCCTGCAACATTCCCTCCATACAGCATGGTGAGTCCTCTGTCCCATGGCAGTTCTACTCCCCAGGTGCCTGAGTTGAAGATTCACAAACAGCTTTTTTTGCAGCCAACAGAAACTTACTCTGCAAATATTCCTGAGTTACTTCATATCTGTGAAGAGCAGGAATTTGTTTAGGGTTTTTTTTGAGGGCAGAAAAATTGCCTCAACTGATGTTTAAGGAGGAAAGAAGGACAGTGGGTCTGCAAATATTACTGAGGCAATTCTGCAGTTGTTAGTCAAATAGCAGTGAATGTTTTGGGGTTTAGAGACTAGAGGTGAATGTTTACAGTGCATTAATATAGCTGTAAGGAGGAACTATGAAGAACAAGTGAAGAACTCTTTACCAGTCATGACAGTTGATCAGGTTATTTCCTTTGCAGAACTGTATTGTAGGGCAGCAGTCCTTCAAGAAGCCAAGGTACTTGTTATTGATTTGGGGCTTTACTTGAGTGCATTAACATGCCTGTTCTTTACTTGTACTGCTGCAACTGTATGTGGTGAAGTCAGGTTGTGTGAACAGCCGTATGCAAAGTACTGTAGCTAAGAATCAGGCAAGAAGATGGAAATGATGGAAATGTCCAAATTCTTTTTAACCTCATTTAAAAGGGGATTAAAAGGGACCCTTCAGGTATTCTTCTGAACTTGTACACTGCCATGTTTTGCATTGGAAAGAACAATTTGTTCTTATTTCTGTTCTGCACTTCACTTGGTTATCCAATAATTTATCTCACTATTCATTTGATGACTTTTTTTTTTTAAATTATAATTGACTGTTGGATTAAATGAATAGCTGATGCATCCTGAATCAGAAGTAGTTCCTACTGGATAAGAGTATGCTTATAAGCTTCAGAGGTACTGTAAATAAGGAGATAGCATATACATGAAGACTTAATAGAAACTTCAGATCTCTTAAGTATTTATATGTAATCTGTTGTTTTTTCAGTTGTAATATCTGGCTTGCAGAGACATGCTGTTTACATTAGGCAGCTTCATTTTTGCTTAGCATTGCTTATGTTAGGATATTTGAAAGTTAATTTAAATACTTTATTATTATGTCTCTATAATTAGTTTTTTTCTTAGTTTGTAAGATACCAGTAGTATGTGAGATCATGGGATTAGCTATGATCACTGAAAACTCCACCTTGCTTGTAGGTCTGTTTGCAAGATACTCTGAGAAAGAGCTTTTTAGGTTGCAACTTGAACACTGTGTAGTGCAGTGGGGATTCAGACCTGTTACTAGGATCATACGAGCCATTGTTCCTATTACAGTGTGTTTATAACCTTGGAATTACCCCTTTGAATCTCATCTTAAGAGTCTGTGATTTTAGGAGAACATACCTTTTCTGTAGTTCTTGTGCAAACAGACCTGACTTAGGGGAAAAAACACCCCCAAACATCTTTGATCTCTTCTAAGTCAGACTCTGATCTAACTTGAGCAAGAGGACTTAATTTGAAGAGACATATTAATTTCAGGGGACTGAATGGACCGACAAGAGTCTCCTTAAGTTGGTTGAAGGTAGATGTACTTGCTTCAAAAAATGAGTACCAAGTTCCTTGTAATTTGATACAGATTCACAACATTAAATGAGTATTGATGAAACTGATGTTTTTCTTTGTGAATTTTATTTTTCCTGTGATGGCTAAGATTTTTGCCAGAATCTGATATTTAGGTGGTTTTCCAAGTGATGAGGTGAGCCTTGCTGAAGCAGTGCTCCACATAGATGAGGTGGAGCCGGAGCCCTTAAGTGCTGAGGAGACTTCTTAATTGTGTATAGACGTGTCAGCGTTCTCTATTGAACCTGGACTACAGGAAAAGCTTGAGACCCACTGAAGTACAATTTCAGTCAGTTAAAGCATTAGGCTTTGAATGTATTCAGTGCTCTGAATAGTTGCTAACTAATGTAGGACTGGAGGGACGAATGAAGTGGTACTGCTTTTGCAAGCATAATAGTAGCTGCTGTGTGTCCTGTTATGCATAGCCTTGTTTACTTCACATACATGAATTTGTTGACCTCACTAGAGCTCTTAACCTTCCTAGGGCTACTAATCTCCATAATGTCTGCAGAATTGGGCTTAATTTTGTGGTGGGAATATGCAAAAATAAATGAACTATGAGTCATCATTTTTTACAGTAAAACATTCAGACCTAGTCCCACAGTTGATGTGTGTGGCTGATACTTTCTTGAGAGCTTGTTGGATCTGACCCATGCTTTGGAAATCCTGACTTCTTAATTGCAGCAGAGACTATTCTGAAACAAAGGAAATGTAATGCAGAATATACTGGAGCAAAGCAAGAACTATCACTTGACTCAGATGCAACTTCCAAGATGAAATCAGTGTAAGTAGTGGACAGGATTGTGCAGACATTATAGAACATTTCAGTAGTACTCAATATGCCTTGTGAAAACTGTAGTGGTGATGTTTTCAGTTTACTGACCCTTACTTCCTTTTTGCATATAGCTTAACTAAAGCATGGTTTAATAAAATAAACTTGCTTTTAAAATTTATTGGCAGCACTGAATTGTGGAGGTAGTGGAGGAAGATGCGAATGTCACTTTCATGTCTGCACTGTGAAATGCAAAAGCACAAATGTAGTAACCACAAGGCCCTTTTTGATGTTTTAATCTTTTAAACCTTTGAAATGTTGGTGTGCTTGAAAGGGCTTCTAAATCCCTTGGTTAGTCTGCTCTGTCTCATATTGTGTTCAAAATCATAGCAGATAAAGGAAGAGTGATCTGAAAGCTTAATGCAGTCAGAGCATCACGACCTGTTATGTAAAGCAACATTTGGCAGGGCCTTCCCAGCTGCTGTAAATGAATGTTAACAGCATTTTATCATCTGCTTTCACTGTCTTTATTACATAATCTGAATATTTATGACCCTATTAATATGTTTAGCTCTGAAATTGCAATATTGATGGAATGGATGTTCCATAGAATATTGAACAAGAACGATTTTTGCCTCCTGAACAAAAGTTGTGTTAATATTAAACAGCTTTGAGTTTGTATTTCAAATAAGTTTGCTGAGTTGCTTTACAGGTGTATCATTAATTCCCTAAATTATTATTTTTCTAAACATTGTCATAGGAAAAGTGTTTTGGTGACAGGATTATGTTACTGAACATTGTCTGTGTATAAAATACATAACACTAACCAGAAAGTGATGATTTTTTTTACTTGTAATGCAAGGCCTTGAATCCATAGTGATGATACTCTGTAGCCTTGAACAAACATAGCCAACCTAGACCAGATCCAGGCTATCAGAATCACCTCCATCCAGAGAGCTGCTCAGGTTAGGATTCTGGGGCAAGCTGTGGACCAAATTATTATTACAATGTGTGTGTGGGGGGGGTGGTTGTGGTTGTTTTGTTTGTTTTGTTAGTTTGGTTTTTTTGTTGTTTTTGTGTAACCAGATTCTTACTTTGTCTGCCACAGTTCCTCACAAACCTACATGCCTTCTTTCTGTTACAACTACCTTTACTGTTGTCTTGTGACCTGAGATGCATATCACGTAATTGAGGCATGTGTGCACCACATTAGGTGGTTGGGGACTGGTTACGGATGCTGTTCCACTACTGAATGTGCACTTGCCTATATCATGATCAAACTTGTAATTACATGTAGGAAGGTAATGTGCTTGGTCAAGAGATGAACGAGGAGCTGTAAGGCATTTCCCTTGGGAGCCTCTTAGATTATATTGTGTCTCCAAACAGAACTGAACACCACCATTTCAGTAGTCATCTGCAAATTTCTAACAAGATGTGTTCAGTGGGTCAACACTGTTGTGGCCAGTGGCTCCCACCTATGGAATTTATGAGTGGTATTGATATTGTGGTTCTTTATCATCCTGCAGGCTAAATAGCTCAGTTAGCTGCAGGCTCATATTTGCAGGTTGCCTATGAAAAGCAGAGCTGGGAAAGTAAGTTTTGCATTTCTTTTGAGTGGTGTGAACTTTTTGGTCTCTTTTATCTTTGAGTGCAAAATCTATAGCCTGTCTGAAAGCTGCTGTCCTAAATGTCTTCCTGCCGATTGCCAGGGCTAGAGTTTGAGATATGCAGCTGTTTGTGGAGGTCTCTTTTGTTTCCAAAAGTCTCGTGGGTGGTAGTGCAAATCCTGTGGTGTGTTCTGACACTGACATGTGTCTAATTCTGAATAACTCTGTCTCATAATCTTCTGTACGTCCACCCTCTCCACAGTTCAGACCTCGCAAGCTGGTACAGGAGGCAGCTGCACATGACTGTAAGTGTACAAAATCTTAGAAATGTAAAGATCAGTGGGTGTGGAATGTTAGAGTTGGGAAGAAAGTTTAGATTAACACATTTTTTAATAGTATTTTGTCCCCAAGCAAGGTTGTTATAGTTACTGCAGAACTCCAAATGGACTCTCTTCCCTTGTGGGGATTAGAGATTTAAATATGTATTGTTCTTCTGGGCAATAGTATTGAACAGTCAAGTAAGGTTCATAACAGAAAAAGGAAACCTTTAATTAGGACAGGAGTTTCAATTGCATTCTTTTTTGCTTTGTGTAAGAGAAACTTGTGTTAAATCGGATAAATAAAACAATGGATGGGGTGAAGGAAGTTTGGAAGAAGCAAGTCTGTTTACAAAGTTAAGTGCTGAGTTTACAATAAACCAGTAATTTTTACTTGGGAAGCTCTTAAAATAAGATTTACCTTGTCCCCATCCCTGAGCATCTGAGTCAAGATATTTTACAATGTTTTTCAACTTATTCAGTGTTTTGGCTTGGGGTTTTCTTGCTCGCTTTAATTTTTCATGTAGGAAATACCTTTATTGCACCTTTAAGGAATAATACGTAGTAGCTTCAAGGGTTTCTTAATTTGTCTACGAAATTACTTTCGGCAAAAAACCTGAACTATAGTCTCCACTTCTCAACAGATACTGGTAAGAGGAAGCCTAGCAGATTTGAAGCTGATTTTCTTTTGCACTGGCTTATCTAATGTTTATTGGTTTATTATGTGTGATGAGACAATTGAATAATCTCCTGTCTTAAATGAGTTCTTTAAAGGAACACCTCAAAAAGATGGTTGTGCTTAACCATTGGCCATCTGTCCTATGCCTGTCCTCTGCAGTTTAAACACCAAATCCAACAATGACAAAAGACTGCTGTTGTCTGGGAAATGATTGATTCTACTCCTTGTTTGGGTAGAAGAGCTCTCGGACATGGCTTGAGATAGTCCATTTCCCTAATTATCTATCTCTGGGTGTTTTACTGCCTTCTGCTCTTTCCTATCAAGAGAGTACTTTCCAGAGCAAAATTCATGTCCCTTTAAAGGACCTAACAAAACTCCTAAATTCAGGAGAAAGCAGCTATTGATTTCATTGGACTTCTGGTCAGGCTTTTGAAAAAGAAGGGCATAGCCTTTTATGTTAAATAACTGATGTGATCTTTGTTGCTCAAAACTTTATTTTGTGGACTGTTCTAGAAATATAACATTCCATTTTTACGGTGTGAGCAGCAAACTCCATTTAAGCGCAGAACACAGTGCATCTTAGTTGCAGAGGTGTAAAGGATACTTCATAGTAGCAGTGTACTTGAAACTTATTTATATCTCCTGCTCTGACCCACATCTTGCATCCCCTTTACTGCATCCCAAATGAGTAATATATTTGCCAAAGAAAGCTATTGTCTTCCCTTGGAACAACCTCAGCTGGCATGTGGGATTCTTTACCAGGAAGGAGAGGCAGGGACATTGTGTTGCATTTATAGAATGTGCGACTAAATGGCTCTTCCTGTTGCCTGACTTGATCATGGCTGGTTCTTGTTTGTCACAAGGATTGGTACAGTAACCTCATGTAAGGGAGATATTAGTAACTTGAGAGTGCAAATTAAAAAGGTCTTTTTTTTCCCCAAATATCAATTAGTGCATGTTGCATCTTGTTCTTTCCATAGGCATCACTGAGAATTGTTTGGCTCCATCTTCTCTCTCCATTCCCTCTGTCCCCGACTATATGTTTTTGCTTACAGTTAAGATCCACCTTGAACCTTTTCTTCAGAATGAATAATGGTCTAGTGCTTTAATCATTTTTGTGGTCCTTTGCTGAACTCACTCTCGCGTTCCCACTGTACTGGGAATCCCAGAATTGGACACAGCACTGCAGATAAGATCTCAGCAGTTCTGAGTAGAGACAAAAAATCACCTTCCTCGACCTGCTGGCAGTGCCTTCCTAGTGACAGCACAACCATATGGTGTATCAACTTGCTCTTCTCAGTTTTGTGTTATCAGTAGGCTTGCTGAGGATACACTCTGACGAGTCATCCAGGTTATTAATGAAGATGTTATAGAGTACTGGCCCCAGTATCAGCCGCAGGAGTATGCCACTGATCACTGGCCTGCAGCTGGGCTTCATACTGCTGATCATAAACCTTTGAGGCTGATAGTTCAATCTGTTTTCAGTCCACCCCAGTGTTTGTTCATCTAGTCCATACTTCTGTCTGTTTTTCCATGAGGGTTATTTTAGGAGAGAGGGGCCCCTGGTGGTCTAGTGGTTAGGTGCACTGCTGCGACCCGGGTTTGATTCCCAGTTCCCCGGGCAGATGGAGGTCGTCAGCCCTGTGTGGCAATCCATCTAAGAGAAGGTCACTCTAAATAAACCTACGTCCTGAGGACCTCACTGCCACTGTCCAAGCTTGCTCGGCCCCGGCAGATGAACCTCAGGATTAAAGGGTGGGCTCAGTTCAGCGCACGCTGGGTCTCACCTAAAAAATCCACTGCGCAGGCTCGAAGGATTAATGACCTTTCCCAAATCTTCGCTCGCGAAGACTGGCCATTATTATTATTATTATTATTATATTGTAGGAGAACAGTGCTGAAAGCCTTACTAAAGTCAAGATAGACAGTATCCACTGTTCTTCCCTCATCTGCCTAGGCAGTCATCTCATTGTAGAATGTTATCAGTCAAGTCTGATTTTTTTTCATAATTGCATACTGACTATTCGAAATCACCTTCTTGTCCTTAATATGTTTGGAAACTATTTCCAGAATTACTTTCTCCTTCGCCTTCCTTGGTATCCTGTTGAAACTGGCAGAACTGTAGTTCATGGATCTTTCTCCTTTTCCTTCTTGAGGTTAGGAGTTGCATTTGCTTTTCTCTAGTCCTGAGTAACATCTCTCAGTAGCTGTGACCTTTCGAAGATAATCAAGAGTTGCCTTGTAGTGGCATTAACCAACTTTCAGCATTCATGGGTGTGGCCCATCAGGTCTAGTGGATTTAGGTACGTCCAGTTTGCGTGTTTGCTAGACTAATTCACTCTTGCCAAGGGTAAGTCTTGGTTGCTCCTGACTTTCCCTTAGGTCTCAGGAACCTGAGAATGCCAAAGGGAAATCTTGCCACTCAAATCTGAAGTGAAGATGTCATCAAACATCTCTGTGTTTTCTCTGTCCTTTGTCACCATGTTCACTGCTCCATTCAGCAGTGGCCTCACATTTTTCCCTCATCTTCTTTTTGTTGTTGATACACTTGCAGAAGCCCTTCTTGTTGTCCTTCATGTCCCTAGCAAGATGCTAGGTGGTGGCCATCTTGTCTGTCCTGTGGCCACATGTGTTTTTTCCAGCTGCCATCTCAGTTTGGTCCAGTGGATAGAACTTGGGAAGTTCTCTCTCATCGGTCGGTTTAACCCAGGTTTATCAGTATTGTTATTGGCATTCTTCTTGGTAAAAAATTATTTTTTCAGTTTCATCTGGGCTTATTTGGTCTTTCTATTGGAGAAACTAAGGGTATTGTATCCAAGGGAGGAGACTTCTGTCCAAGGTCTCCAGCCCTCCAAATTGTCTCAAACCTAGACACTGACCTTGAACACTTCCAGGGATGGGGCAGCCACAACTTCTCTGGGCAACCTGTGCCTCAGTATCTTCACAGTAAAGAATTTCTTCCTATATCTACTCTAAACCTACATTCTTTCAGTTTGAAGCCATTGCACCTTGTCCTGTCACTACCTTGTAGCAAGTCTCTCTCCATCTTCCTTGTAGGCTCCCTTCAGGTAGTGGAAGGTTGCAATAAGGTCATCTTGAAGCTTTTAATTCTCCAGGATGAGCAATCCCAATTATTTTAGCCTTCCCTCATAGGAGAGGTGCTCCATCCCTCTGGTGGCCATCCCCTGGACTTGCTCCAACAGGCTGATGTCCTTCTTGTGCTGAGGACCCCAGAGCTGGATGCAGTCCTCCAGATGGGGTCTCGTCAGAGTGGAGTAGAGGCTGAATCCCCTCACTCAACCTTCTGGCCACCTGCTGCTTTTGATGCAGCCCAGAATACCACTGGCTTTCTGGGCTGCAGGCAGACATTGCTGGCTTATGTCCATCCTCTCATTCACCAGCACCCCAAGCCTTCTTGGCAGCGCTGCCCTCGATCTGTTCATCCCCTGGCCTGTATTGATACTGGGGGTTGCCCTGACCCAGGTGGGTCTTGTGACTGCTCTTCAAGTGTCTGTGTAGATTGAGAGATTTTGTTTGTTTGCCTATTTTTCCCCAGCTCCAATATAAAGCAGTTTCTCACCTTGATCCAAATAGGACAGATCACATGGTGAGGATGTACTGGCAGTGAATGTGTGCTTATGATGGATGGATTTATGCAGCTAATTAACAAAATTTCATACAACTTAGATTACATAATTAAATCAAACAGGAAAATACTAGTATATAGCTATTAAAGCTATATACTGCACTGATACTAAAGATTTTGTGAATTAACCTTTTTGTTCAAGCAGTAATATTTCTCCCTAAACTTTTTAAACCAACCTTGCACTGAGTAATTTTAGAATAAATTTTTCAGGGTGCATTTAGTATAAGAATGTTCCTAGGTCAGTGACACATGCTGATTATAGTCTTTGCAAGAATTTACAAACAACAGGGGGAAAAATAATGTGCATCTTCCATCTTAATTGCACCCTTGAAATTCATGCCTACAAACTAAATGAAAATGGAAACTAGACGTCTTGTCAGCAAATTGCAAGCTATCAGTCACAGCTACGGATGAAAGCTAACACGACCTACATCTGTCGTGTTGATACAATGGTGCCAGCATTACAGTTCCATTGTTTAGGTTGAGGGTCAAGCCTGTTGAGACCTCTTTTTATTCAGCTTTGAATGTATCCATTTTCATTAAGTTTTTCAAAGCCATATGAAAGACTCAGCAGGGCAAGATGTGGTGATGCTGACCCTAAGTTAGTCTTGCAACTATCGAACTGTCTCATAGTTGCAGATGGTCACTGTGATTGTCCACACTAATCTACCACCAGAGCTGCTATTGAAAGGGCACAAAACTGATGGTACAAAGGGACGCCTTTTTTCCCGCCAGTAGATGAAGCTAGCATTGCTCTGAGCCAGCATTGCCAGAGGTTTTGTGTGGGAGAAGAGTGGTTGTTGACAAACCAGTTTCCTTGCTGAAAAATGCTACTCTTGTTCGCTAAACTTAGAGATCTTTGCTTGGTAAACTCTGACTAATATCGGACTGGCATTTTGCAAGCTATTTTCATTGATTATTTGTATGATGGCTGTACTGGGAGGTCTGATGCTGACAGCAGTAAATGCAAACTTGTTAATATGCCTAAAGAAGACACACTTCTGATTTGTAATTCCATTAGAAGAAAATCTCTTTGATTGTACACTCTTAAAAATACCGGAAGCCTTAATTGCTACATTTCTGTTTTCAATCCTCAAATGTTAGTATCCTTACGTAGATTAAAGAAGCTTGGCCAGTTGTCACTCTGAGTTATGTAACTTGGTTAACCAAGTACCAAACATCTTGCTTTTCGTGTTATAAAAATGTAAGGTTTTGGAGCTAGGAAGTGAATCTTCCAAGTCTTTCTTATTGGCAGTGTGAATGTGCTCTTTGTTTTGTTTTTCTTTAAACAGAACTGCTTTTTCCATTTTCCTACTACCATTTTCTAAGTATCATTTTCTTTCTTTTCTGGTACGATGAGGTGAAAGGCTCTGCACAAATGACCCGCCTGTTTGTTAACAGCCTACAGAAAGTTCTGGTGAGATTAAAATAGTTCTTGCCTGAAAGAACAATAAAAAGCAATAAAGCTACTTCCTATTTTGTGGGATCCTTTTACCGCTGGCAAAGGAACTCTTAAAATTCAAACGGCCACAGTGATGAAATGGATGTTTGTTCTTGAATGTGAAATATCAAGCCTCTGTGGAGACCAGTTGAATTATTCACCCCATAAAGTTTAGAAATTGTACTTTAATTATTAGGGTATGGGGGTTTGGGTGGGTTTTGTTTGTTTTGGTCCTCCCCCCCATATTCCACTGAAGCTGCCCACTGGCTGCCCGCTGGCTGCCTCCTCAGCCTCTCAAGGCCCTTAGTAATTTCTGAGTGGCATGTTGCCCCAGGAATTTCATAGCTTTCTGAGTACACGAATGTTTGGTTGGTTGGTTGTGTCCCTTCCTCTGGCCTGGCAGTCTGTAGCGACATGAAATGCCTTAGCCAGACAGGTATAAGTTACAGAAGAGTATATTTCTGCATGTGAGAGGTAATGAACCTGGTAATGTACTTCAGTTTACAGTCACTAGAATGAAATACTTCTGTGCCGAAGATGGAACTGAAAAATAGGAATATTTTTCCCATAAGATGAAAATCATCTGCATAGAGATTGATTTGACTGTTCCAGAAAGAAACTTTCAACTTTCTTCTGCCTTGATTATTCTGTTAACAAGGTAATCTAAAGAATGAGACTTTTTGCCAGGAAAGGGATGAATACTGATGATGTTCAGATTTTGTAAGAACTGAAAGGAATTTGACACTGACCTTAAACTGAGTCACTTGTGTAACTAGTCCTTCTTAATGACTTTGGTCAATATGTCCTCGCATCTATGATCATGCTTTCTGCTGTCTTGCTTGCTCCCAGCTCTGGTATTATTTTCTCATTTCTACCATACAGTATACTGCCTGCAAATAATCCCTTAAACAAACGTGATGTAAATTATTAGAATTTCTCAATAGTGACTTCCTGGAAGCTGTGTCCTGTTGGAGGGGTGGTTTCTAGGCTTGTGGTTTCCTTTCTCGTAGCTAGTACGTGTTTATTAGGATGTCAGTGTAGCTTATGCTGTGTATTTTTCAGGCAGAAGCTTTTTCCTGTTGTTTCTGATGTAACAGGTGATGGTAGAATAAGCAAGAAATGTGCTTGAGCCAAACAGTACAGATTTCACAAATTGAAAGCTGTGTGCAAAAACAAGTCCGCCTCTGCAGGCCATGGACTGCAGAGCTCTGAGGGATGGGAGCGGGCAATGCTAGGTATGACACTTGGGTGATGTGATCCCAGAGCCTGGCCCCTCCAAAGCAAGGTGGAACCAGCTGTAGCTGCTTCAGCAGCCTCTGTGCCCACCTCCTGCACGTACCTGATATGTGAAAGGGCTTTTCTGACTCCAGTTGGTTCTTTGTTCTGGGACCCTACCAGGTATGGATAAACAACCTGTCAGTGAACTGGTCAGGTTTAATTACTAGTTTGAGTAATACTGAAAAAGAACTGGTTTGGATATTTTGTAGTCGCTGTCAGAACAGAAATGGCACTTCAACCTGCCTTTTCAGCTTCAGTCCATGAGTTGCACCAACACAAGTACTTACTGCATTTCATTTCAAGATGTTATTTTTTGGCTTTGCACACAGAGTCAGATTTCTAAGAATAAACAAAAATCTCTGGAGTGCGGTATGCTCTGGTGAGGGAGTAGTTCTGCTACATCTGGACCGGTTGTGCCTTCTATGTCTGGTTTCCAATACAGCTGTAAGTTAGATGGAACAGCAAATCCAAATAAACTTTTAAAAGATCTAAGGGGTTAGGTGTGGTTTGGGTCATCGTATTTTCTTTTTAGCCTTACATTGCAATAGAGGAAAACCTATCCTATTAGTTATCTCACAGATGTTAAGGTATTAAATTGTACTGGCTGCATAAATTATATTGAGGTTTAAGAGAACAGCGGTATCTTGGAAAAAAAAAAAAAGGGTTAAGGTTTGGATGCCTGAAGAGAACTCTTCCTCCTTTGTGAGGAATTACTACTCTGCTCTTAGAGCAAAGCCAATGTGTTGCTGTTCACACTGCAAAATTAAGCACATTTACATTGTCCCAGTGTCATAGGAATATTCTACCAATTACCTACTTAAATGCTCAAAGAGATTATGTTTGCACTTCCTTACTGTTCTAGTGGGTTTTATTAAAATATTATTTTCTTATCCCGTGCCATTTCTTTTAGGAGTTACTTGTAAAATCAAGTTTGTGATTCCATATACAGCAGACTCTATGGTAACTTTTTTGTAGATTGTAAAATGGCTTCTGGATGTTCACAAACCCCAGAACAGTATAGGGTTTTTTATCTGATGACATAGCTAAAGCCCCTGCAGCACCTTTGGAGAGGTATTATGTTCTACAACAGATTTAAAATGTCTGTTAAGTGTTCTGTCTGCTGATTATTACCAATGTCATTTCCTTCAAGACACCAATTTCCAATAACCTATCGTGCATTATGACTTTTCTTCAGAAGGAAAGGAGAGATTGTACTCCAGGTAATTGCATTCACCCAGACCATTTTCATACTGTCTAGGAACCTGAGGGATGTTTAGCATTCCAGCCTAGCAGGAAAATACAAGATCCTAGACTTCATCAGCTTGGGGCTGTTGCTACATGAGCGCTTTCAATGTGAGGACACTTGGAACTTCATGAACTACTTTTAAGGGGATCTGCAGCCAGAAAACTAGGAAGACAAAGCTTTTGACGACGGGTTTATATTTACTGGTTTTATGTACCTTTTCTGCAAAATACTTGTGGAGTTGCTCAGCTCAAATGGGACTGAAATGCAGTGCAACCAAGGTACTGCATATTTCTGTATGCCTCAGCCTAGAATATATTTTAACTGCTAGGACCATTTCTCACTGTTCTGTGATGCTTCCTTTCTTTTATGTTCACTCCTTCTGCATGCTGTGTCTCAGAGGTGGCTGTTGCTACCCTTTTGCCTGAGGAATGCTGGCAGAGTCTCACCTCTGAACTCCTCCATCCAAATCCTTAATCAAAGAGTCTGCAGCGTGAGAGCAAGCATGCTGTCTCTGCGTCTCTTATGCCAAGAGCACTGAGTTGACGTGAATGGACGATGCTCACTCTGTCTCTTTGGCCGTGGAGGGGTTAAGTGTCTTAGTTTTAAATGTCTTCCTGTGTTTTTGGGGTGTCTGCTCTTGGTTATCACTAGTTAGATAGTTCTGTGTGACAAACTGCCGCTACTTTTAAACCTGTTTTCCCTCCATCCCTTGACTTCCTTTCAGAAATATGCAAAAAATAAATGCAAATCTTTCAGGTACTGTTGTTGTTAGCAATGCAAACCTTTCAAGGCGTTCTCCTGAGGGAAATTAGCAACACCTTATTCATCAGTGTGCTTGACAGTAGTCTTGCTGGCACAGGGGAAAACTGCATGTTTTATGAGTGGTTTATATCAGGAAAAACTGGAATTTGCTTTCACTCTTTAGGCATGTAATTCCTGCATAAATTGCATATTAAGTTAAATGATTAATTACAGCTGGAGCTTTACATAAAACTGAGGAGTTGTGGAGAGTAAGAAACTTACAGTAATACCTTGAAAGCAATACATTGCACCTTGAAAGTGGTACATTGCAATGGGAGCTGGAATTGAGCCCCACGCTTCCTGAAGAGATGGCCAAACCCCTGTGCTTTAATTTTGTCAGCCTTGCTGTGTGGTGCTGTTTGAAAGTAGTTGGAAGTTTAATTTTTTTAATTTTTTTTTTTAAGGTGGAGTTTAAAGTTGCTCAGTACATTTTTTTAAAAAATATTTTTTGAAAGTGTGTGATATAAAAATCTCAAAATGAAAAAGCACAAAGGAACTTCTAACTGCTTGAGCTGCATATGCTTAAAGTTTATGAAAAGAGGTATTCAGGGACAGGGTGCAGCGTTGTGTCTCGCATCCTCAACGCAGCTGCTTAGCAGCGATAAGGGAGCAATGCTCTATTCATGCTGACCTTGTTTCCAAAGAAGCCTTATCCTATGAACTACTGAAAATAAGGAAGAATTTCCTGTGACATGCTGCTCATGTTGGCTTTTTAAAGGGGAGTAGAATGAAATCTCTGAGCACGACACATACTGTATCTAACCACACAGAATTTCCTGTGCTGGAATGGAAGCTTAGTGGAAGCCACATTTTTCTCTTCCTCTTAATTCATTCAGAAAAACAGAGGTCAGCGTCATGAATTGCTATGGCTATAGTGACTGCTAAAAGCTAAAATCATCAATTGCTAATGGATACATTGTGATGCCACAATGACTGCAAGGCAAATTTTTTTCCCTTTAACACAATAAAGCCTATACATAACCTGGTTACACTTTTAAACTCTCATAAAAGAAGAGTAGTGCAATTAAAAATTCCACCTTACTGAAGGTGAGAAAAATAATACATATATTGAATTAGACTTTAGTGACTTTTGGTTGTAGGCTTTTTGCTTGATTCAGAATTAATAGATGATGAGTTTGGAAAGACATGGAACAACACTTGGATTTTGCCTCTAAAACCATGACTGAATCTGAAGAGGATTGAAAATATTTATTTTTCCTTAAATTTAGCTTCATTTTATAACACTTTAGTTAAATAAAATTCCCAGTGTTTTTCTTGTCTGCTGCTCATTTGCAACATTATCTTCCTGGTAGTGTTTCATTGGGTTTGACTGGTAAAATCAGAGCTTCCTGCCATAACTGTAATGAAGATTGGAATTATGCAATGGATTTTATTAGGATAGAGTGCATATATTTTTACTCCTAGTTAAAATATAATCACTGAACATTACAGTAGATCTTCAGAGGCTGAGCTAACAGCCTGTACCTTTTCCTCATGTCCTGCCTGAACTTAATGGCAAGTCATCCAGATGTGCTCTCCCTGTGTCGTGGCACCATGCAGGCTCGCTTTTCTCCAGAGCCAAGCTGACCAAGCAGCCTTCTGACTATGCTGTCTTAATGGTCAAACCCAGGCCTCCTTGGTACTTCTTGGCTTGGGTTCAGTGCTTTTAAGTTGTTAACACCTTTTTGTTCTTCCTTTAGTCCAAATTGTGGTCTGCTGTCATTATGAAATATGGGTAAGAGTGTGTTTACGGACTCAGGTTGCTGATGTGTACTCTCTGTAAGTCTTCTGCTCAACTACAGCGTTCACAGTGGAGAGTGATTAATTCCTCTATAGTTTTTACTTTTACTCCAAGTCATATTATTTGTATTACTTTACTGTCATTTAGATTTGCTTGGGCTCATGGCCATGCATATTTTTTTTTTGTCTAAGAAGCAAAAGTTTTTTTGCACCTGGAATAGTTCTGCTTCTCTCTGGCAATTCTGAGACACCATAGCTTAAAGAGCTCTTTTTCAAAGGAGAAGAAGTCATCTCATGGCACATCTACAGCAGTTCTGCTTGGTAGAGTCAGTGTGCTTCTTCATTTTCTTCCAGAGTATTCATAGCCTAGTACTGCAGGCCCCCAGCGTCATGAGAGCCAACAGATGGTATATGCAAAAGACCTGTATGGATGGACTCAACCTGCTTTTTAGCGCACACTCTTTTGCCATGTTTCCGTGTTACACATACCAACCTATCACATCAGCTGTTTCTATATGATGTCTCTGCAGTTCAGTCTTTACTTGAGTTGGGATTTTCATTTGTATGTTACTGAGGGGATACTTGATCTCATATGTCTCATTTAATTGATTGAATATTTTAATATCAAAGCAAAATCATAAGAGGCAAACCATTAAGGAATTTTTCTGTATGTTTTACATGAGGACTTCCTTCTGTGCTGCTTTACATATATTTCAATTGTGTACTTATCTTGAAAAAATAGAACGGTATTCTGGAGTCACTACAGACAGATGGGTCTGTAAACAGTTTGCAGAAGCAAATAGAACTTGTAGCTGAGAACATTTCCACTGAATTAAATGATCTGTTAAATAAGGCAGAATTTAAAGGCACTTCTAAACAAAATGTGATACAGTTTTTCCTCTCTTGTTCTCTTGCTCATTCTCGCTCTCTCTTTCCACAATCCCCAGATTGTCCCTGGATAATCATTTGGAAAAGTGTTCTACTTATTACTGGAGTTGGGTAGTTGCAGAGGGAATTTTACCTTTTTTATTTTGAGTTCACTATAACATAGATATACACATATGCAACTATTTGGAGTTGCATAGAGAAAAGTAGTATAGATTTTAAAAATATATCTTACTTGGAACACAAGGTGTCACAGACTTTTAAAGTGACAACAACTTTAAAGTACTGTATATCTTGCAGCACATTTGAGAATAGAGGTAATGTCTTTCAACTTTTCCTCTAAAGGATTTTTCACCTTTGGTTTTCATATCGTACTGCATGTTGTACTCTGGATGAGGATAGTAGCATACACTGTTTAGCAAGACTGTAGGTGTGTTGGCCCAGCAGGAATTGTTTGGCAACTTATGGTAAGTCCTAGAAGTACTTCATTGAGAGGAATAAAGTTTTCTCAACCTTTCCAAGGGTCTTACTAGCTTGGGTACCATTTCCGTGCTTCCTGATTCTTTGGTCTCTAGACATGTCTGTTCACCCGGTGAATATCCTCTTCTAAACAGTATTTATCGATTTGCACAGCACAACCAAAACTAAAATCCAGTATTTATGAGTCTGCCAAGCACTGCTTATCTCAGGCTACAATTTCTCTTACTTGCCAGTCACTTATAATATTGCAGCTAAATTTGAGCAACAGGTTGTACCTGGTCTGTGAGAAAGCACCTAGTGCTTTGTTTTCTGAACACACCTATGCTGTGTTTTCTGAACCTTTCCATTTAACTAAAACTTAGCTGTGCTCAGAAGATACAAGTAACCTGTGTTTCCATTTACAGCTCCTGGGCTTCTGACTGACAATTCTTTTGAAATTCTGCAAGCAGTGCCAGGCACAGCTTGGCATACTCTTATCTGAATTACAATTTGACTTTAGTGTAAAGTTTTGCAACTGTGTGCTAAAATAGTGTGATAATTTGCTCTGTACCTGCCTTTAAGGAATTACAGTAGTTTTAAAGTGACAATTTGCCATTAGCAACAATGAGATCAGGTTTTATCAACTTCATGACCTTAAGTGAAACTACACACTGTGTATAAGTCTGTGTGTGTCCTACTGGCTTAAAGGGAAGTTCTGCTATTTACTGTTTACCACATGCACTACATTTGTGTATAACATCAGCACTTATCATGCTGGTTGTTGGCCTTTCTTTCAGTACTGCTTAATGAATGAGTTGTGAAGAATGGCTTTGCATCTGCAGATTGTGAATTAAACATTGGATTCCATATTACCATGGTGGCCTTCCTGTGTGGCATTTGGTTGCTCAGAAACAGTACCCACAATTTCTTTTGATACTTAATACATATATTCCTTTGTGTGTGTGATTTTATATATATATATATATTTATATATATATATGAGATTTATAGTATGATGATGGCATTTTAAACATATGGTTTTCTTTTACTATGTTTGTGGTAACCCAGAAAACCAGTTAAAAAATAATCTAGTGTACTTGGGATTCATATGGTAAGCCTGCTGTATCAGCATTTTCTTGACATCATTTGTGTGGATGCCTGCTGAAGGCTGCATGCCCGAAGGCTGTGAGGGGGAAGGTGGGACGTGTACTGGCCTTTCTGGGTATCAGACCAACTGTTACTGGACAATTATGTTTAATGTTTGCTGTGAAGATGCTGAAGGGCAGATACTGAATATTATTCCAGCTCACCTTTCTTTGTATTTTTTCTCACTTGTTTGAAGACAAAATAAATCTTGGTGGAAGCCCAAGAAGCCGGTCTGACAGTGACTTGTCTGCTTGCTTGTTAAACAGTTTATCACTGTTGCCCATCTGGGAAAGGTACACTAGCACAGTTATCTGCAAAGGAAAGAGGCACTTATCAACACTGTAGAATAGACACAGTGGAAAGAAGACAATAAATATTTTAAATTTAATTTTAAGCTTTTTCAATTTGAAAATGTAAAATCATTATTTGTACTTTGTAGTGGCAATGATTGGTTCATGTTGCTTGTAAACAGAAAAATTAATAAACATGTCAGTCTATTAGCAGTTGCATTTGTGTTTTCTGCAGGTACTTACATATGATAAGTGGAAGACAAGAAAATATCCCTGTATTGCCATATAGGGATTAGTAAGGACACACTGCCAAAATTAAAACTGGAGAATATTTTGTTGAATAATAGATGAAGTGAGGAAGAAGTATTTTTGTGTATCCAGCATGATGTGTGTGTTGTGCACATGAAGAATAGGAAAATATGTATTACTGAGCAGGAAATCTTTGATGTGGGAGCACCTGATAAGGATTTCATTGCTTCTATGAGATAATACTTTGTATTTTCTTTGCATTTTTACTGAATTGTTATTGCTACTGTCAGTGAAAACAATTGCTAATCAGCCTAGAGAGTCAGTAGTTTCATTTTGACTTTTTTTTTTAAGTAGACCAGGATCATCCTCTTATACCCATTTCCAATTTCACTGTTGGGTGCCCCAGTAAATTCTGCAAGGTCCTACACACACACACACACACACACACACACACACACACTTCGATAAATAACAAATGGCAGGTGCAACTGGTCACAGATGTTACCAGATTTGTCTTTCCGGTCAGATTGATGATGTTATGTTGAAGCCATGACAGGGAGTAAAGTGTTTCCTGTGTCTCCCCAGGGAACTGGTGCCTGTCAGGTGCCAAAACATTTTGGCAGGCTGGAGTCACAAGGTACATGTGGACTCCTTGGAGAAGAGAAAGTTTTAATTATATTCAGGGAGGAC
Source organism: Lepidothrix coronata (assembly GCF_001604755.1). NCBI lineage: Eukaryota > Metazoa > Chordata > Aves > Passeriformes > Pipridae > Lepidothrix > Lepidothrix coronata. The sequence continues at coordinate 2,512,095 of NW_016690275.1, read as the reverse complement.
AACATCTTCTGGTAGATTGCTTGGTTAAAAGAGATGCAAAACTTTCTTCTAGAAATGCTCTGGTTTAGGAGTTATCATTTTACCAAAGCAATAATTCCCAGAGTCCACAGCTTGCATCTTTCACCTTCTCTTTTGGTCCACGTGGGAGGGTAGGCTGCAGGCCACAGTTAGTTGTCACAGATGACACTGTGGTTCCTTCTGTCCCAAGGGACGTGTTTCCCTTCTGCTGCCACCAGAATGCTAAGGCTCTGCAGTCATGTGCCAAACACGCATCCTATCACAGAGGCAGATATATGTGCGAGACACCTGCACTTGGGCAGATGGTAATTACAAGCAACATCCAGTTGTATGCCCGACTGCACCTCCTGCAACCTCCTGGGTACAGGAATGCCTACAAGCTATGGAACTTAAAACTTCTTTCTCCAGAAGGTTTTCTCTACTGGAGGAATATCTAGAGCACCACTGCTATAGGCAAAAAGTTGGAGTTATCCTGGAAACATACCAGAAGTAGTGTGGCCAGCTGGACTAGGGCAGTGATCGTCCCTCTGAACTTGGCACTGGTGAGGCTGCACCTTGAATCCTATGTTCAGTTCTGGGCCCTTTGCTACAAGAAGGACATTGAGGTCCTGAAGTGTGTCCAGAGAACAGCAACAAAGCTGGTGAAGAGTCTGGAGCATAAGTATTATGAAGAGTGGGTGGGGGAACGGGGGTTGTTTAGCCTGGAGAAAAGGAGGCTCAGAGGGAACCTTATATTTCCCTATAACTACCTGACAGGAGGATGTAGCAATGCAGAGGTCAGTCGCTTCTCCCAAATAACAAGCAATAGGACAAGAGGAAACGGCTTCAAGTTGCGCCAGGGGAGGTTTAGATTGGATATCAGGAAAAATTTCACCACCAAAAGGGTTTTCAAGTGTTGGAACAGGCTTCTTGGGGAAGCAGTGGAATTGCCATGCCTGGAAGTGTTCAAAAAATATGTGGATGTGGCACTGCTGGATTAATGGTTGGACTTGGTGATCTTAGAGGTCTTTTCCAACCTTAATGATTTTATGATTCTATGGAAAAGAAAATTATTGTTACACAAGTGTTCGTTTTCTTTCATTATACATTATTTGTAGCTACCTCAATTTTTAAGAAACTTCGAAGAACAGAAGTCTCAGAAGCTATTTCAGTATCATGTTTAAATTTCATATATATATATATAAAAATGTAGGTAATGTATATATTTTATATATATATATATATACAAACCTGTCACAGGCTTTTAATGTCTTCCAGCCTTGAATTCTTTTTATTTGGCCTTTAGACTCTGGTCTAGTTTCTCATCTTTAAAACTATTAAGATACGTAATACAGTCTCTTGAATAAACAGAATCAGGATTAAAAAGAGGAACCCCAAACAAAACAGTGGTAGGAACTTTAATAGATTAGAAAGGTGAAGAGGACGTACTGAACTTGGAATTTTACCTTAACTCATGTTACTAAAATACCATTGCATACTATTATTTATTATTTTTAACACTAAGATAGAATGGAAATTATGTTCTCTGTTTTTTGATGAAGACTATAAAACCCTAATGACATTCTTCAAAATATCTGGCTTTGCTTTTTGAATCAAATCATAGGAGATAAATACATGTTCTTTGCACTTGATAAGGAACTATTGGTAAACTATTTTATTCATTCTACACGTTACAGGAGTTCACAAAAGTTCTGTGTGTTTTTAGTTCAAAAGTGCAATTAGTTTTAATCAAAAATGTAGCAGATCTGGGCATGGTTATTGTTGTCTCCAGCTGAAGAGACTCAATGTCATTGTGCTTTTAAGGACAATGAAACTGGATAGCATTAATAGGCCAAATGTCACCAACAGGTGACTCAGTCCATGTCGATAGAAGTTGAGTGAATATATAGCAATTATCCTGGAAATGTACCAGCAGTTGTAACACAGAATGGTGATCATGATGCAGAATATGGAGGAAAGTGAGGATTGCTGTGACATTAGAAAACAGTAATGTCCAGAGAATTCAGTTACTTCTCCACATATTAGGAAGAAGTTAAAAAAGGTATGATGTGGAAAAAATAGTCAAATATCAATGATTTCATTGGAGAACTCACAAGAAAAAATTCTGATTTTGTCCTGGGGCTTCATTCATTCATTCACAATTTATATGCTGAAGAGTTGTAATAGATGATGTAATGTGTTTTAATTCAGTTTTCTCATTAAAAAATGAAAAGGCCTCCCAAAAAACCCCTCATTTCCTACTATAATATTTCAGAAAGGAAGTAGATAAAATGAGGAAACAATCAAAGGCATATTAAAAGGAGCAACGGAAGGGGTAAAATACATAATAGACTATGAATTAAACCATGGATTATGCTGTTAAACTATGGCTCTGGTTTAATGTGTTTTCTGTAAGTGTTCCAGGTTTAATAGTATGCTACATATCAGAAACAGTTTGCTATATAAACCACGGTGCAGAACTTCTTGAACACTGTATGTGATTGTAGTCTATCTCATAATGAAGGTGGCATAACTGAAACTGTACAAAAGAAGTGGAATCACTTTGGTGCGAAGATGATTCCAGATGACCTGGGAACAAGTGGCTGGGGAGGGAAATGGGAAAGTGTGTGTAGCTGAAGTCAGCAATTGAGATCGTGTAGAAGGAATTATTGAAGTGGCGTCCATTCTTCCTGGACATTTTAAGTATGGAGCATGCATGGGATTCGGAGGGAATTAGACAATTATTAACCCTCGTTAGAAGTGTCCAGTGTGAACAGTGGTGATCTGTAACATGAGAAGCATCTGCCAACTCGCAAGGTCTTCGGCCACCAACTGAAAAAAATGTGTGTGCCCTATGAACGTTATATAGTTCTGACGTGCTGCATTTAATTCCTTACTAGAAAGAGAATGTTCAGTTCAGGGATGAGAACAGGTATTTGAAACGCTAGAAAGCCTTTTACTGTGAAAAATGCCACCAATTCAAAAGCTAAATTTTAATTTTTTTCAAGAGAGCATGTTTCCTCAGTGTTTCTGTACTTCAGTAAGGTCACTTGCTTGACAGGTTTCTTAAAACAACTTTTCTTGGTGTTCTTAGCATTTGACCAAATTGCCTGAAAATACTGCTTTATAATAGAAATGGGAAGGACCTCTTTGGATAGATCTTCAGGGAGCAGTTGGACTTTCCTTTTAACTGTTTTTTCCTCTAAATTGGCCTCCCATTAAGTAATTTTGCTGGTATTTGCAGTATGTTGATTACATACTGGAATAGTAAAACTTAGAATACGTATTACTTTAATATGAATACATTCACGTTTTTATTCTGGAAGAATTTTCTTCCTAAATCCTAAAACTGTCCTACGTTCCTGCACAAACATTTTTACATGAACAGAGGCAAAGATTTTTACCTTGAGTTTTGTTAGGCTGATCTGATTGTGCTTGTGTTTTTGCATAACACTTCTTCGAAAGTGTAATACACGTAGCAGCATGAGTCGGTGGCTGTTGACCTTATCAATATTAAAAATGTTTGAAAAAGCTTTTAATCTGCCCCAGTGCATTTCAAGTAAGCATAGTTAACAGTCACTGCCTTTACAGAACTCTCAGGGAGGTCTAGGTGTCCTCCTGATATGGGCAAATTGTGTGCACAACCATATTGAGCATTTTTATTTGGAGAATTATTTTTGTTCTTTCCAAATGAGTTAGTATATGATTTTGTTCATTTGAACAAAATTCTTACTTGTCTAGGACACTATCTACAATCCAAGGAAGAGTTCAGTCCAGTTAATTTTATTTTGACTGTGATTGTGTAGCAAAATTATTTATTGAGAAGTAGGTGTATGTGGAGAAGTTGTGTGTACACTTTGCTTGTGAACAGGCAGTTTATTTCTCAGTCCCTGTATAGAATTATGGTATAATTTAGGTTGGGAGCTATGTCTGGAGGCCATCTAGTCTTGTGTGTTCCTAGAAGCCCCTTAGATGAGATTGCTCAAGGCTGTTTGCACTTGAGCTCTACAGATGTCCAAGAATGGAGAGTTCACTATCTCTCTAAGCAACCTGTTCCCTTGTTTGACCACCATCACAGAGAAAACTTTTTCCTTGCAGCTAATCAGAATTTTCTGTCATGTGGTTTGTATCTACTGGCTCTCCCCTATCACTCTGCACCTCTGGGAATACCAGAGCCTGCCTTCTGTATGTATGCCTTCCCATTAGGCAGCTGAGGATAACACTAGTGTTTTCCCTTGTTTTCTAGTCTGCAGTGTGAAAGTGAAAAAATATTCAAGTTGCCATTTGGTTTTCCTGTAGGAATTGAAATGTATCCCAGTTGAAGTTGTCCATTAGACAGTAGTGGAAAGCATAAAGCACTTGAATTACAGTTCTTTGAGAATTACAGTTCCATTTTGAATCCAGATATTTTCAGCTTGAAGTGTCAGATTTTATTCAGGCTCTCTTCCAACAAAGAAGATTGCATTTAAACCAATCTTTTATAGGAAAAACTTGAGCTTTTGCCACTCAATATAAAATTTGGTTTTGACTTAAGTTTGCCAGAAAGCTTTTAAGCACATGTCTAATGCATCTTAATACAGCTGAATGCATTTCTACTGCTGCCAGAGGAATTGTACCCTGGTGTTTTTTGAACATTATGACCTTAATCATGTTTCCCAAGCCCTCTGAAAGTTCATCTTTTGTGTATTTGCGTCAGTTTCTGATGTTCCAACCAATTTTGATTAGGTTGCAGTTGTTGACTGTTTTTAATAACCAGCTAATTTTTCTTTACTAGCACACCAAGAAGCATAAATGAGTGTAGTTTTTGTGTGCTTTTCAAGTATTAAACTTGAACTTTCTTTAGAATATTCAGGAGATAAGGCAAAACAAAAAGGAAAGGGAAGTTGTTATATTGAACTGCAGTGTTTGTTTTTGTCAAATGGATTCAAACAGGTTTAACTGCTCAAAACATACCATGCATAAGTATACACCCTGCACTACTTCGACAACAGGACCTGACTGCCTTGGTATTACAGAGCAAACATTAAATAAGATGGTTTTATCTTCTAAGGTTTATAAAGAAGCATTTCGTTTGCATGTTGGATGACTATATGACTTAAAACATAGAAAATGCTGGTATTTCAAATGAGTAAAAGGAAAGAGAATCCAATATGATTTATTGTGGTCCCTCACACAGTGAAATTCAGCTTGTTCATATTCATTAAATATAACGAGATTCTTAGGGCCCAGTATTTGAGGCTGATGAACATGGCTTTATGGCTTTAGTTTACTTTGCATCACACCTAGTTGTGTTTTACCTGGTTTGAGACTTTTAAGAGGACAAGACACTTTCATCTTCTCAAGCTCATTCCATGGAGTGCAAGTGTTGAAAAAGTCTTTTTATCTTGAAAGGTTTTAAAATGGCTCAGTGTGGCAGGAGGAGGCAAATGCTGTCCAGTGCTTGGATTCCCAAAGGAATGAGAGCAAACATTAGAAGAATTTTACAACTTATTTTTTATGGGTAACAACATTGATAAAAGTAAATACAGCTAAGGTTAAAAAGGACTGTGTGAAAGCAGTGAAAATTTCTTTTCAAGTATTTCTCATGACACACACTGAAAGTGCTCATAGCAACTATCACCAGGGAGACCAGTGAAATCCTGAAAAACCCTGAGGTCAGATGTGAGCACCAAGAGACATTCCATCTCGATTAACTGGGCTTTGGACCAAACAATCCCTTTCCCCCCCATTTCAATGTTTTTTTTAAATGGTTGAAGAACACTGTGCCTTAGAATAAAGTAATTCTTCATTGCTGAAAAAGGTTACACAGATACAGACAGTATTACGTAAGGCTAGCATGGGGCTGGCATCGTAATGATCTCAGACTTCAGAGTAAGCTGTCAGGATACCAAATGGCTGTGAAAATTAGCTGTAATGGACATAGTTAATGCATATTAGGCATGACTCCACAGTATAACAGCCTGCAGCTTCTTTTTTAACATATAATGGCCACCTCCTGCAGGCACTGACTTTTTTTTTTTTTTTTTTAAACTTATTGGGAAATTTTAAGTAGCATCGCAAATTTCTGTTTTGGGTACCATGGCACAGAGTTGTTAAATGAAAAACCTGGAGATGTGCTGAAGAATTTGTTGTTTGTGTTTGTTTTAATCTTAGCTTGTAAATTAGGAGGAAGTATTGCACAACACTGTCATGAATATTAAGTAAGAAATTATGTTAGAAATTCAAAATGTGTAATTGGCAAATTCTGAGACCATTTTTTCATGATTTTTGAAAGGATGACTGCTGGATCCAAATGCCCTTTTTCTCTGTAAACTTTTAAACAGTGTGTATGACATTCTTGGTGGTATTGTCAGAGATTTTTATTTTCTTTTGGTACATTCTTGAAAGAGAGTGCCTTTGCATATTTTTCTTCATACTTTTTAGTTGCCTTCTTTTTTTAAAGTTTATTTTGCTTTGTCCAGGGCTTCACTCTATTTCATTGCAAAAAGTCTTAATGTATATTGCTGACTTGAGGTCTATCTGTAGCTTTTGCCAATTTTATACTTGAGTTCCGGGAAATGCACAGCAATGGACGTCATGCTCTGGCTCATTCTCCAGCTGGTCGCCATCCTCCACTCATCCAGCACAGCTTCTGTTTTGTGGCCTTTTTATTGCTGCTTTTTAAATTGAGAGCAATAAATAGGCCAACTGGCATAAAAAGTGGGGATAGCTCTTTTCTGCTATTGATTAACTTACGCATGACCACACTTTTTAATTTGTGTGGATAAACAAAAATGAAGCAGCCAGGCCAGCAGCTCATTTCTTACGTAACCTTGCCAAATGAGTCTCTTTGGGCTGCAGCCTGGATCAGTCGGTCTGGCCTGTATTGATGAAACTTAGCAGTAGTGGAAAGACGTGGCAGCTGTTAGTGTTGTCACTGGTTTCACGGATCTGTGGCCTGATGAGCTCTATGTAAAACAAACAAGTAGAAAAGTCATTGCAGTTTGTTCTGTGGTGGGGGTATCCTTTCCATTCAGGAATAAATCAGATCTCACTGTAGTGACTGCTCTATTTAAGTTTTTGCTAAGAGGGTCTTCGAGATGACCTATGCCGCTGTTAACAAGAGGTTGCAGAGCATGCCATTTGAATGCCGATGCCCTTCTGCTGCTGCCTTCCTGATCCCCCATAAATGCCCTGACAAGCTGACAGGGTTTTGCAGTTTTTGGGGAGCAGCTACCAAGCGTCTCTGCTGCTGCAGCCCAGCTGAACCCACGGCAGACATGGAGAGCGGGCCTCCAGTGGGGACTTAGTGCTTTGTGCAGGGGTCACCTGTCCAAGTGAGGCCAACCCAGGCAGGAACACTGGTGAGGCTGGCGAATGGAAGGCAAAACAAGTGAAGGCCTGTGTAGGAACAGGTGACTACCTGTGCTGTGTTCCTAAAGGGCTGGGATAGATCTGCTTTCCTTGGGATGGTGGTTGTAAGAAGAAAACATAGAAGGAAAGCAGAATGCATTCTTACAGAATGGACTAGATCCGATGTCTTAGTGTTGTATCAGTTTCCAGTGTCAGGATGAAGTGTAACACTAGAGATATTTTTATGCCTATGGTTGCAGGGTAAATACCAAAGGATTTATGGCACTTTCCACTAGATTTAATGTGCTTATACTTTTAAATCATTCAACTTTGGTGTACAAAAAACTCGGTATAGTTCAGAGCTATAAATGTCTACAAGGGATGTCTTAGTCAAACTATCCCTGATATTTTAAATTATGCCTTAAAACTCAGGTGACTTTCAGGGGCCACCATCGTAATTGTGTTATGTGATATCTCCAGCTGCCTTTGTACTGATCTTCGTTTCAGCTTAGAAAAAGGTTGAAACTTCTCATTGAAGTTAATGATGCTCTTACATATACACCTTAATTCAAGCCTAATAAGGGATTGTAAAGTTTTCAAGGAAAGAATTGATTTTGTTGCAGAAATGGAAATATTTTTAATAGTGATCTTTCCTGCTGCATGAAAGAACAAACTGACTTGACCTTAATTTTTTATTTATGTAAAACAAAAAAGAAAAAAAAATCTGAATTTTAATACCTCTTGTGTCATTTGCAAAGCTTTGGGGTTTCGTTGAAGGGGATGGATTGTGTGGTTCACCTTGGGTATTCATAGTAGAAGAGCAAAACACAGGAGTAGGATATAGCTTTTTATTAGACTTCTATAAATGCCTATAGTATGCCTTTTTTAATGGTATACCTGCCCATTCTAATCAAATAAATATCATGACATTTGCTGAGAAAAACATCTTGTACCATTTAATATTTTAGCTTTATAACAAAATGCTCATGAAAAGAATGGATAGTTGCATAAGAGTATGTTGTTTGCTCTCAATAATGAGAGGAAGTGCTTGTGACTTAAAAGACATTTTTTATTTTACTGATGGTGATGGTGGAAGTATGTTCTGTGAGATAGATTACAGTCTTCTCAAAGAACATGGGAAAATAAATCTTGCATTTCACTAACTTGCTCATAAGCCATCATCAGTTTGCTTGTCAGGGTTATAAGATTCAGTGAATTGAGTTGGTTTGTTAACTTTGCCTTTTAAGTACTTGATTGTTTTCTGCCTTGATTCTTAATGGGGAGAACATGATAATTCTATAATTAAAAAGGGCTGGGCTGGCACTGTCACGTTATTGGTTAATTTATAATCATTATAAATTACTGAATTAATTGCATAGATGATTTATGTGTTCCCAATTCTGATGACAGAGGATTGCTTTAGTTTGGATTTATAAACTGCATCTCAAACATTCTTCTTCACGTGGGTTTACACTGAATCTTGCTAGTTGGTTCACCTGTACACATATTCATAGCAGACTTCATTCCTGTTGAATGCTCATTTTGCTTACCTCAAATGATACTGTATGGTGCAGAGACCACCACAAAACACACATCATAAAAAATCTTGATTGCTGGGTGGACAACAGCCTGCCTGTGACTTCCTGGCATCTCCAGTTGTGCCCTGTCTGAGCAGGAGACCTTGAACCCTCCCCATCTCCAGGAGGAAGCCTATAACTCTCCCACGTTTAGGCAGGACCCTGCATTTCAGTCCTTCAATGATAGGTTCTGGTTTCCTCACCAAGCCTAATTTATTCCCTAGACTGTGTAATTTTGTTCTTTTTGGAGCAAGGACACACCGGATTTAGAACAAAACCTGTACAAAATAAGCTTTGGCTTCAAAAAGAGTAAAATTGTTTAAATGCAGTGCATGTTTAGTAAATGTTTAGCCAGCACTGGATGAACTCAGATCCTTCGTTGGAGCTCCCCTCTTTGCTACCTTGTTTCTTGGAGGGCTGACACCTTTGGGAACCCCTGGCAACTCATCCAATCTTTGCAGCAAAGGTGCTGTTTATCCTATAGGGTAAGCCTTTGGTCTGCTGATGCCAGCTCTTCCCAAGCAACATTTGCACCTAACTGGAGGCAGAAAATGAATTCCTTGAAGCAGCTTGGCCAGGAGCACACTTAAAGGAACCCATTGTATTGCTTCCATGTTTGTTCTTCCCACAGCCCCATTGAATTTCAGCATTTAAGACATACAATAACTGCTCTATTAGACTCTGCTGAGTTAAGGGAGTCTCAACAACTGACTTACGGTGCAATGCCTTAACTATTTTTTTGCATAGCAGCTTTCTTAGTACACATAGCTTTATTGTGTATTCTTAGCTATATTGTGTATCAGTTCTGTTTCACAGTTTGTGTCATCCCTCATTTGAATCATGGCCCATTAACTGATACATTTGTTACTCCAGGGGCAGAATATGATTCTGTCATGACATTTCTAATAAGTGTGCTGGACTCAAACAACACAATATGTTTTTCTTTATAACTAGTTTGCAAAATGTGTCGTACTTCTGTCTTTATAAAAGCGAAGACTGATCTCTGCCCTGCATCTACTGGAATTTATTGAGACCTATCTCTGCTCGTAAACTGCTTTCATCATCTCCAATAAAAATGGGCATTAGTAATCATTACAATAAGCTACCCAGAACAAAATCTTAAACAGTTGCAACTAGAACAGAAAATGACAAAATCAGAGTGAAATGTATATGTTAATCATAAGTATGGCAGGGGCGGGGGGGAAAGAGGAAAGTGGGCTGACAAGCTGGCAATACAAGGTGAAAAGGGGCAAAGGAGGTCATACTTTGTGAGAGTTGCTAGAGCACTCACTGAGGGAAGACCTCAGTTTCATCCTGACCGTGGCTGGAAATTGTGGTTAAATTCATTGTATCAGGTCTCTGTAGATGTGGGTTTCTTTCTCAGCTTACCTGCACGGCTTGAACAATATAAAGTACGGATGGTACTTTCTTTGCCTTTTGTTGATGGTAAACTTTGGGAGAATGTCATGTGTTACTCTCTATTAGCACACTGTTTAGTACAGTGGTGTTTCTTCTCAGGTGGAGTTTCTGGGAGCTTTTATGCTAAAGGCATAAAATAATTTTATTTACTTCAATTATTAAACCATGCACATCTTCAAAAAAATTAAGATGACAGCTAGCTTTTCTTGTGCCTTGCAAAAAAACTTAATACACTTAGCTTATTTAAATATACACTAGATACTGAAGAACATTATCCTTGAATGGAAATATCCCACCAAATCTTTTACACTCAAAACCTTCTTTGAAAGAAAGAGTTTGTAGTCCTCTAATTTGGAAAGAGGCTATTAAATGATATTCACAAATCTCATTAAAAAAATATATCAAGACGATGTCAGTATCAGTGCATTCCAAGAGTATTCACACTGAAGATGTTCTTTGCAGGGGGCACTGACTAATTAGGTAAGCTGTAGTTTTTTCCAATTGACAGAACTGGGCAAAACCTTCTAATTACAGAGTGCAGTAGAAATCTTCCAGGGGATTAGAGTGAAATCAAGCTTCTCATGTAAGTATCAACATCCTCTAGAAAAAGCTTCTTGCTGATTTGCATTAAAAAACCCCAGTTCTGCTTGTGTGTAATAATGAGATATCAAGCTGGTGTGTTGCACAGTACAGCAGAAGTCCCATATCTTCTTCATGAGGTTGCTGTGGTATATTCTCTTCTACCTGCTTTCTAAGAATCATGCTGGGGGCATAGTGCAGGTTGGATTAGCTACTCCAATAAAAGCAACCAACTCTGTCTCCATCATGTAACAAAAATGAAGATGGTCCTTGTGCAGCATTGGCATTTATAGAATCACAGAATATTATGAGTTAGAAGGGACCCATGAGGATCACTGAGTCTAACTCAAGATTCCACACAGGGGAACCTAAAGGTTAAACCATTTATCTCAGTGCATTGTCCAAATGCTTCTTGACCACTGACAGGCCTGAGGCCACGACCGACCGTTTCCTTGTGGAGCTTGCTACAGTGCTTGACCACCCTCTGACCTGAACTTCTTCTAGTGTCATGATGATACAGAAGATAAAGGAACCATGCATGCTTCAGGAAAGAAGGTGATGAGGAACACATTTCCATGAAAACTGCCGATAACTGCAGGACACTCAGGAAAAACAACCACTGGGAGGCAGCTACATAAATTACTCTGTTGGCAACAGGCTGTTTATGCCCAAACTTCAGGAAAGCTCTCCAGCTCTGAGCAGCCCTGAGCCCCTGTGACATCCGGAAGCCATCTGAGTCTCCTTCCAGTTTTAATATGTCTGATTGTATTCAACAGTTGTCCCTGAGGTGCCTGTGGCTGTGCTGCTTCCTCATATGTTAGGTAGTAGCCACAGGAATAGGGCTGTTGTTTATATGATTTTTTTTTCCAGCTGCTGATAAGAGATGACAAATTTAAACAGTTCAACTCGCATTTATTAGATGGCAAATGTTCAGGTGTAAAGTGTATTCTGTCTTCTAAAAAGTTTCAAAGAGCATACTGTTGGTTGATAGTAACTGGTGTGTTCACATCTGTAACTCTGGATCTTCTTTCTTGTTACTTTTTGTCTAGGAAAAAGAAAGGTAATGATGATTGTTGTGTTGATGGCCAGAGGCAAGACCTAGTTCTGGGTGTTACTAGACTTTAAATTTGTATCGCTACAAGATGTGAAGATGAAGAACCATGAGTGGGGACTTGATGCCTCCTTCAGCAGAGGCAGCAGTAGAACTTGCTTTGGTTTCATGGATGCAAAACTGTATCTTAAGTGAACAGTAATCTCTTCATTCTTCTGTGTTTGTCTTGGCTTTAGTTTTCATTGTTTTCTGAACTGAAAATTTTTAAGTTCTAATTAATATTAATTCATAGAACTGTTCAAAAAAAAAGCATCAGAACACAGTGAGAACCATCCTTGAAATACTGAAGGAACTGTGCACTGGATTTGTACTGAATTGTCAGTGGTGCCTCTGCAAGACTGTGTTGTGTCTCTGAATTGCTTGTCTTGAATCTTAAATGTGTTTCTGCATACATGAAAACTGAGATGCTTAGGTGATCTATGTGGGATTAACTAAATTCCAATGCATGGAAAAATTTCCTAAAGGTAAACTTTCAACAACATAAACCATTATAATTTTATTATTCTTGTTTTATTTACTCGATTTTTTTAATGTAAGAATGTAAACATAGTGCTGCCCGGGGCACTTGAAAGTGTGGATCTTTCTGCTCTCGTTGCATCATACTGACAAACTAGTTAAATCTGTTAAAACACAAATATTTCTATTTGCAGTCTGGAGCACCCACTTCTTGCACTGGATTTGGGGAGCAAATTTTTGTAAGGGTCAGACTTTCCTGAGTCATTGACCAGCTGAACAGTGAGCATATGTTTCCCTGCATGTGCCTGTAGCCCCACTGGTGCCAACATAGTTGTGTTATTCATGCTGTAAATGTATGGTTCTTCAAAGGGTCATGGCTGTGTAAGAAATTTTTATATTATGTGTGAAAGTTTTTGTGTGGTAACTGCCAGTGGATTTTGATGACACTATTGCTATGAGCATCAGAAGTAAATTATGGTTTAGAAAATGTGGATCACTTTAGAGTTTAAGTTCATACTTGCCTTTCTGACTTCCTCAATATACTGGAATTATACAAACACAATTATGCTGGCATTTTGAGAAGCTCTCTTAAAATTTTCAGTTTTTAAATATGCAAAGCTAACCAGCAGCATTTCAGTTTATCTCTCTTAAAGCCAGTTTCCATTTTCCTCTTACAAGCTTCAGATGATGATTTGTTTTCTCTTAGTATAAGAGGAACTTGCCTGTTTGTATTCCTTTATCCTTCAGATTTTTAACACGTTTTCCCAAGAAAATAGGTACCATGAGATCCTGCTGTGTCCATCCTTCTGGCTTGCTGCCCTTCTCTCTCCAGCGCCTTTTCAGCTTGTGGGCAGATGGGTCAGAGGGTCAGCAGTCTGAGAGACAGCATGCCCCTTAGAGCTTTTGCAGTATGCATAGCTGTCTGTAGGAGGGAGGTTTTATTCCTGTTCCAGCTGAGGGGTGTGCTAATTAGCTCATCTTTCATTAGCTATCAGGAGACAGAAGCAAACCGGTTACATCACTTCTGCTCTTATTTTTCCTTTTCCTCTGCCCTTGCCTATACTTTTTGCTGTTTATTTCCCCTCTCCGAACAATGCTGCTCTCATGGGAGATCCTGTTGTTTGTCATCCTGTTATTTTGACAATAGTCTTGTCTTCGCTCCACAGCTGCTTATCTTTTGAACTTTGCTTACCTAAAAATTATTGAAGATGCTGCAGGGAAACCAGCTGGGAGTCAGAAAAGCCATCGGAGCTGTGAGGTCTGTCAGGAAACAGGAAACCCAAGTTGCACTGTGGGGGTTCTCTGCTGCAAGGCTGCAACCAGTGGAAAGTCTAATCCTGCCGTCCTTTAGTCAAGTGACTAATCCTAGAGTGCTCAGGCTCTGAGAAGTCAACAGAAGCTATCTGTGTTTGTAAAGAGTTACTGGACCAAGTCCTTATTTTGAAAGGCAGATCGATTGTTTCTTGCCTTTGAAACTGGTGCCAGCAGGAGCAGTCTGTGCACGCTGAGAAAAAGATGTACTTCGGTGAGCTAATCGCTTGAATGTTCTACAAATGGCTAAGTGGTAAACTTTAACCAGATTATGTTACACTGATTGTTTTCCCTGTTGTTTTTTTTTTAATGTCAAAGATATCACAACGTAATTTATGAAGACATGCCTTCGAGTAGAACCACAAACACTTATAGGGACACTTGCTTCAGACAACATATGGCACATCCTATGAATTATGCACAGCTGACATACGGAGAATGGAGACAGCCTAAGGAAATGATTAGACCTGTTATTGTAGCAGTAACTGTATATTATTTTCACATGACTGGGAAAAATGAAAATTTAGGGCCAAGACTGTTACTTCCAGGTGCAATATATTAACAATGCATAGGGATATTTAATGGTTTCTAGGAAATGTGGTGGTTTGGTTTTGGCTACAGCTTTAATTCATTGAAAAACTAATTTTCTTCTATGCTGAACTGTATGTTTCTGATGTAGCTGTTACAGTCTTGTTCCAAGAGTAGCAGCATGAAAATAGATCTTAACTTTTGTAAGTGTATTATTGTAGAACATTAGGTTACACACCAGCAAATACTCCACTACAGATGGGTGGCTTTCAGCAAGTTTGCATTTACTGATTCCTGCTTTTCTTGTTTTGAAAAATAGATTTTACGGTTTTACTCTCAGGTTAATTGCATTGTTCCACCAACAGGATCCTCCAGTGGAAATGCTGTTAGTAAAATGGTGATAATGCAGAGTTTGGACTGTTTCTGGGGTAAAAGGCCCAAAGGTTTTTAATTTAAATCCTGGCTCTGCTTCTGAGGGTTGTCAGATGTCTTCCGTAGCATCTACTTCCTGAAAAAATCACCTAAAACTGTCTTGTTACACTACAGCCTAGCCCACAGTGCTTCCCTGCAACTGTAGAAGTCTCCAGGGGTGACTGGGCACCCAGGACATTTGGGACTGCTGTCGAAGTCAGTACTGGGTGGCCTTGCTACTCCCAAAATTTCTACTACAGTTAAGAAAGAAATTCAGAGGTGACATTTTAAGTTTAGATGGTTCCAGTTTGCATTGCAGAAGTGAAAACCTTCTGAAACTTCATCTGTGTGATTCAAGGGTTGCAAAACCAAATAAACAGAAGTCACAGAAAAGAATGACCTTCTTTTGCACCTCAGGGTTTCCAGCCAGACTTGCTGTGCACTGGGAACCTGACAGAAGTTTAAGCACCAGACTGCTGCTCGCAAGCCTATCTGAAAAGCACTTGTGCCATCCATTATTGTCTCTTTTCTGATAGCATTAGCCATTTAATTCTTCCCAGCTGACTGATAGTTAAATAGGTGTTCTTCAGCCTCTTAATTAGATGTTTCCCATCACACTTTCTCCAGCCTCCTAGGAAGTGCTATGTGCTGATAATGAACTAAATCAGAATCCTTACTCCATGTTAACCGTCTTCTGCCACTGTCGTTTTCAGCACTCTGTATATTAGGCATGTGAACATAAAGACAATAAAGCATCTAGTTTTCACACACTGTGTATCCATAAAACTCATGTGATTCCAAAACATCGGTGATGCTTTCTGGCTTTACTTTTCCTGAAGACATCTGTCAGAGCACAATGTAATAGCTTTCACAGTGAATAATTCACAGGTGCTTCACAACATTTATTTGCAAAAAATTTATGGAAAAGCTTTTACCTCTTCTGTGGAGGAAGAAGAGCAAAGGGCAGGAAGTGTCTCAGTCAGATGACGAACATTACTATTTTTGGAAGGGGAAATTTATAAGTAAATCTTCATGTCCTTGTGTCTAGGCCATATGGTAAAAGATATAATCTGATTGATTCTCCTTCAAAATATTCAGGGCACCTTCCTTTAGGAGAAGTTGGAGTGAACATGACTCTTCTCCTTTTGAAATTATCAAGAGTAAGAGCAGTGCTGCCTTGCTCTGCATAGGTGCACGTTAAGGTGCATGTGCCCCTAACGATGTTCAAGACTGATAGATTTGGATGTCACATATGCAGCTGTAGATGATGTAACTCTTAAAAGATGTTGAATTTATTCAGTGCCATGCCTCTAAAAATTGAGATCCTAGTTTTACTATAAGTCTGGATGTTTTCAGAGTTTTACTACAAATCCGCAGTCTGGGATCCGGTGTTTTCTCCTTCTTATTCATCATGTCAGCATCTATAGAAATTAATATCCACACTGCAGGAAAATCAGAAATTCTGCCTTTAGTGTATTAAACAAGATCTTTGTATAGTTAGTCAAAATTCAGCATAACATTTGAACAGTTTAAAATCAGGACAGAATATTTTGATAATGTCTTTTAAAAAGCTCTGACTGAAACAACCTTCTCCTGTGTTGTGTTTAGTGAGGTCAAGATTTTCTAAGAGAAAATTTATTTCAATGTCTTTTGAATGACTTTGGTTTTTTCTGTTGCTCTGACACTCCTGCTGAGCTTGGACTAGCCTTAAGTTCTGGATCTCTTGATAAAAATAAAATTTCTAAGATGGGATTATGCTTTTATGGTAATATTTCTTGCTGATTACCTTGATTGTTGGAAAAATACACTAGGATATTAATGTAAAAAATTGGAAAAATTAGGATTAGAGATGCAATGGACTTGCAAGTAAGTGAACAGGAATGTTATTTGTTCAATGGCACTCTTACTAAGAGGCACAGTGGCCTAGGAGCTAACCCTGCAGCTCTGCTGCCTGCTACAGTGCAAGTCACCAGGCAGGCTTGTAATCAGAGAAACATCCTTTTGCTTTTGAAGCAAATATGTTTTTTCCTCTATAGGAGGCAGTGAGAATATCACTGTACATTTTAGATGTGCATTTTGATTGAGAGTCACAGGCTTTATTTCTGTGAGTCTAAGGATTTGAACTTTTAACTTGGGGATTTTCCACAATACCTTCTCTGCTCTGAAAAATGCAGTCACCTGGCTGAGTTTCTTCAATCAAATTGAAAACCTTCAGGAGGACAGTTTAATAATAAATTTTATTTGTAAATCAGATTTGTCTTTAACTGCCACTTTTCATTTCACTAATGTATGCATCAATTCCTTTCCAGATCAGATAGTATTTTTCAGACAGAAAATGGTAAGGCAACTTCTTACTATTCAAAAGCACAATTTAAATTTCTAGTTAGCATTTTAGACTTGCACGCAAGACAATAGAGAGTAACTACAACTTCGTTTTGGAGCCTTCAAAGATGAGTAAAGTTCTGAGTTATGAGCAAATCATATTGTAAGTGTAGATTGGTTGAAATGTTGCCTCACAATTTACTGAGGATATTTTTACATGACTGTTGTCTAGTTGTGTAGTTCCCTTTTTTCCTTTATTTATTCCTTTCTTGTTTTCAGGCTATTTGTCATCTGTGCTGGAACCTCTTGCACTCTCCTCAACGGTAGCACTTATTTCCTCTTGTAGCCCCAGCTGCTGAAAGTAGAGGTGTACAGAGCTGTAGGGCTCTGTTGCCTTTGAACTTGGACAATAAACTGCTTGTGACTATGCAGATGTTTGCTTTGTACACTGAAGGCAGCATTGCACACAATTTCCTCTCTTCATCCTGCAGATGTCTGCATATTTGAATTGTAGAAATGGGCTTCTTGACACCCAGAACAAAATGTTTTCCTTAAGAAGCAGGAGGAAGTTATTAGTATTCAAACCCGCATCAGAGCTTTCAAGTGAGATGTTTCAGAAGTACTAGTATGCAGGTAAACATGTCTCATATTCTCTCTCTTAACCAAATTGTTCGCTCCTCCTGGATTTCTTTTGCTGTCAGTGCCAGGCAGTATGTCTGTATGCTATGGGGCCAAGCCTGTAGCTGGCAGGAGAAGGTGGTTTTGGTGTCAGAACTGCTCTCATTCACAGTTTCTTGTGCTGCTACTCAGCTATTTCTTCATTGTTGTGCCCTCAGTTCCTCTGGTGGGACATCATACAAGTCCTCTTGCCCATGGCTGCCTTAGTTCCCCAGGCACTGCGCCAGCATACCAATAGTTGCCTCACTTTATACAGTGCTTTGTTAAAGACGGTGCGGAAGTTTACTGTGATATTAATTGTATGTTGTTTAATAAGGGCTGTCTCTGTGAGTCACAGCAGATGAGCACCTGTAGCTTGGAGGCTCGTGTTAACCTCAGGAGACTAGAATAGAGTCCTGGTGGAGGGGAGCAGCTGATGAAGGGGAATTGATTGCAAACTCTGACAGTGAGATGCACCGTGATCTCTGTAGCTCTTAGGTCCCTTGTGCCCAACTTCATTAAGGTCAGGACAAGGAAACAAGATACTCTGATCATCTCAACACCTTTTCTCCTCTACTGCAGTGTGTATGGAGTGACAAAAACACTCTTTCCTCCTCAGTATATGATGGCAGCAAGAGGAAAGAGACTGTGTCATCTCTTTTTTGCTCCCTGGCAGCAGACAGAGAGGAAGAGATGAGATGTGTGAGCCTTCTCCCACACGTTCTCCATGTCCAGTAGCATGAGAAAAGCTGAGGAAAAAATTAAGTGGACAGAAGCATAAGGGACTGAACATGAGCTTTCAAGATAGACAACCGTGTCTTTGGACCACAAAAAGGAGAGGACATGAGGGACAGGAAGAGTAACACTTGAAACCAGCGGTGTAACACTGCCTGGCACTTGGCTGTGTGTAATATGGTAGCTTTGAGCCAGGGGTCCATTACATGCTCTGCTTTGTTGACCAGCAGCTGGTGCAAGGTCATGACAGACACCCAGAAACAGCAGCAGTGAATCCTCAAGGGAAACAGTTAGCTCAGGAGATTGGAGGGTGCAATGCTTTTCAGTCTCTTGGCTTTTGATCCCTGTGCATTTCACACCTAGTTAGTTTTCTCTTTTCATTTATAGCATTGATTCTCCAGGAGTTTTTTTCATTTTTTGGGGGGAGTATGTTTTTAACATGTCAGCAAAAACCCAAAAAACCCATAAAGTTCAAGTCACAGATCTTAGCCTGGGTGACTCCTTCTGATGGCTTGGAGATTGACTGAGTTGAAGTTGGTGGTGTTCCTTTAAGGTTGGAAATGATGAAGGAAATCAAGCCAGGCCAGCTGAGCTCTGCGGCGAGGCAATTCTGGGAAGATTATCAGTCCATTAGAGCTCCTTACTCTGTCATAGTTAGTCTTGTTATTACTGTGGTTTTCTAGCCATCCTCTTACACCTGGAAAGCATTAACACACAATTCAGTTCCATGTAGAATTCCCTCAAATATGTCTGTTTGTGAAAGTAAGTTATCTGTTGCATTTGATGTGACATAATAATTATAATTCCTTTCTCCTGAGACAGCTCCTTGTTTTGTTCTTGTGGATGTTTTTTTGCCACAGCAATTCCTTTCTGATATATTTGTTTTATAGTTTTAAGTCCCTTTGAACAAAGAGATACTTGGTTTTGTTCCTTATTTAATTGCCATAGTTACACTCTTTCCTGACTGGTATGTTTGTAGGCATTAGTAACTTCTTTTGTGTTAACATTCCAACATCTGGACTTAGAGGTCTTTGATAAGTGCCTCTGATCCATAATAAGTGCTGGCTGTCATCTACCATGGAGCTCTTACTTAAGCAGTTGCTTTAGGACATCAAATATTGCCTTCTGTCTTCCTTACAGAGGGGAAAAAAAGATTTGGAAGGACCAGTAGCAATAAGGGAAGTGTCACTGTAGTTAAAAAAAATGTCCCACTGGTGTGGGAGAAGTTGTCTCAAGTCAGTGTGCTTTGGCACACAGCAAGGAGGCATGTTTCTACTTCTTCAGAAAAGATCAGTATGTGTCCCTGTCTAGCATGTCTGTTATCCAGCTGATGACCTAGCAAAGCTCCTGCTTGACAAATCTGTCCTTTTCATACATTGATACATGGGCTAATCGTGTACCCAGCTGTTCACTAGAGGGAGATGCCCCGAGCAATGGTATAAATCAATGTCCTACCTCTCTGGGACTAGCCGTTTCAGAGAGCCAGCTCGTGTAATGGGAGTCTTTTCTCCCTCTCCAATAGAAATAACTAGATGTACAGGATAAAGTTATTTCCTTTTTCTGACACTGAATAGCATCCTGATACCTCCATGCCTCAGGCTTAATGCACACATGAAGAAGCAATTATATGACAGACCATTTCCTCCCTGGCTTCCATGATGCAATTTTTTCACATTCCCATGTCCTCTCAGCACTGATTGACGTGTCCCTTGTCACAGGCGTCCCAAGACCCTCAGGACTGGTAACATGCAGAAAGGTGGTGGAGGAGGTATTCACTCTGGGCATTGTACCTGCTCTGAATTTCCTGGAGGAAGATCTCTTTCATAGTTGACTGCATGAGGAATAATTAATTGCATTCCTGAACTAGGCACTGCTATCTTAGATACTTGACACAGGTGCTTTTCCTTTTTGAGGCACAGCATCCTGTGGATTGCTGCTCTGTACCACTGCAAACCGAATAGCAAGGTGGGTGAGCTAAATGATGGTCTGATCCACAAAACCAAAAGGAAATTCTTCCACAGTAAGTAAGGTGAAATATGTGGTTGTGCCTGATGCAGGCTTTAGGGAAGAGAGTCATTTATCAGAGGAAGCTGTATCATCCTTCATGTTAATGCTTTACACGGGTATTTTTACTCAAGTGCTTGATGATATCCATTGTACTTTATGGCTGACAGTAGTAGAAATCGCCCCTGTGCTGTAGGATTTGGACTGGAAGACAGTGAGCCCTTGGCATTAGTGCCAGTATTCTTGCCAAGGCATTGGATTGTCACTTGTAGGGAAATGTATCCTTGCAAGTACTTCATTGGGGTGTCTAATACACACCTGACAGGTAAGACAGTGCCTGTGCCAGGCACTGCCAGACATGGCAGAGCACATGATCAAATGACAGTGTATCGTGCAGGGCAAAGAGGACTTTTCTTGACCCTTTTTTTCTGACATGCAACTGCATATCTGAATAATTTGGGTGAATTTTCATCTGTATGCTGCTGTGCCTGTGTTCAGTTGTTCTTTCTGCCCCTCCCTGACTCACTGGTACGGGGGGCTGCCACTTGCTGTTTCAGGTGCTATTTCCCAATGCAAAAAAATGGATTATATGGAGACTAGTGGTTTGTAGTCATCAAATCTTTTTTGGAAAGGGGCTGGTTTCTCTGGGTTCCCTCAGTCCTCAATGGAAAGAGGAGTAGCTCTCCCACAGAGCAGACCAGAGCACATGGTACTTGGCTGCTGCTCTGAATCAGTGGCTGAAAGAGAAGCGGGGTGAAAGATGAACTATTCTAGGACAGAATGAAAATGTAACCCTTTTATAAGGGGAACCGCATGGATGGAAAACAAACCTTACCTTCAGTACCCTCACCTGATTTTTTTTCTGGTTGCATTCAGGCCTTGATCTGACAGATCATGCAGCCCACATGTGTGTTATCTCTGGAGGGTCTAGAAGGAAAGAGAAGGGGGTGAGCAACCATGGAGAGAAGGGAAGGTGGGCCCATATATTTCCTTAACAGCCTATACTCAGTCAGCTAACAGAGATCAGCCAGAGCTTCAGTCCATCTGCACTTTAGGTCCATGACTGATCTGGTTTGCAGTAGCCTTCTTAGCCCGTCATATGTTCTTGCCTTTTGCTTCATCTCACAGTGGTATTGAGAGCTGATATGAAGGATAATCTTTTTTACCTCATTAATTTTTAGCGAGATCAACACCCTAACACATGTTAGCACAGATGCACTGCTCTAGATCCAGCTTAGGTCAGCTTAAGTTGCACCACTGCAGTGTGCAAAGGAAAGTCAGATGGAGATTGTTCTTTAAAAGCAAGTGCAAAAATAGGCAGTAAGGTTTCACCTCTCATAATACCAAATTTGCTATAATATTGCTAACAGTTCTGCTTTTGATAGTGCCTATGGCAAATAGGATGGCTGCTGGATTTTTGTTCTGATGGATTTCCTTTTTTCCTCAAAGAATCACATAGGTCTTGTTTCTAGAACACAAAGGTGAACTCATCCTTCCCCTTCATTACTTTCTCTGAATGTCAGAGCTTGGGTTTGCCTCCTTGCTGCTGTCTGAGGTCAGCTGGATTTTAAGTGGCCCATAGTAGAGAAAGCATGGCCAAATACAGTCCTGTCAAACTGAAGGGTTTTACTTTTATTCACAATGACCAATCTTAGATGCCTTCATCTTGAGCTAATACTCCTTCATTTAAAATTGCTTTTTTAAAAAAGTATTTTAGGTTCTTTGTAACAATCAGACTTTGTACTGAAATGCCCTTCTTCTGACTTAAAAACACCAAACAACTCGCTTCTTTTTTTTTCTGGTTTTTTTTTTTAAGAAATTTAAAAATTGAGAGTACAAAAAAAATTTGAAAAGGATAGATAAATTACAGGGCCACTGTGAATTCAGTCCCAGAAGAAAATAAGACAAAACATCTTTTCCTTAGATCACACAAGAATTTAGTGAAAGCTGAGAATAAAATCCCCATTTCCCAGGTGTTGTGTTTGTGTATCGTCTTCACCCTCATCCAGGCAGCTTCTGTCTTTTGTGCATGGGTTCTGGCATGGGATACTTAATGCCACATGCAAAACACATTGTTCCTGTATGTGCAGCATTTACAGTGCTTTGAGATTTAGATGGACATGGTTGATAGAAAGGTCACCATTCTGTACTGCGCAAGAGTGAGCACGACTGCGCACACATTCAGTTGTTGAATACAGCTGCTGTTGAGAGCTGTAAATGGCTTCCTAGACCAGACCTTAACAATAGATGTCTTGTATTGAAGAGAGTGTAATATTCTATATTTTTATGCAGAAAAGGTACAGTTTTCTGAGCTGACCTGACCTTTACTGTATTTTTTTCTTAAATAGCATACTAGTGTTCACATGTTTATGTCTATAGTCTTTAATAAGGAATGCCATTAATGTCACAAAACTTTGTTCTGTATTTTTGCAGAAGAGTTTGTCAGTCTTTCAGTTAAAAATCTCACGTAGTCATCACATAGATTTATCTATCCTCTTCTTATTATCCAAATGTTTCCGATTTAAACTGTCTGCAATGGAGCAAATGATTCTGCTTCTCTGAATTTATTTTTTAAAATCCGCAAAAGCATGTGGGGAATACAGAGGGAGCATATGCCTGCTAAGTAAAACATCTTGGTAAATAGAGAGTAGCATCCTGCAAACCAGAGTGTTGTACGTGGCTGTCTAGTGCCTATGTAAGAAGATAATGAAAGTATTTAATTTTGCCCTCAAACAATTAAGATTCTTGCTATTTCTCCCTCTCCACATTCAGAGAGCATCAACAGAGGCTCTTGAGCGATGGCAGAAGGTACTGGGATGTCCGTATAGGGCTGGGAGAACATAGTGAAGGCATCCAAAAACCCATTTTCAAAAGGAGACCTGAAACTGTTACCAAGGTGATGTTGGATTCACTTGCTTGGGAGCACCATCCTGAAGATATCCATGCACAGAGGAGTTCAGAGGAAGGATGTAGGTGGTGGTGAATCCAGCCCAAATCAGAAGCAGATGTATTTGGCATTATACACGCAGTGACTGGCCAGACAGTGTGTTCTCTTGCGTAGCTAATGAGTACAGGTTTCTAATAAGACCAAGTGCCTGAGACGGGCCAGACTGTGCTGAGCTAATGGAGTATGCACTGCATGGCAGCACAAGGAACAAGGACAGCACTTTTTCTTACTATATTTCAGTGAAGAAATACGTATATCTGAAGGTGCAAATTGGAAAAAGTCTGGCACTCAAGAGAATGCTTGTTGAGTATTCCACTTCCAGATGCAGCCTCTGCAAGGCTCCTTATTCTCCTGCATCTGGTATTGTTATGTCATTGGAAGCTTTCATTTCTTGCCTTAAATTTCCTTTGACAGCAGTTGTTTAGGTCTTTTTACTTGGAGATTTAAATCATAAAATTTCTGTCTAAATCATACTGACATGTTAAAAAAATAATCAGAATTTCCCTCCTGCAGGAAATGGGAATGTTTGGAACTTTAGTTTACATTATAATTACAAGGTTTTAATAAATCAAAAGACTGAAACTTTGCAGAGGAGAGAAATTTTAATTAAAATCATTAGGTGCTTTAGAATTGAAATGTGTTTGTTCTCCTTCATTAAATAGGAGTGCTTAAGGGCTTTCCTCATTTGTTTAGATTTATTTTTTTTAAATCACCTCTGTCTGCACTGTCCATGCATCCTCAGATGCATCCATGTTTTTTCCCAGAATAATGAATAACTACTTCTGCAGGTTGCCACTTTGCCATCCAGCTGCTGTGGCTGCTGATGTGCTTCTCAGAGCTAGCACTTTATACTTAAAAAATCAAGATTCAATTTCAGTTTAGTGCTGCAAGGAGCCTAGGAGCTACAGATCCTGCACTGCCCATTGCAACTCTTCTTCTTTACTCACTCCAGCAGGGCTTTTGCTACAAGAATGTCTGCTTCCAAGTGGGGCTAGGCTAAAAACATAGGCAATAATAGGATTTTTATGGCCTTATTCTATAAAGGAATCCTGAACTAAGTATTAGCATGTAAAGCATTCGTCCCTTTGCCATTCAGTGAAGGTGCCTTAAGTGGCACATCTGTTTCCTACAGCTGTTCTTGATGTCTTTGCTTCCATAGAGCAGCCATCAGAGCCCTGCTGGAAACCCTAACCACCCTTGTGTCTGTTGGAGAGAAACATTTGCAGAATAGACAAACTAGGGAATTAATATAGGAAGACAATGCAGATACTGGGTTCTACAAATCATCAACTTCAAATTTTCTTGGTTCTGATATTTCATTTCATTAAAGAAATGTGTTTTTTTTCTTTTTTGTAAAACTTTTAACAGATTGAAGACTGTTTCCAGGGGACCAGGAAATATGCAAATTATTTTAGTCCAAAAGTTCATTTACCAGCAGACACTATTCTTCATCTTAATTATTGAGTGAGTGAGCAACAGTTACCTACAGTCTCACAGGGTATGTTTTTTGCTATTCCCATTACCAGGAACCTTGGGTAGTGAGAGCTTTCTTCTCCTGTAACAATCTGAAGATCAATTTAATTAAATATGGTCCACAACTAAATTTATACTTTTTCGTAGCAGGAAGAATCTGCTCTGTGACACTGAAGGATTTGGTTTTTTCCCAGATGCTGCTAGTGGAATTTGAGGCTCTGAGTAATTGGGTTCAAATTTGTCAGAAAACCTTCCTTTGAGGTAGGCATTTTATTTTCTCACTTAGAAATTACACCTTTTACAAAATCAGATCAGTACATGTATTAAAATACATTCAAATACATACATGTATTTGAAGCGTGGAAGAATTTATATCATCTTATTAGTTAGGTGCTATATAAGAACACCTGTCTGTTACAGCTACTCGTTTGATAATCAACCACCATGGTGATCATCTTTTTTACATTTATTAGGACTCCCACAGATGGAAAAAGTTATCCCATCATTATAGGGGTTATTCTCTTGTTTAATTATTAAAAATACAAACTTCTACTGCACAAAGTTTGGCATACAGACATTTTTTTTCCCATTCCCAGAATTCAATGTTGTCCTGTTTCTTAAATCATCTATTTAGTCAAATTTGGTATTATTTGCTATTGAAAATGAGACAAGACACTGAGATTTATTTTTTGATAATGTCAGTCATGCTCAGAAGACCAGTAATCCCACACTGGGAGTTTTGCAGACTCGGTCAAGTCTCTGCTAAAAAATTATGCAGATCGAGGTCCATCTGGTCTGACAGGCATATTCCCCAGCAAGACTAGCATTTTTACAGTTAAATCTGTACAAGAAGTATGAAGCGTGGTAATATGATTTAGTTCCAATATTTGCTGTGTGCTAGACACCGTGCTTCTTAGATGGAGGAGCTCTAATCCCCCACTGCCACAGGGATACCTCACCAATGCAGGGTGATGGGGACAGTCCCTGGTCTGTGCTGCTGGCATGGAGGGTGCTTATGGGCAGGGAGTAATGCTCTGCCCAGAAGTGTGACAGTGACCAAACCAGACCGCAGCTCTGGTGTGTTGCCCAAGACAGTGTCTTTGCCCCCTTGATTGGCTAGGGTCAACAGGACCTTAAGTAACTATGTGAATGTCCTCAGGTGAGTAATTAGTATGGGATGTGGACACAAAGTTTTAAAACTGGTGTTGATGGCATATCTCAGTGGCATAGCTGTTTGTCTCAGTGAAAAAGAGAAGCATCTGGATGGATCTGTTGCAGCAAAAAAAAATACAAATTTGTTTAAGAGGAAAAACACAAAGGTACTCAATATATTAAGTTTCTGGGGTTTAGGAGTTAAATGTGTTGAAGCTAAATGAGCAATAGTGATGGTGTTTTACTGTATGTGCATAAAATCCTGGCACACAGCATAGATTACAGTTTCCTTTTTGTCTTTAACTGGACTGTTACATCACCTTGGGACTTAAAGAGCTGTCATTGAAAGTCGTGGCTGGGTCAAATGCATGCTCTTATTTATGACATGCAGCAGGGTGTGTGTGTCCTAAAAATGTTTTCTTGACCTCTTAATGATGTGCCATGCATGGAGAAACATTTTCACAGGATGTAGGGAGGGTATTTTCTCTAGTTTTTTATTCCTGAGTCTTATTGCAGTGATAATCATCAACAGGAGATACCGTATCTGACTGATGGCTTTCTTCTCATTCTGCTGCTCAGGAGTTCCTGCCCTGCACTACTACCAGTATAACTCTCATTTTGAGAGCTATGTCACCTGCCAGAGGTTCAGAGTAATTAATTTTTTTTCAAGACAAGACACATCTCTCAAGACTTAATTTCTACAAAAAGCCTTCAGACACTTGTCAGCTGGTATCACAGGTAGACCTGCAATATTAAGAAGGAAGGAAGGGTTTTATTGTGACAGAGCTTAACAAAGTGAAATGGTGCTGGTCTGGATGCAGTCATGCAGTGTGGTCTAGGATGACCCTGCTTGAGCAGGGAGGTTGGAGATGTGGTTCCTGTTCAGATTGTGACAAAACGGGTTTTCTTCCCTACTAGACACCCTGGTTGGGTTTTTGATTTTCTCGTAGAGTGCTCATGTCAACCCAGCATTCCAGATATTTTGCAAAGAATGATTCAGAGGAGAACCATGAGTCATTTTTCTGTTCTACTGGCAGATACCTCACTGGTGAGAAGACAAGAAAGACTTGGGCATACTGAGTTTCTTTTTCATTTTCTCACGTGCTGAAAATTTAAGTCTGCCAGGAAAGGTTCATGGTATCTTTAACAAACATAAAAAAAAGGGATGATCGAAGATCTTCAGAAGCTTCAGAGTAAGTTTTCGCATAGGTCTTGACAGTTTAGATGCCCTAAATGGATTTTTAGACACCTACTTAATGATCACCTGTCTTCTTGGAAGACAGAGATGTATGGACGCCCTCTCTCTCTCCCTCTCCTTTTATTTCCTATGACAGGATACAGACCTTTGCCATGAACACCACAGGCCATTGTATGTGCTCCAGCAGCAGGACGAGAGGGCTGGGTCACGCTGGTGGAAGACTTTATATCAGAGCTGAGGTTTCACTGGTGGGCAAAACAAAGTTCTCTCTCCTCTGAGGGACAGAAGTTTTTGTCCTCAGAGTCCTAGCTCCTGTGACCCCAGGGGCAGAGTAGGCAGTGCTCAATATTTGGTAGGACATAGTGCCAGCACTTAGTTCCGTGTGCAGAGGAGCAGTTGCCGCAAAAACAGTGGCACTCAAAATGTGGTGCAGGCAGACTGCCTGCTTAAATCCACAGTCGCTTGGCAGTAACACTGTGGCAAAAGTGTCGTGCCAAGTCACGAGCTGGCACACTGCCCTCCATTTAGACTTGGACTGTAGGCAGCCAAGTGACCAGCAGCTGTGGCTGTGAATAGCAGGAGGGCGTTAGTCCAAGAACAACAAGAAGAAAAGTTTCTTCAACTATATCTAGAGGTTTTCTTGGCTCTTCCAGACATGTCTTCCCATTTCAAAGGGAGCTGGAAGGTGGAAGATGCCCTAATGCAGCTGCCTGTCCACAGGGATCCCCCAGTTACAGTTTCTGTTTGGGGACATGTTGCTCAGTCTGTGACTGCAGTAGATAGGAGTTTCTTTGCTTGAAGGTGTAGAATGAAATTTGCAGCTGCAAGGAGAGAGCTTGTTGTTTCTGTGCTCTCTTTATTTCAGCACGACAACTGAAGTGACCTGTAAACAATTGTCTGCTTCCTGCAAATGGCTTCTACACGAGACTTCCTGCTAATGGCTGCACAAGGGCCGTTTTTATCTTAAAGCATGCCAAAGTGCTTGAATGAACGTGGTTTACAGATTTTAAAGGGGTTGACAGATGTCAACAGGGGCTTCAGATTCCTGAACAGCCCTTCACGTACTGGGCATGATTCTCACTCCCCATCTATTTCTACGCTACAGCCTGAAGACATGTTCTGTCATAGGCAACCTCAACCACATACTCTAAAACCCCCAAACAAACAAAAAATCTGAAACTAATTCTCTGGGAAATAGCACAAGGTCAAACATTAACTTTAGTGCTTGAATGTGCATTTCCGAGGTCACACTTTAAGTGAGGACATGTATAAAGCTTTATGCTCCATGTACTAAGTGAAATTGTCAGAGGTCAGGGTAGAAAAAAGTCCATAAAAGCCCTGCCTTTGGAAGCTGAAGGGCATCACTGTCTCTGCAACCACACTTCTAGCATGCTGAACACAGGGAAGTGATTTTCACTAGTCTGTCATAGAAGGTTAATGTTGTGGTACATGCTCATGATCTATTTAAAGGCATTTCTGCAGCAGCCTGTGAGATCCTCACCCCGGCATCTCACATCTTCTTTCTGCTGTCAGTCTGGTGGAATTTCCTGGCTTTTGAAGTGGATTTTCCTGCTTGTGGTCAAGGAAGATGGCAGCAAGGACCTGGGAGAGAGCGTGAGCCAAACCCCATACCGACCACAGATCTTCCCTCGCCATTTGTCATAGAAATATTTAAAAAGCTTTCTAGCCATGGCTGTGAGAAATAAAGACTTGCTCAGCACTAGTACCTTTAGGTTGTGTATCTCAGAGAGAAGTATTGACACCTGGGACTCAGCACCCACCATGGGTCTGATACCTCTCATCATCTTTATCTTCTTATCTGTTGAGAGGAAGGATAATGTCCCTGGGAGGTGTGGGAGCACTGATCTTAGGGGTGACATGGCATTAAGGATTACTAGCTGTGCACAGGAACACCTCCAGTCCCCTCTCAGTGATTCCTGATGCGGTTTCTCTACTGGCAGCATCCCTGGTGGGCTGGACATAAGTACTTTCCTGAAACAAAACCTAAACTGCAGATGTTGGCCAGCTGCATGCAGCTGGACCAAAGCTCTGCTCATCTTGGCAGAGGAGAAAAAAGCAAGTCTGCATAAAGGCAATGGCCGTGGTGAAATGGAAATGATCAGTCCCCCCATGCAGCACCCCAGCTTCTAGCAGCAGGGGCAGACACGAGCAGTTATTAATGCTAAATAACTGAGGCTCAATGAGAGGCATGTAAAACTCAAGTGTCTTCAAGAAGGAACTGCAAGATGATTAATGCTCCAGTAGCTGCTTAATTACGAATGCATGTCAGTCACCAGATGATATCTAGGCTGAATTTGAGGTCCGAATTTTTTTGTATGAAATATGATCCGAATATCATAAGCATGACAATGAGGGATATGTGTGTTGATAGCTCACTGGGGTAAAAAAACCCTACTAAGTCTAATGGTTTGGAAATGCAAAGTCTAAGATACCATGTTTTGTTTTTAGTGCATTTGGTGAGACATTTTTGAGTGTTTTAAAACTAATTTTTTTAAAATTTTTTGTGAAGGAGGTATTTGAAGAGAGATAGGAGGTGATACGGCTTTGTCTGGTTACCTGAGCAGACAAAACCTGCTAACATAACTATGCCTTGTGAGAGCCTCTTTGTACTCTCAAATAGTTCTGATGAGTTGCTTGCTTTTGTAATCTTTTGCAGAGTGAGGCCCTGAGGCTGTTTGTATTATTACAGTAATGCAACTAGATTAATGTGTCTGCATAGTTTGTATATTGTAATCATGACTTAAATATAGCTCCTTGCCAGGCAGAATGAGGCAGCAGGTGGGAGGCTTGCAGTGCAGCCAAGGGGGTGACCAGGGAGATGCATCCAGCTCTGTGGCACCTTCCAGAGCTTTCAGCAAACACCAAAACCCATGTCAGGGCTGCTTTGCAAGCACAAAAGTTAGTTCCACTTAAATGGGATCTAAGGGTGACAGGGCTACAACAGCTTATGTTGGGGCTTGGGCAGGAAGCATCTTGCAGCAGGCAAGCACCATGAAGCGTTCATTAGGGTTGCTTTGCTCAAGAGTTGGTAATGAGAGTTCTGAAAAGTCTCCAAGGTCTGAAAGACTAGGCATACCCCAGTGCAGCATGGCCGGAGCACTGCAGTACTGCAGGGCAGCGATGCCGGTGGGCCTTGCAGTGGGGGGTTCTGCAGTGGGGTGCCAGTCTGCATGCCAGGGGTTGGTCTGTCAATGGGTTAATTTGGTTAATACTGTTAATTATTGTGTGCATTTATGAGTTGTGCTGTTGCTGAGGTCAGGAGGGGTTTTCCTGTGACTTTTTTGAATGCTTGATGGAGCCTGGTGCTTTTGTGTGTGTGGAAGTGAAGGTGAAGAACTTTGTTCCATGTGGGTGTGTACCCAGCATCATTGTATGTCACATGGTAATGTATCTCCCCACAGGTTCCTTCAGGTGAGGCACTAGCCTATAAGTGGTTACACATATCTTCTCCAGGGTAATATGGTGCATTACTGCAGTGCTATGTAAGTCATTATTTGTGATACTGTACTGTGTGCAAAGAGGTAACCTTGATAAGTTATTTCTGGTTATGATTTGGGTGATGTCAATAGTTCAGCTTCATCCGCCTTGACTTAACTTTCAAAACAGCTATAATCTTATCTCATTTTGCTTTCCATGGTGCATGGCTTTAATCTCTTGTCAGAAGAAAATAAAGATTTATTGAAAGGTTAGATTTACATCTTCAAGACTGGTACAAACAAAACCTAATTTGACACTTAATGCAGTAATTCTGGAGGATAGTGTAAATGAGGGCATAACTGAAATAATTTTTAACATGAAAATCTTTAGATAAAACTTTACTCAGAGTTTATTGATTTAATTGCAGTCACTTTAACTGCTTTCTTGCTTTGGTCTTGTGTTTAAATCTTGGGCAAAGGGTCTGGGTGGGCTTTCTCCACTTGATGTGATTTCACTCTGTTCAAGGTGCAGTATAAATGGATGGGATTCCTTCTGAGCCAGCCCCTGGCCAGAAAAGCAGTGAGTATGACTCAAAGCTGCTAAGAGGATGAAGAAGGTGTTAACTCATCCAGGGTTTAAATGGGCCTGTTCCTGGCACAAAATAGCCTGGCAATTTGACATCAGCCACCCCACAGAACAGAAAAGGACAATGTCATTGTCCATTACAGCTGATACCAATTCAGTTTTGAATTTAAATGTGCCAGCAAAATAGAATAAAGACAGGCACCCTTCTGTTACCTGCTGCACTCGTCTCTGTATCTATGGAGTTCAGAGTCTACTGCTTTATAACTTGGTACCTTCTTGTATTGGGTATTTGTTTCTTTGAATATAGTGCAGCAATTTTCCATGCCATTCTTTGTAGCCCTAGGGAAATCACACATGTGAACTCAATGCATTTTGCAATAGCAGTGGGTAATGGGTAGTCTATGTTAGTCAGTAATGCTTGGACAGTTGTGATTTTGCCATACACAGCCACTCAGGCTGCCTGAATATTTTGCCAATGTTTGTTGGGGGGTTTTGATGGTTGCTGGGTTTTTTTTAAATCCATGGCTCTCTCTTACCAGAAAATGGAAATCACAACATTTGTTGATCTGATTTCTTATTCATTGCCATCTCCTCAGCCTGCCAGTATGGCATTACACATTACTAGTAAAAGAAGAATTACAAAGTGCAGGAGCAGAATGACCTGAAAGACTAGAAGGAGAACTGCTATTGAAGTCACTTCTGGACTGACTGTGGTCAGCTGGCATGAGTGGAACGTGCATCTCCCCTTTTTCTCCTCCAGCAGGAGGCCAGAGGCTCAGCCTGTTGGAACCAAAATGTTCTTCATCTTTGTCAAGATTCAAATAGCCAGAAATTTTAAATCTTTTTTCATAAAGCTGGAGTCCCCCTGTACCCCAGCTTACGACCTTATTCAGAGCTTGTACATCTCTATCAGCTTTCAGAGATCATGCTTCAATTTTGTTTTCTAATACACAAGTTTGAAGGAAGCCACTGTTGTCCACTGGAAATCCTGACAGCATCAAAAACCTAATGCAGTTTCTCTTATTTTATCTCTTGTCCCTTGTTCATTGTTTCTTGTATTTCTGTTCATATATTCCTGTTTCTAAAATCTTTCTAATTCCTGTTGCTATGGTAAAAGCCTGCCTAAAAAAGAATTATAGCAGCAAGATACACTGACCTACAAAATAATCAGAACATAGTTGTTCCATATAGAGCTTTGCTTTCGAAGTAACTGCTGGAAAATCTGTAGTTGGAAAGGGAGATGGCCAAAGTATAGGGACCACATACATGGATCTTAGTAAAAACTCCAGCTTATGGACAAAATTGCTGCTTTTGATCAGTGAATTTGTACAATTGGTTTCCCATACGAGGAGTTTTCGATGATTGCAATATTAACAGTAGTTGACACCCAAAAAGGTGGTATTGAGTTTTTGTTTCTGTTGTTAACCTTCCAGCTCCAGTTGGTTTCCCATACGCAGGAATTTTCCATGATTGCAATATTAACAGTAATGGACACCCAAAAAAGTGGTATTGAGTTTTTGTTTCTGTTGTTAACCTTCCAGCTCCAATGTGCTTTCCTCCTCCATGTGGAAGAATGTCATTGATATAGTGTTGTATTACAGTGGCTCATCCTTGCTGGAGGCATGGTTTCTCTTCCAACAAACTGATTGGAAATGAAGTGAAAACCAAACCTGAATTTTTTGGTTCCCCTCCCAGACTATAAAAATGGATGGTCTCATTAATGATTAACACAGCAGCTGGTAGCTCAAAGGAGATCTGGAAGAAAATACTGCAGTGTCTCTCTCCTCCAGTGAATATGTTGGCGTAACAGTTTTCTGTGCTCGTATTACCTTATTTCGGTATACACATTTGAATCCCAGCAGGGTGGATCTCTGCCTTCATACCTGTTTTAAGATCAGTAAGGATGCATTACATCCTAGTTGCATCAGATCATTTTTGGCAATGTTATTACTACTTACTGGTTGGCAGTTCCATATGATGTTAGCATGATTTCTAGAACACTCTTCTATTTCAAACTGTGCTGTGAACATCTAAGATTTCTACCATCTTCTAGCCCACAGCATGGTTACATCATTAAGAATCAAGTAAAAGTTGACAACAATTTTGCATTTACTTGGACATTACTTCTGGTTGGTTTGCTATCAATAGGTCCTTGTTATAGCATTAAACTGTTTAAAATATATACATACATTATTGCCACAAAATGTGTATTCCCATGTTTACTGAACAGCTGACAAAACTGTAACGAACCCTAAAAAATGCAGGAATGTTTCTAGACTGAGTGTTCTCAAAATGAGATTAACTGCTTAGCACTCAGGAAATAAAAATGCTAATAACAAAAACAAAACCCCAAAATAAAACCCGTACCACATAGTAATTGTGCATCTGGTCAACAGTGGTAAGAAATCTGGAGGCTTTTCCCTGTTGGTCCAGCAGAGAACTGTGAGCATATATTCTCTTCTAAATTATCTGATTTTTTTAATGTTAAAAAATATACCGTGGTCTCTGGGACTTTGTGCAGATTTTCAAGTAGTTATCTCCAAATATAATTACACTTTTCCCTCTATATTTGCTATAAAATATTGGTGAATTAATGTATACTATATCAGTTCCCTCCCTGGCAGAGATGGGGCAGATATGGAAGCTCACCTGTGCAGAGTTACAGTGGATAATGGCTCCAGAGTTTATCACAGGGTTCTTTCCATGGTGTGCCTGATGATACCAACAAGCACAGTCCATCTGGCAGTCAGCAAGCTGATCCTAGCCCAAACAGTGCATCTTTATTCTCCCATTTATCAGGGCAGTATAAGGAGCTGCTACTCAAATGGTTGCACACCACCTCCTGCAAGGAGACCACTCCCAGCTGAATGTTGTGCTAATGCCAGAGGCCTGGAAGAGGATGGAAGGTGGAGCCGGTCTTCTGCTCACCTGAGCTCAGCGGAGTCCTGAGCCCCTGCCATAGCTATTTGTGAGACAGGCAGCAAGTGGAGGATGCTGGGCATAAGCATGTGGTGGCAGAAGTGAGAGCTGCCACTGCTGTGTTCCACCACAGGACCTGAAATCCATATCCAGCTGGTGTAGCTGTGAGGCTGAAGTGTGCTGGAGCATTTGTAGTTTTGGTTGGTAACTCTCAATTCTCATTTGCTTTCACTGACCTGACTGGTTCTGTGTTTCTTTCATTAGAGATCCGAGCTCAACTTGTTGAGCAGCAGAAATGCCTGGAGCAGCAGACTGAAATGAGAGTGCAACTTCTTCAGGATCTGCAGGATTTCTTCCGCAAGAAGTCAGAAATAGAGATGGAGTATTCCCGAAACCTGGAAAAACTGGCAGAGAGGTTCATGGCAAAAACAAGAAGTACAAAGGATCATCAGCAGTACAAGTAAGAGAGATTTGCTTCCCTGTCGCCCCCATGTTAGCTGTTGCTACAGTGCTGCACCACTCTTTGCTTCCGCTGGTTTGGACTGCTGCTAGGTTTGAGCCCAGGTTCAAAGGCCTGTTTAAAATTCCCACCCGTGTTTAGCAGTGTAGCAGTTCTCACTGCAGTCAAAGGTAGATGAGTGCCTAAATACTGTTGTTGATTTGGCCCTTTGCAGTTATTCATATAATGCTTCTGACGAATTATTTCAGTTTGTTAAAAAGTAAGTTGCACATATATTATCCCTAACCTACCATATGGATTTTAAACCACCCAAAATACAGCCAATATCTAGAAGAGATGCAGAGCCCCAAAAGTGCTTGAAAGCTGTGTACTGATCTGTACTGGAGTTGATAAGATTTTAAAGTGTCTAAATGAAGGTCAGTCAACATTGCAACAAAAGATTTTGGCCAAAAAAGGCATTAATAAGGAAAACTGTTTTCATTTGTTATTGCATGTAAACTTTGCTGCCTCTTGACCCCTCTGATTCATGGAAATTAGTATGGTGTGAATTTTATGCCTTGCTTATGATTTAATGTATCCCCTTTCATGGCATAGTATCATTTGTGCAGAACAGAAGTGGTCAGGTAGTATCTGGCTAAACCTGTATACAGTATGTTTTTTGAAGTATTTCAAGCATTACTTGCTGACATAGCTCAAGTCATGAAAATAAACAGATGAGACTGATTACTGAATGCATTTGTCTGGCCCTGTTACACGTAGGGGTATAAAACAATATTTTACTGTTTGTAAAATTGAAAAATAAGTACCTTTTTCCACTGTTCACTCAGTGCTGTGCTAGAGATAGAGCCGTTGTTTCAGGACAAAAGTCTTTTCCAAATACATCTGGCAAAGGAAAGGTTAATCCAGATACAGCTTGTACAGTTCAAAGAGCATTAACATGTATTTCTTAAAATTCATTTAAGTGACTCAATGATTCTCTGAAATAGCCAACGTGTGCATATGTCACCACTTCAGAGAGGGCCCTGGCTTCCGTTCTGCTTGTGGCAAAATCTTTTTTCCTTGTGCATACAAACATCTTCACTTGTTCTTAAACATGTTAAATCCAGACTGGCAGTTGTGCATGGGGGTTATGACTGGAGTCCTGCCTTTGGCTTTGTTCTGCAATTCTCTGCTTTGAGAAGAGGTTACTGCAAAAATCACCTTAGCTGTGGGTCCCCAGAGCTGTTCCCACCATTCCCTCCAGAAGAATCAGGTCTGTGGAATTGGCTTTGGGACATGCAGAAGCAATAAGGACCAAGTAATATCAGCATGGTCCTTCAGGAGTGCTTGTGTTGGCTGACCTGGCTGATAAAACCCTGAAGCTCCTTGCTGTGATTAACACTGTTAAGATGTCCATCTCAAATTGAGGATGTTTCCTTAACTCTCTTCTGATTGATAGCAAAGAAAACACTAATGATTAAGAAAAGACTTTTGTCTGTTAATTATTCATTGCTGCTTTGATTCTGAGGGTGAGAGCTAAAAGTAGACAATTAGATAGGAATTTAAGGACATATTTCTAATAGTGAGAATAGTTAATTATTAGAACAATTTACCAAGAGTTGAAGGAGTTTCGGTTCATCACCACCTCTACCTGTTTTATCTTCACATGCTCGATAGTTTTGACTATAGGATAATCCCTATATAAGAAGGAAAAAAAAAGAGGAGCAAGTTTCTAGAGCAGTTAGTTGAAAGGCA
This sequence comes from Lepidothrix coronata, assembly GCF_001604755.1. NCBI lineage: Eukaryota > Metazoa > Chordata > Aves > Passeriformes > Pipridae > Lepidothrix > Lepidothrix coronata. The sequence continues at coordinate 2,475,750 of NW_016690275.1, read as the reverse complement.
AACTTAATAATAAAATTTCAGTGAAATCATAAGACATGTTACAAATAGTTTTTTGTTGTCCGTGAAACAGTTGTTGAACTACCTGTATTTTTATTCTCCTTTGTGTGAAAGAAATGAGAAGTCATCTGTGATTTCACTTTTCATTGTATGAAAGCTTGGAGTGGGCCTACATTGCAAAAAGTCTGTCACAGGAATTCAGAACTGGATCACTGTGGAAAAAGTCCAGTCCTGCTGTTTGTCTTGTAATTGACCCCTCTAGGGCTAGCGGTAGCAGTGTATTTATGAATGCTGATCACAGAATATGGATACTTGTGACATTTTCTTCTACTTTTACAGCAGTTATACAAATCCAGTGTAGGGAAACAGCTACGCCTGCAGTTTTGCTCATGAAGGATTTGGGATGTGCTATCCAGTGCTTGTTTATTTCTAATGTCAAAAATTAATTACTGTTACTCTTTTGGCAGTGACCTTTATTGATTTTGAATATTCACATGGAGTTCATCTGTAAACAACTGTAAGCTTTGTGGCAAGATATTTTTATACTTTCAGGTGGCTTGCAGTGTTCTAAATTCTTATACTTTTTCTATGTTTTTGCATCCATGCCTCATGAGACTTGTAGAATGCATTTTAAAAGTAATCTGAGGCTTGCCTAACCCGAGTTATTCCAAAAATTGATTGACTGTTCAGAAGCAGCTATTTTTACATAACAAGTTATGACTGTAAATGTCAGTGAGATGTTTGTATTAATAATGTAACTTTCTCATTTCTATACATAATACATGTGTGTATCTCCTTTCTTAGGAAAGACCAGAACCTCTTGTCACCAGTGAATTGCTGGTACTTACTCCTGAACCAAGTGAGAAGAGAAAGCAAAGACCATGCAACGTTGAGCGATATCTACCTGAACAACGTGATCATGAGGTTCATGCAGATAAGTGAAGACTCCACCAGAATGTTCAAGAAGGTAATGTCTCTCCTGCAGTCCTCGATGCAGGCTTGTAAGATGCGTGAGGGAGGCAAAAGTGTCCTAATAGGTAGCCTTTGAGGAGAAGATTCAGCACACATAGCATAAAATCTGTTTTAGCATACATATAAATTCTTCATGACTGTTCTCACGAACCAAATCCTTAGCACTAAAATGCCTGGGATCCTGCTGTATATGCTGGTGACCTTAAGAGCTGAATCACAAATATCCAAAAGGCAGGGAAAAAAGCCTGTCTTTCTCTCAAAAGCACACTTGCCTACCCATGCAGAAAGGAAACAGTTTTCACTTAGGACTCCCAAAATAGTAATGCTGTATTAATGAATTATTTGTAAAAACAGTATTTCATTGTGACTGAAACAGATTGAAGCCAGAGCAACGGTTTGCCGTGTAGTGCTTTGACATAAAGATGGTAGCATATGCTGCAATTCTCCTAAAAGTGTTCCCTTTCCTTCCTAGTAGTAAATATGGACATACACTTTTGATAACATAACTACTTCTATTAGATCATTAAAGCATTGTTTCTGTACATGTTTGTCCTTGTCCATGCCTGTTATGTATTTTCATAACACATACAATGTGTAAATCCCTCATGTGCTAAGCAAGCACTCTAGGCAACCTTAGCTCGAGATCTACATAATGTATTTGCAGTCATTGTTGTTATAATATTCAGAAAGAAAAAATAGATTATAAATCCATATCAGTTAGTCACGGTTGGATGCCGGTAAGCAAGTGTCATACAAAAGAGTTCAAAAAGAATAAAAGTTAAAAAACATAAAGTGTGTTACTAAATGATAGCAAAGGTATCATGTTAATGTTTTCAAAAGAAGAAACTGGTTGAAGTTTATAGTTTCTCAGTCAGTAGTGGTCTGTTCATATAATATGTCATATGTTCATATAATACATATAACTATAATTCACTAACCACTAAACTTAGTAATGTGAAAGATTATTGTAGAAGTTGAACAGATAATGGGAAAAGTGATTTGAACGTATTGCAGTACTGTCTATGTAGAGAGATCTCAGAGTTGCAAACCAGTAGAGGTTTTTTTGGTATTGAATCTGGAATAGTTTTTCAATCACTTATGTCCTAGCTCAGAAATATCTTCTTCACTAGGTGTACATTGTTACATTAGCCTGTTTGCTTTCAGTGTAGTTCAGTTCTTTGTCACTGGAAATCCAGGTGGATGAGACTTCACATTCTGCTTCTCAGTGTTAGGTGTTACTGGCTTTTTCCATCTTGCTGGTGGCGCATGTTTGTTCTCAAATGAAACTTTTCCATGAAGTGACCACAACATTTTCTAGAGGGATGTAGTTTGAATTCTGTCTTGAGATTGGGTCTGGCTTGAATTGTAGTAGTGAAAAAATCAAACAATTTCCTCATTTCCTGGTCATGCTTACCACTAGAGTATTGTTTTGTTCCCTCTCCTATGTGGGATATAGCACAAGTCATAAGTCTGTAGCAACCCCTTTCTCTACTGCTGTAAAAGGTGTGTGCAGTACCCAATGATGGTCTCTATGAAATGTAGTGATAGGGTGTCTGTGCCCCTTAGTCTTTGTACCTTTTCCTTGTCTCGCTCTCTGTTCTTCCTCATTCTGGTTCTTCCTTTTGTGTGCATCTGTACCTCTGTCTCAACATTTGGATTCCTTTGGGGAAATGGTCTCTACTGGTTCTAGCTTACATGTTCTGATGAGACGGGATATGTTGTATTCAGATACCTGATTGTACAAGGCTTTGCTGTCTAGTCTGGCCTACTTAACATGTAGATAGTCATTATTTTTGTTCTCCCAGGAGCTATTTGTCATTCTTTTTTTCCAGGGGTCAGGAACTGGCATCTGTTTAAATGTACTAAATGTAGGACAAAGATAGGATCTAGTTCAGGGATTTTGTAGCATTTATATGAAGACATTATTTCAGGTCTCATACTTTCAGATAGGCACTTAAGCTCTTCTTCGTTTTAGTTGCTGGCATATAAAAGCAGTACATATTGCTGTTCATGCCTGGCCTTCATGCTGCACATAAAATTGCAAAAATAAAGTAGCAGAGTTCAAACCTTGCATGCTTGTGTGTTTCTTCAGGCAGATGGGGTAGCTGGCCTCATGGGGACAATTAAAGAATAAAGTAATAAGGAAAAATGTCAAGCAGAAGGGAAAAGTATTATGCAGAACATTTCGTGCAGTGATTTTGGTTACCCCAGCATTAATAATCAACTGTATAAACACATACCCACAAAATCCTTGAGCAGATTTGTATATTTATAATTCATAAACATGTATTTTCTTTGGACAGAAATCTAAGTGAACCAAGATGAACATATCTTCCAGTCTTTGCAGTTAAAGATGCTGGAGAAGCCAAGCACAATAAATATTTTAGTTCCATAATCTGCCTATTAACAAGGAATATGACTACCTGCTGCCTCTATTTGATGTTATAAAGATTGTGGCATACAGAGAGATTTTTTGCTTCATTTTCTTAAACATTTGAATGTTTAAAGGATAACAAAACTGTTTGTTGCTATCGACTGGCAAATCTGGGACAAAATTTTGCTACGAGTTGGTTCCGTCATTGTCATTGTCAGCTTATGAAAACTCCTCAAAAGAAGGGTTCTCACTTCGACTAGGGACCAGTAGCAGACTCATTTAAAAGCAATAGTCACAGAATATTTTCCCTAAATGATGTAACTGGGATTAGCATTATGCATACTAAATACAGACACTAAAGAGTTCCAGGAAGAACTGAACTGACTCTTAAATTTTAGTTAAAATAGACAAGGGAGTAAAGTTTGAGTGCCAAATTATGCTCTAGCTGAAATGGATGGAAAAATTCTAGCAGACTTCAATGAAAATGTATTAATGTGGAATAAAAATTTAAGTTTCTCAGACATATAAATCTCAATAACATCAGTAGGACCACTGATGTGCTGAAAGTTGAGCACATACTGAAAGGGGGGTTTAGATGCACTTACTTGTCTGTTGCATGGCTGCAATCAGGGAAAAAATACACTACTGTCTTTTAATGCCCTTGAACTAGATTAGTAGCATATATAATATTTTTAGCAGGAATTTGCATGTGCTCTAACGTTTTTATGTTCTTTGTTCTTTTGTTTAATAGGTGCTCATCCATTTCTGTAGGACATAGTGAATAAAGAAGCACCTCAGCGATTGATTGTCAGATTTTAATAGCCTGATTAGAATTATCAACTCAGTGCCAGGAAAATGAGTGCTGCATCTTACATTCTGTTGTTTGGCTACCCTGAGTACAGGCTCCTAGAGGAGCACGCTATTCAGACATGCTGAACTACTGCAGGGAATAGGTAGCATAAAAAAGAAATAGGAGAGTCATTAACCACTGAAAATAAATGCACTTCTTATCTGGTACTCTAACACACTGTGTATTACACACTAAAACCTGTATCGCTTGCCTCTCAAGTCAGTTTTTCTTTATCTTAAATGCTAATGTAAAATGTGTTGGTTCTTGAAAATTAATCCCTTTTATACTGCTGAGGTTAACCAAATTTCCTGATTTTTTTTGACTACAAAATCTTTCATCAGAAAAATGCAACCACTGGCATGTTATCTGTCACTACAGACACCCTCTGTAGGTTGGAGTCCACTGATGAACTGGTGAAAGGATGATTCTTCTATGATTGCGTGGCATTGCTAGGCTGTCTCTTTTCAATTTTTACTCTTTTTGCTGATCACCTCCCTCCTCTTTTTGCTTCCCATTTTAAAGCCTATTGTCCTTTTCTAAAGCATCTTCCTCTTTCTCTACAGTGATCTATTCTGTTCACTTTCAAATTAATCATTGATCACTGTGTTGCCCTGGAAAAGTCCGTGTGTGCATGTTGGCCAGTAAATCCTGAGCAAACTGAGGGCTGGACCGCTTGTGTTTCAGTGCTGGACAAAGCTCTAAAGGAGCGAAGAGAAGAAACGGGCCCTACTAAATAGTGATCATTCACTAAATCCTCAACTCATCTGGTGTCTATTTGCATTAAGGTGTAACTGCATTAAGAGCAGAAAAGGAGGGTGCATCCTCCAGTGAACTGCTGTGTGCTTTGCTTACAACAAAATTTGCAAGGGATAAAGAGAAAACTGGTTTGGTGTTTTCTGTCTCACCTTCTCAGACTTTTGCACTACCAGGTTAAGGCATCCTGCCTTAGAATCACTGTTACTTATTTGGGGCTTGACTTCTCACAGCCTCGAGATGGCTGTGACCAACAGTTGAAAGGGATAAATTGATTGAAGCTAGAGTTCATCTAGAGTTTCCTCCCACACATGTATGCTTTCATCTTAATGTCAAACATCTTATTTATATGTTTTGCCCTTCTTTCTTCTAAAGTAATTTAAAAACCAGACCACTCATACTCAGCACTATAGAAGCAGCTATCCAAGAAAAAGCAGGTGGCCTCTACTTGGAGCTTTGAGAAGGTGTGTAAGATGTGTTAGAGCTGTGCTGCTGACTTTTAAAGGCAGGGTGCCAATGTAAAGTAATGAAAAGCAATTCAGAATTTTTGCTAAAGCTTTTAGTGCATTTCCCTACAGCAGCTTGCAAATCCGCAGTCCTTTTCCAATTCTTCACAAGCACTCTGTGTGCTGTTACTTATATGAAGTTTTGTGCTTAATATTAGATTAAAATAATCTGATATACACAAAGAAATGGAAGTAGTAAGCCTTTTGTTCTAGACACTTCAGTAGTAATGCATACCTCATGAAGAATACCAGACTTTGAAAAGTATAAGCAATAAGGAAAGTTTCATAGTAATTCCATGTAACTCAGCTTCAGATCAACTGCCTTACTGTGCCTTAGCTACTACAGCGAATGCCCTTGGGAATACATGAATTTCATTGAAGTGTTTTTTAGATTGTATTCCTAGCTTCTTGTCAGTGAAAAATCATCTTGCATATAAGGATTGAGTGAATACTGCTAAGTGATATGACAGGTGCCTTAAAATACTGCCCAAAGTTAGAATATGTCAGTAGAAATAGGAGGAAAAAAACCCACAAAATTTTCTGTTCGAGCTACTGTATGTGTCTGTTTCATCCTGCTGGAAGACACAGTGGGTGGGATGTGTGGTGTGGTTCTTCCTCGTGCGTGGGCGTTGTGCTGGAGATTCTCATTCAGAAACCATTATTCCTGCAGGTGTTTTAGTGATGGCCAAGTATGTGTTAGCGGCTTTGGAGATGAGTTGTCCCTGAGGATTTTCCTTTGACTTCTGTGCAAATGCAAAATATTCCTTATAGCTAAGGCCTTTGTCTATCATGGAGTTGGAGTTTTTAGAAGCCAGACTAATTATCAATTCATTCACAGAAAAAAAAGTCTGATGTTTTCATCATGGATGTTACAATGCTGAGCATAACAGAAAAAATGTAGCCAGGCTGTTTGCCAAGTCCTGTAGCTCTGTTCTATAACTGTTTTCCAAAGGCTATGATACAAATGTCTTCAACTCTTGCATAGTTGCCACAATTTTCATCAGATTGAACTGCTGTGGACAACTAACAAGGGAATATATTTGAATGAGACTCCAATTAAATACTCTTATTTTGACATATTTGCTTTGTTAATAACTACTGCTAAATATTTCTTTTTTCTTTTTCTGGGTCAGAATGAAAATAAAGACACAGTCCAGAAAAGCTAAACAAAGCTGGTTCAGCAACCCACTCTGTGGAATATTGTGCAGATGGATATCTGTTTCAAAGAGCCACAATTATTTCTTGCATAAATATTTAGATAGTTGCATGTACTGAGAAACAAAGACTATCCTAGATGTAAAATTGGGCGGGATGTCCTTCTAGAATATCGCATTCTGCATGGTTTAGGATCTGTATGTATCATAGCAGTTATAAAACAGTACACAGTTTCTTCCATTAAAAACATTAATCTTGAACTTTACCCTTTCTGCTGGCACCTAATTTCCTGATGCTTTATGGGAAAAACATCTCAAATTACTTGTGGGTTTCCTTTTAGCCTCTGTCCAGATATTATCTGTCTACCTCTGCATCTCTGAATCACTCTTTTTAGGGCACTGTAATTCTGTCAGAATGGTCTTTGTGAGCAAAATTGCATTCACTGTCTAGGATGAATGATGAGTACAAATATCAAGAAACAAATGTATGCTGCAGTTTTTATGTGACTTTTTCTATTTTTTTTTTTTAATTACAGAGCAAAGAGATTTCATTTCAGCTTCATGAAGACTTAATGAAAGTACTTAATGAGCTTTACACAGTAAGTACAATTACTTACTTAGCTTATCTTATAAAAATGCCATATCAAACTACTTCTGTAAGCTTTAAGTGGCCTTTTATCGAGTAAGTTAACCCCCAGTGGAGATGTTTGTTTTTGTCTTTTACACAAGTCTAAACTATATTTTTGGGAAGACTACTCACTTGTTTAGAATACCTATGCTAACGCTTTCAGGATTACTCTTTACTTTCAACCCTTTTTTCTACCCAGACTCTGCTAAACCAGTTTAAGTTTTGTTGATTATTAATGAGACATTTCTACTCAGAGGTTACCAGAGCAAAGCTTCTTTTCTGCCTTGTTTTTGTCCATGCTGCCATCTGCTTGGTTTGACTCGTGGACTACAGTCAGTAAAAAATCATAGGTGTTTGCAGATCCAGTGGTGTGCTGTCTAAATGTTACTTATGTGCCCTCCCCCGTCCTTGACTGGGATAAGTAAATAATGAAAAGAAAAACAGAGGGGTTTATAGGCATTCCGTACTATTTAGAGAGGTCAAGAAAAAAACCCTGCAAGCATTCTGGCAGGCTGCTGCTAACCCAAAGGAAAATCTGAGAGAACTTAGGTCTGGACCTGTTTTCTTGTTTGAAACCAATCTACACAACTTGTTACTGCAAAATGATGTTTTGTCTACCTAATAACTATTTTCCCATTTATTTTTTGAGGGGACATGTTCTGAGAAAGAAAAAAAGCAAGAGGTACCTTTTTTTTTTAAACATAGCTTTAGAATGAAGAGGAACTAATGATATCTACCTCTTATTAAAGCATGTTGATTCCTGCTGTTTGAGGAAGTTGTGCATCCAGATTCTCTTTTGGAAGAGCTTGAAACATGTTCCTCAGTACCCTGCATAACAATCTCTAGACTGCTCCCTTTTCCATCCTCAAGATTTGAAGGACTGTAAAAAGAACTCACAATATTTATATCAAGGAACAATTTGTGACCTTAAGGAAGTTTAGGAACTCCACAGGCAGAACTCAAACATTACTTTTGTGCATCTTGACAGTTTTTCTTTTGACCTAGGGAAAATTGTGCACCCATCAGTAGATGGGTTGAAGAACATTTGAACTCAAGAGCAACTTAGGCGGCAAAAAGGAGATCCAAAGAAAATTAGTCTTGTCCTACTGCCTTGAGTTCTTTTGAGTTGTAGTTACAGACACAGATTCCTAAAGCCTACCTAAACCACCACTTTTTTTTTTTTTTCTGAGGGATTTTCTTCTGGGCTTTTTTGTCTGAAACCACCACTGATTTTGTAGGGTGCAATACTGCAAAACCCTGTTGGCTCAGGCCTGTGGTCAGTGAAGTATGCTGAGATCAGCTTCTGCAAAGTAGAGATAGCCACAGACAAATTCACACAGCTGCTGGGGATCAGCAACTGTAGGAGCCATTGCACAAGTGGGTCTTCAGCAGTGAATAGGCCCTGAAGATACAATCTTGTTTCAGTTAAACAGTTGCCTGATGAGAATTGGGATTAGTGTCTGCGCTCCCCGGGTAGGGAAACAGTGAGGCATGTGCTGAAATACTTTTCTGAATCGCTAGTGAAAATGTTCAGGACTGGACATCAATATTTTCACTCTTTTTCTTCACACTAGTGCTACATCTTCCCGCTGATGGTTACAGATTTGTTCAGGTATTAACTTCCACATTATGGCTTCCAGTGAATGCTAATTCCTTCTTCAGAATTTAAGACATTTTAAAATGGGAATATTTTTGATGTTAATAAAAATTCCGAACTTGTGCACAATTTGAGTCAGGCTACTGTTGCATGATGGTTTCCTGGGATGGAATTTACTTCACCTGATTTTCAGACACCTGCAGTATAGATACAAATATCTTAACTTGCTATCTGGGTTCCAGTTACAGTCATTGGAGATCTAATATGGGGAGATAAGACCCCTTTAGTCAGATGCAAGAATCTGTTTCAGATGAAATGATCTATATTGTTAACTCCATTGTCTGGCTTTTCATAGATTGCAAAGGACTTGGTCAGCTGTGCATGTCCCCATTTAGCTAGACACAACCCACATAGTAAAGTGACAATATGGTACAGAGTAGCATCTGTTTTACCGCTTGCATGTTTAGAATGTTCATCAGCATATCTGTGTATTATATCTGCTCATGTACATAAAGATAGAACAATATCTAGACGGATGGAAACCCTATGCACAGGTTTTTAATTGTGTATGACATTAACTGTTTACAGGACAAGATCATAGTGGCCTTACCAAAACTAGTATCTACACTTCTAATCTCCAGCAGGCACATTTTTCAGTCACTTACAAAACAGAGACATCATCTTCTTGTTAACCTCATGATTTATAGAGGGGAAAAATGTAAAAGAATTCAGTCTTACTATTGTGAGATAAATCTTTGTGTTCAAAAAAAAAAAAAAAGCAAATTAATTTCAAGCCTACAAGTAATATACTAATAGTGAAATCTCTCCCTACTACTTGGTTCTGTTTTTTTGAAAGGAACAGTGCCTTTGTGAAGTATAACTTAAAATGTGAAGTCTTATTGGAATTTAAGTACCTCTAAAGTCTTTGAGTGAGGGGCAAGTAGCAGAGCTTTTAATGTGTATGAAGAGGGTTTTTTAATCTGCTTATTTCTTATCATCATTCCTTATATTACAAGAAAGGTCTGTAAATTATGGCCTTTTCGCAGAATTAAAAACCACAGGGTTGTGCACAAAAGTGTGTTAATGAGAGAATAGAATGAAAATTACTAAGAGCTGAAGTAGTAGGAGGTGCTTGTTCTGAGGCACAGGTATGTGGTCAGTGTAAAGAAATTGCACATTTTATTTGTTACTTCTTGAATTTCTCAGTTAAAGATTGTGCCTATTAGGCACACATATTCAGAGGTTATATGCCTGGATTTCTCTAATGCTGTGGGACGAAGGGCTGAATTAAATGCTTGTTTCAAACCCAAGTGATGAAAAGCTCTACCTCCCGCCTCTACCATGCCTCCCATCTCTAGCATGCCAGTCAGATCTGAGGCCTCAACAAACCTACTTGCAGACTTCTTAAGCACCAGATATCTCAAAACCAGTTTATCTAGAATGATCTGGAATAAATGAGAAGTTTAAAGGAATTGCCACCGATTTAGTCCAAATATTTTTAACGGATAAGTTCAAATGTAAGCTACCAAGTATCAGTAGTAACTGACTTTTCTTCTGTGAAAATGTTTTATCAAGTGTCCTAATCTTCTGTATTATAGCAAGTGCCAGAAGAAAACAGGTGGCTTTGGGACCCATCTCTGAATATCTAGCATTGCACTTTTGCCTCAGAAAATCCTTTTTAACCTGTTCATAGGGCCAGATCTAAAACATGCTGTAGTTAGGGAGTTATGTCCATTGATTTTGACGGGGTTTAAATCAAATTAGTCAATAAGCAGTGCTGTAGACTTTGCAAAGAAGAAACTGCTCGAAGAGAAGAAAACAAGAAATTGCTGAGAAGTTTAAGAGACATGCCGACTTCCACTGAGTGCATTATGAAGATTTTCAATTAAAAAGACTTTCTGCTCAAAGATATTTTTTCACTTGTGAAAGTATGACCCTCTGCCTTTTGAGAAAGAGACTAGAAATTTTGGCTATTTATTTAATGTAGAAAGGCTCAGAGCTGCAATGAAGTGTCAAAAAAATCAGTAACTTTGCAGTATTAAATACCTCTTGTACTTTAAAAATGCATAGTAATAAGAGACCTTTCTCCTTGCTTACACTTTATATAATTAGTTTCTTTTCCCATTTTTGCTACTAGTAGTTATCATGGAAATTGGAGATTTGTACCATAGGTCTTCATTTACTCCATGGAGTAGCTTACCTTTTGTTGACTTTGGCCTGTGACATCCTCATTAAAACTGCACATCATGTACATGACTGTTGAAAAAATAAGAACAGAAGCAGGTGAACCATAACTTTAGAAGATATTCTTAGAACCTATGAGCAAAGCAGGCTTGTTTTGCTGGAATAATCAGAACTGTGTAAGGGAAACCACAGTTTTTCATTTTCCATCTCTTTTATGTAAAGGTTTTCTTAAATGTTACATTACATATTTGTATGTTTTCTAAATGTTTTATGACTAGTGAAAATGGATTTTAAGACTCTGTATTTTCAATTCTCAATATTTTATGCACTGATTTTAAAATTATAACTGAAAACATCATGCTAAAAACAATGGAATAGCTAGGCTTCATTCTTTATCTTTGCAAGTTCAGTAAACTATGAGTGGCAAGTACTTTTTAATTATGCATGGCTTCTCCCTGGCTGTACCAGCCAGTCAGTATTTTCAGATCTGCAACATTCCCAATTCCCAGCAGCTGCACTCCTGTCTTACTCCTCTCCCTACTACGCTTTCAGCCAGTGTAGGCTAGTAATTAGTCCCGTGTTTCACATAAGGATATAAGCTATTGAAACTGCAGTGAGGTGTATTTTTGAGTGAGGGTAGATGGGGAAAGAGGAGCCCAGTTAGTTGTGTGGAGTCACAGGTCAGAGTTTTTCCTGGCAATTACAGCGAGAAAAGATGGTCAAACTGAAAGCTATAGGAGGTTTGGGTTGGTGTTTTCTGTGAACTGACTGACTTAGAAATCTTCTTACATGTTGACTTAAAGAGGCAACGGATTATTGATTTTACAATAGATCATCTTTGCAACAGAGAAAGCTCCCCAGTCAAACTCTTCTTTTATTTCTCTGGAAAGCTAGAACATCTTGCATTGTCAGATCAGGTACTGGAATATAGCAATAGCATCTGAGTGATTGGAAATGGTAGGAAACAGAAGGTAGGCAGACTCTTTTCTTGTATTGGAGGGGGGTCTCTACTGGATTTATTTAGGGGTTAGAACATATTCATAAATGTCCTCTAAAAGAGTCAAGGAGGTCGCAAGTTTGCTAAAAATACGGAACTGTTCCGGTAATAAGGCTGAGGGAAAATGGCGGAGAAAAGTGATGCACATCATAAAAATACATCTTCATGTCTCCCACTTGGCTTTCCACATTAATCCTACTGGCATCACACTTTTCACAAGCAACACAAATGTAAAAGTCTCAGAAAAATGAAAAAGTAGGGACAGTCCAAAGCAAATTTAATATTAAATAGGACAGGGTTGCTGTGCCACTTACATTTTCCACTGCTTTATCTTACTTTTTAAAAATCTTGGCTGTTTAATTTCTCAAAGTAGTTGCTGCCAGATTTTCCTTTTTCTTTCCTGAAGTAACACAGAATCTGGATTCTCTGTAGAAAAGTAAAGTTTAGTTTACTGTAGCACATCAGAGATCTGAGAAGGTGAAATCAATAATTTTCTCTTGGTAGTAATATATCAGTGACAATTCCTAAAACTACATCAGAATTTGGCTTGGAAGGGAACAGGATGCTGACAGCAGCTGACACTGAGCCTACTTAACTGCTAGAGGCCACTGATGTGGTAAAATTGGCGTAAGATTTTACTTATTTCTTGTGTAGAGTACTGAGTAACCCAATTTAGTGAAACCCTTGTGACTCCACCTTCTGATAAGAACTAACAGCTTAGCAGAGACAATTCTGAAACAATTCAAACATGGTAATTGCACCAGGCATGAGCTACTGTTCCGGGAATGCGTGTTTCCTGAGAAACACTATTAAAAAGCTCCCAATTTTGCAGTTGTATTATAAAAGTAAAGCACATGGAAACACATGGTAATTCCAGTATTTTTTAACTTCATAGCATTCGGTCTTACGTTGGGTTAAGAAGTTCTCTAGGAAAGAAGTATGCATGTAGAAAAAGAAAACCAGTGCCTTGCTATGGGCACATTCCTCTCTTGAAGTTCACAGAAGTACAGCGCTAATTACTGAATTTTTGATGGATTTGTCCAGATAACAGTCATTGGTTTAAATAAAATAATTACCTGAGGTTGTACTCTGATGTGCCCTTCCCTGTGATGAATGCTATCTTCTGCCCTAAGCCTGCTTGCTGAGCTCTCCCGAATGATGCTGATACTTTGGCACGCAAAACGAGATGTTTGTACCACTGAGTGAACAGTCTGTCACCTATAGGTGTGAGAGTACATAGTTAGGGCAGCATAATCTTTTTCATCTGCTTGTAGTCTGACACAGTCATCTGACAGAAATCTGTGTTTTACATCACTGGATCTGCAGAATAAACCTGCAAAATTATTAGGATATAAACCCTGAAGTTTAATTTTAGAAAGGTACTAGTAAGCATTTAACAATGCTTGTTCACTACAGCAGAGAAGTGCAGCATATGTCATGATGACAGTTCAGCATCTGCAAAATTACAACCTCACTCTCTCTTTTCAGTGCATACTTGATGGCTGATCAATAAGCACTTTGGGGACTAATTAAAGTCAGTTCAGTGATGGATACTCTCACAGGATAGTCTATCAGTTCAACAGTTTGGTGGACATTTGAGAAGCATTATTGCTTATTTCATCACGTTATTTGTGGTTTGAATAACAGATCTATGGATCTCTTGGATACTCACAGATACTCATATAATAAGTCTGTTTACAAGAATTAGGCAAGCCTGTTACTGTATTTAACAATGTCTAACAACCTTAAAAACTTCAAGGTGAAAAGATGGTATAGTGTTAAGGGAAAGAATTATATATGCAACTTATCATGCAAATTCTAAGCTAATTTGTTGAGGAAGTATGTCCTGAAATACTTGGAAGCCAACTCCTTAGCTTGTTCCCATTTATTTTTCCATACGTGTCTCTCTGATGCTTTCTCAAGTAAAGTTTTGCTGCTGAAATATCAGCTCTTAAAAAATCAACATTGACAAATCATGAAAAAGACTGACAAATCATGAAAAAGCTTTCCCCAGAGGCTTGCAAAATAATGACGTCACTAGTACATGAGATAAGCAGTGCTATCAATATAACAAACTGGACAGGAGTCAAATGCATGGGCTGATCACTGCTCTGTAGAGAGTCTGTGTTGATTTCTAATCCAGTGTGGCTCAGGTAGGACAGACTAACTGCTGTCCAGCCTGAGTATTGCTAAAGAGAGGGCTACTTTTTCAATTTTAGTTATCTAGGGAATCATTTGTACCAATAACTCGTGTAGAGTTTGTTGTGGGAGTATGGATTTCAAGTAGACATGAGTTCCATGTAGTTTTCCCACAAAACTTGCCATTCAATCAGTGTAGAGTGAGACACCTGGATTTGGTATCTTGTGCTGTAAGCAAGCAGTGAGAGGAAGAAATACTCTTCAGTGAAGTTACTGGAGTCAGCATGGAGACATTGGTGAGAACAGGTAGTGATACACTTGTACTCCTTCAAGGAATACTTCCTCCAACAAGGAAGCAGGCTGAAATGTCACAGTCACTGCAGAAGGACATTTATGCCTAGTCCACTAGGAACTTAGAGAAATTGTTTAAAAATCTTCAATGCTTTCTACTTGTTTCACCACTTAGGTGCTTTGAGATGCAGTTAGAAAACTCTGAGATATTATTGTTCCATCTGCAGGCAGAGTATAAAAGAAAATAACTTTTCTAGATGGTAAGATATGTGAGTTAGCCTTGTCCCACGAACTAGAAAGTCTCTAGAGCTGACACAGGACAAAAGATAAAAAATAAAAGCAAATACCTATGGCCTTATGTAAAGAAACACTTAACAATTTAGTAGAAATACCAGAAGAGAAGGGCACAACCTTGCTTTTAATTTCCTCTCCCCATCATTTTTAATCAGAGCCATATCACTTTCTGTGCTTCTCTGTTTTATTCTATAAACCATTTCTTTAAGAAGTGCATTTCTTCTCTTTGCAGTAACTCTTGTTTCCATGTTGGCCATATGAGTTAGATTCCCTGGGCATTGATTATTGACAACTTTAGGAGCAAGTGCCTTTGGAACAGTGCAGGATATAGGAGACTGAACGTGCTGTTTGGTTAAGCTGGGAACCTTGCAGACCTTGGCTCTGTAGGCTTGCCTTCTCTTCCTAGCCCAGCTTTGTCTGTCTTTGGGTTTTTGCGTCATCCATGCGGACTGTGAGCTGCTGGGGCAGCAGCTGTTCCCAGTGGGTGTAGACAGTGTTCCGGCAGGGAGCTCTGCACTTTGGTCAGGCCTTGGAGCACAACTGTGCTATAAAGGAGCACCAGCAATAGCATTATGTTGTGCTCCTGGCAGTTTGGGTTTTTTCACCACAGAGCTGTAAACATAAGTTTCTAAAAATAAAAACAGAGCCACTTTTTAATGTCTGTCTCCAGCCATTTTACCTTACTACAGGAAGTTAGTGAAGAGTTGCATGTTTCATTTTTAATACCAATGCTATTTCAGTTTTTATCAGCAGCATGGCTTCAGTGTTAAGTAGTGGCATACACAGTTGGGTGTATAACATCCACGGGTTACGCAATATTGCAGCTCTCTAAAAGTGTGTTGTCTTTCTGTTGCACCAGACTTCAAATACACATCAGTTCAACCACCCACTGACATGGTGCAGTTGGTTTGTGTCAATCCATGCTAAGACATGCTGCAGTGAATTTGCAATATCTAACTTTAGTGTTCCCTGTGTTGCTGCTCTATGGATGCTCCTTAGGCTGGCCTAACTACTTAGTCACCAAAAGTACGTCTCTCCCAAGGGAATATTTCAATGCAGCTTCCCAAACCAATCTGTCTCCTCCATGGGTCACGCAATCAACCCTTTTGATTCGTCGCTGGCTGTGCTTCTTGGAGGAGATGTGAATGGTTTGCATGGCCTCCACCCAAAGATAACATATGCTGGCTGGAGCTCTGGCACCCTGTGAAGAAGAGTGGTGGCCACCAGCTGCCTGAGGATGCCTTCCTGCTTTGTTCAGTGCTTGAAACTTTAAACAATAAGACAAAAAAAACAACAACAAAAAAGAGCTGGGAAAGGTGGAAAGAAGCTTTCTTTACTGAAAGTAGACAGACAGCCCTCCCCAGCAGAGGTGGGGGCATTGTGGTTGCTTGCTGCCCACTACACAACATTCAAGTTGAGGTTTTTCTTGCTTGAAGAAGAAAGGAGGACTGGGCTAAACAAGTCCATGTCCCTCTTGGTGGTCTGTGCAAGCATGTATTTGCATGCTGGCAGCCAAAGCTCTTTTGTCTGCAGAGCCAGCATGTGTGTAGGGGGAAGATAATGGTATTAACTGTAGGGCTGTGATGAAAACATCTTCACAAATTATTTATCAGGGAGCTCCTTCTTCAACTTTCATCTGGTTTTATGTTGCACCTAATCTGCTGGCTCTGCAGTTGGCATCCACTTATTTCCAGGCCTTGGAGCTAGCCGTGGATGTGCCATCCAGCTAGCTGTGGGTGTGCTCCCAGACCGAAGCTTCCTGTTTCCTCTGCTTTATTCCCTTTTCCCCAGTGCTGAAGGGATCCTTCTGCTTTCAAGCATTCAATGTCCACAGCCAAGCTGTTAACTTAGTCCTGAAGACAGTATTATATCAGATAGATATGGCACTGATATAGATTTAGGGCTTTTTGTTCATTATTTCAGATTTTCATTGAAAGACAAGAATTCTAAAGTTTCATAAGAATGATTTTTGGTCTTTCCTATCCGCAATGAAAGAAAAAATGCCTATTGAGATACTATTAAATAGATCAGAAAAGAAAAATGTAACCAGAAGTCCTCAATCTCTGTTGGCAAGGAAATTTACCTAAAGTTTATAAGACAACATCTTGCTTAAAGACCCTGTGATTTTTCTGTAGATACCTTTATATTTTCATTTTCTCTTACTTTCCTTTGACTCTTGTCTTTTGCAGGTCATGAAAACATACCACATGTATCATGCAGAGAGCATCAGTGCAGAAAGCAAACTGAAGGAGGCAGAGAAGCAAGAAGAAAAACAGATTGGGAGGTCAGGAGACCCTGTTTTTCATATTCGACTAGAGGAAAGGCACCAGAGACGGAGCTCTGTGAAAAAGATTGAAAAAATGAAGGAAAAAGTAAATAGTCCTTTTATTTAGCTTCATTTGAAGTAAATTCAGTGCATTTCTGACATTCTTTAGCATGATATGAGACAGAGAAGTCCATCTGGGAAATAAAATTAAATAAGGTGCACATAATAAACTATCAGTGGCTTATAGATAACTTGACATAATTGCAGTTCAAAGAGGGGAATACTTTATTCCCAGTGTAATTCTTACTATATGTTTTGTCACATTTGAAACAAAATACTAAGTTTTCACTTTGTATTGCATTTGTTACATGTGTAACAGGCTGGCAATTAAGATTCTTTCTTGTTAGTAGGAATGTGTGCTTGAATTGTTACCATTTTTTCTGCATACCAAAAATGAAGTAATTAAAATCCATTAATATGCAATATCTTTCCTAGCGTCAAGCAAAATATTCTGAAAACAAGCTGAAATCTATTAAGGCCCGTAATGAATACCTGCTCACCCTTGAAGCAACCAATGCTTCTGTTTTTAAGTATTATATTCATGACCTTTCGGATTTAATTGATGTAAGTATTGTTACATTTGGTTTTATGTTCATTCTGTTCAGAAATAATACTTTTTTCATTTTTAAAGGGAATACACTAGTCATATGGGTTGCCTATAGTACGCTTATTATTTATAATATTGTATGATATAATCAGTAGATTTTCCCTTTAACTTTTATGTTTCACAAAATAAAGTGCCAATAAGATGCTGAACTCATACCTTTAAAGTTAGAACATTGTGTTTTCTCCCCATATGTCAATAGAAAATATGACAGGAACACCATGAAAAAAATAGACATTTTCATTTTGTACTATTAAAGAATTTCTGGGCTATAAATATTTTTTTGTTTATTAATAAGCTTCTTAAGTGAGCATCTAATGGTATTTAAGTCCAAAGAAGCCATTTCTTCCATGTTTTCAAAATTGTTTAGTTACATTCATTGAGTCACTGAATCATATATACAGTGGCTTCTTATTGCATGTAGTTTGAAGAACAGACACAATCAATCCTGTGATCTATACTGTCAACAATCTTGTTACTGATTTTCATTAAGTTATTCCTGTGAGAACATCCTAGAAGAATGATTTTATACACTGATGTTGACTTGTGCCAGCATTTGGTCTCCAGAACCTGTATTAGTGACATTTTTACATGATGCAGAGGGGGCATCCTGCACTGTATCATGTCCCACCCTCCTCGTAGGCTGACTTCGTATGTGATAGAAAAAATATGGAGACAAAAACCACAAGCTCAAGAATATTCATTCACTAGCAATGTGGGTTTAACTAGGTTAATGGGTACGGCCCTGTGACCGATATGAAATCCTAGATATTTGAATACGCTTTCTACTGCAACAGTAACGTATGTTACAATAGCAAACAACATGTACATACACCTCTGGTTTCTAATATAGCATAAATTAATGCAGGATTTGGCAAGGTTTCTCATTTTTACTGACTGGGGAAGAAAGCTTCATAGAGAAAGGGAAAAATGTTTTTTGTGAGATGAATAGACTAAAATAGCTGCATGTGTGTGTTTTATTATATGTCACCAAAATGCTGATAGTTTTCTTTGTCATTTCTGGGGTTTCTGTATTTTATAAAATCTTGCCTGATTTTGTTAGAACTTTTTCCTTTTCTCTTTCAACTTTTTTTCCTGCCTTTGCTTCATTTCTTTCTTACTTTCCTATAAAAGATGGCAATGAATGTTTTTTGTGTTTTCAGTGGGTTTTTGTGTCTCTATCTCAACATCTCTTTTATTCCTTTCCTAGTTGCTACTGCGTGTTTTATCTCTTCTGATTTCTTCTGCTTTATTCTTCTGTGTCCTGTCCTTGTCTAATCTGCATCCACTTGCACAACCTGCTCCACCCATCTAGCCTGCCCAGGCAATGAAAACATTTACCAGGATCCTGATGATCAGGGCAAAAAACTAAGGACAAGCAGTGTGCCTGCTAGGGTACCACCCAAGTGAGAAGTTGACCCTACCTAATGGATGATTTTCCTGCCAGTGCTTAAAGGATGATGCATTTTTGGCCTCCTTAAACTTTATGAGTTCTTCTTGTCTGCTGGAAGAAAGGAAGGTCCCTTTGATTTTGTTCCCAGCACCCGCACCCCTTCAGAAGATGGAAAGATGCTCATTTTGTCATCTCTCCTGCCTTCCCTTTCAGAGCTCACATTTCTCAGTGAATGTCTTCAATGTGTGTTTCTACCTGGTCAAAACCATATCAGGTTGGAAAACACATCTGATTCTTAACCATTTCATCGATATCCATAGAGGTTGCTGTAGCAGTGAAAGCTGAGGGGAGGAACCATGGGCCTGGAGCTTTACAAAGAGTTGTGAGGGGAGAAGAAGTGAAACTCTCTGCGCATACACATGCAAAGACAGCACTCTTTGAAGTTAGTGTATCTAAAGGTATTTACACAACCATGAAGACTAAAGCTTCCTAACTGTTAGTTTTTAATAAAAACAGACATTCTACAATATTTAGTAATGCAGGAAAATTATATCTAGTTTGCGTGGCTTTTTCAAAGCCATGGACCAATGTACACAATAATTCTTTTGGCAAAATGGCTTTAGAAATTACTCTTTTAGAGTAATTTAGACAGAAAGTCTAGCTGCCCTGTACATCACTGTTTTGTAAGAGTAGGCTGTAAACATGTGCAACCAGAATTTGCTTCAGAGCCAATTTAATCCAATTGTGAGCTTATTTAAATGAAGTGTCTTTCAGACATTTGTATTTAAGCAGAATATGCTGTGAAAGCATCAGTATTTAGACAGCATGTTTGCCACTTGACAAAGGAAAGTTTTTGTAAATGCAAGAGTCTTGGCAAGATTTTGGAGTTATATCATTGGAATGTGAGACATGCTTCCCAGTGGCCATATGTTGCAACAGTCCAGACTATCTCATTCTGTAAATCTCTTAATGTCGTGGTACGATTTGGAGTTTTCAGAGCAGTGATGGCAATTTCATTCTTTGCCCTCTCTATTTTGTCCTCCTTTGCCTGCCTGATTTTCCATGCTTCCCTGAACTCTCTTTGCCTGTACAGAAGGGGATTACCTCTCCTCTGTGTCGGCGTTCCAGTTAACATGGAAAGAATTTAGATCTCCCCGAGCTGTTGGTGTTACCCATAAATGAAACTGAATATTTTCCTATGTTACTGAAAAATACATCTAATAAAAATGGGATAAATATATGAAGGAATGCAGTACATTTTTTTGTACCACGATTGGGGAGGCTTGTGGAACTATTCTTTTTTACCAAAAAATACCACTTTTTCATTTGACTTCCACTCCATTTTCCATTTATGAGGCTGATGTGGAAAATCCTAAATTACAGTTCTTCATCTGAACTCAGTCTGAACTATTCAACTCCTTCATTTCATCAACAAAGCTCAGGGCTTCTGACTTAAAATGATGAAGCATTGCTCATCTTAACCTCTTGTGATAAAAGCAATATAAAAATATTGTTGGAGTCTTAACTGGATGATTTAGTGCATTTAGTGAGTTAAGGGGTGAAATCAGCATTTTTGAAGAAGTAGAGAGATAAACAGGATTTGATATGCATAGTGTTTCTGTCCTCTGCTGTTGTACTTAGGCATTTGAATTTTCTTTTGAATATTTCTTCTCTAGATTGGTATCTAGTTCAAGTGGAGGACAGAATGAGTTGTTTCTTTCATTTGTATCTTGTGAAAAGCAGTAGAGATTACTTTTTAGCTAAATTAAATAAGCTTTACCTAGTATGTGGCTTTTTTTTTCTAAGACTTTGAGTTTCTGAGGCGCGACAGAGTACACACTGCTGCTAATCTGGTTGTTAGTACCAGCATCTGTCCATATGGCACATACTTTTATTCATTTACTTGAAGATTTCCATGTAATTGAGTTCGTTAAATTTATCCGGGTATAAGAGGAAGGTAGAGACATTTTTTCAGACTTACCATACACTTGTATGATCTGGAGATAGATGCTAGGAAATAGTGATCAAAACAATTTGACTGTAGTTCAGCTGCTGGAATAAATAAAATATTCATGTGTTGGTCTTTCTTAAAATGGAGTTTCTGAATCTCTAATTGCAGTCTGCATGCTTTGGATGGCGAAGAAGTTAGGGAACATTTAGCTATTGTGAACTTAATTTATTCTGTAAAGGTTCTATATTAATCATTCATAGAACCAAGTTTAAAACTAGTGTAGAGTGTGTGCGGCTCACTATCTTTATTACATAAGTCCTCATAAATATGTTATGTACAGCCAAAGCCCTTTGATTTGAATGTGGAAGTCTGTGTAACAGGATGCTTAGAAAGTGACTTATTCAGAGGTTAAGGCTTTTTTTATGAGTTCTTGTCTCCATTGGCATTAGAATTTTATTACTATTCCTGAAATGAATTGAAATTAAATGAAGAGCAGCTTGGTTTGGTTGAAGCTCTGTGCTAAGCACTGCAGTTTGTTTTGTTCAAGCCTAAATATACTCTGGGGTGCAATAAAGGCAGGAAATGCTCTTGAGACTGCTTCCGATTTAACTCTAAATAAGAATAAAATGCAAATTCCAAAATTAATTTTTCGTACATATCCCGAACGTATCACTCATCTCCCTCCACTTCGCCCAACCAAGACTCTTTATGAATATAGAAATGCAATCAAACTCATAGTCTGTGACTTCATTCTCTTATTTTTCATCTTCATGTCATACTGCGCAACTGACATCTCGTATCTCTAGCCCATAGATAGACAGCAGATCTCATTAGCCATCCTGGCTCTGCCCTTGGTGTGCTGATTAGTGAACCTCTAAGACATATTTATTTTGGCTAACGGTGTGGTTGCTCACTTGAGCTTTACAAATCTACAGATTTTTCCTGAAAATCATGTAAATTTGCATGCATATCTGTGTGTGAGTATGCATACAAATATACTTTTTTGCAGAAAGGCTGGTGATTAATTTTTCCAAGCATGGTCAGAGAGGATGGTGAGGGTGGCAGTTTAGTGGCAGTACCTTAAATTTTTAGCCTCAGTAATGTGCTGTTTCCATTATAGACAAGTCTTTTTCTAAACCGTCACTAGTACTAGCAGATTAAAACAGTGTGTTTCGTTCTGCATAGCTCTGAGTTGATACTGTGACAGAGCCATTCCCCTGTTAAAATGATCTTCACCTTCAAACTTTGGAGAAAGTGGACTATAGTCTGGTAGAAGTAAGAGTTGTGATGTCTGAGTGTTTAGTTTTGCTTTTAAAAATAACTTTACTCATACAAATTCTATTTTTACATAAGTCATTGAAGCAAAATTCCAAATTCATATGTTTTTAATTGCATTCAAAGAGCCACTGGTCACATAGCACTAGTTCAGGTTCTACATTTAATTCTTGTTTGCTCTGCTGGCACTGGCATTGCAAGAAAACGCCTTAGTCTGGCAGGATGCTATGCTTCAAGAGAAGTCTTTAAGAATCCTTCTTATTGTCTGAGAGGCTATATTTGTTACCCTGTTCAGCTATCATCACTTGCCAAAGATGATCGTGGTGATAGTGACTGAGTATCTTAAGAGTTAAACAATGAAGTTAAGTCACAGCATAAAGGCTGCAATGTTATATTCCAGCTTGCAAAAAAGCTGCATCAGAAACCCACACAGCTCTAATTGTAAATCAATAAGCTTTCTAGTAATACTCAGATTAATCCACTAGAGCCAAAATTCAGGCTATGGTTTTGTAACACATGGATAGTTGGCAATGCTAAACCTGGCATTGCCCTCTATTTCTAATTTCCTTTCAGTTTAATCTTCCATGAGGTTTCTCTGAAAGTAATGCACATGAAATGAAACAGCTGTCCCAATTCACTTTCTTATCAGCACTTTTAGTCTGTCTTTTTCATCCATGATAGTGAATTAAATATGAGATCTGATTTGACATAGAACAAGAGAAAAACACCAAGGGACTTTTCCTTTTAGAAACCATATTTTTAGGCTGGAGGTCTTTGAAATTTGGATGCACTTTAGTATAAAAGTTGGGTGTCTGTTTTAGTAAATGTAACAGAAATTTCCAGTGTTAACATATGTGTGTTTGATTGAACATGACATCTTTTGTTCATTTTCAGCAACTGATTTTTGGAGATCCACTGCCCCATCTGCAGTCACTACCTGGACTTGCTAGGACTGAAAGCTTAGTCTTTCTGGAAGCTTTGTTTGAATAAAACAGCTTTCTGTTGTTGGATTTCAGAGAGCAGTTTGATCACTAGTCATTATGGCACCTAAGGCAAGGTGTGAAGGGTTTCTTTCCCTTCTGCACACAGGTTTTGGTATGGTAAATAGATTAAAAGCTCTTTCCCGTGCAGTGTGTACCTCTGTGTCTCTGTCTCCCTCTCTATCTTTTTCTCTCCTTTTTCAAATAAGTAAGAAGAAAGAGAGGGGATGTGATCCCACGACTCCTAAGGGTTTGTGATAGCTGTGAGGGAGGTACTCATATAAACAGTGCATATGTGCATACAGTGGACTGAATTCAAATTGCTTCTTTACCCAACTCCATATGTTAACTTGCGAGTCCTGCAGGGACAGATGATTTCAGCCTGCGGGTGGACACCCAGGATGAGTGGCTGGGGGCTGAGGGATGCCCTAAAGCAGAGTGCTCTCTGACTGCCCTGGCCAGGCACTGGCCTCTGGGACAAAACTCACTTGTCCACCAAATAAAGAGCATTACTTTGTATGCAACTCTTAGCAGACTGACATTGCCATTGTTGAGGTGTCAGAGAGGTTTGCAATACATATTCCCTTACCTGGAGGCTCACTGAGCAGACACAGAGGATAATTACTGTGTGATGTTGGGAAAACATTAAGGAAACAATCCGTTGATTTGCTACCGATGTGACATTTTTAAAATATATTCAGCTGTTCTCTAAAATATTAACCAAACATGAATAATGCAAACTGAGGATGTTTAAAATTCAAGAACAAACACAACTTCAAGTTTTACTAGTTAGGTTTCAATTACATTCCATTTTGTAGAAAAAAAGACATAAATTATGACTTCCTGCATTTAGTAATGTGATGTACATTGCTGGCTCTGTATGAGCATGGGAAATAGCATGTTTACATTAAATGCATGTTCACTATCAGGGGAAAGGATATAAAACCATTCTTGTTGCATCAGAAAGCATTTTAGATGGATTGCTTATCCTCAAGTCATTTGTGGAGTTTTTTGTTTGGACAAAGACATGGTAAGCAGGAGTTGCTTTGTGTTCAATTTGGTGCTCGCATTAACTTAGATGATAGAGTTATGTCAGGGTGAGTGTAAATATATGATTTGAGGCTTACAAATGATATTAATACTAAAAAGTCCACTTGTGTGTGGAGTCCCAGACCTTTTCCATGTAAATACAGTACCCGCATGTCTGTATCTGATAAGGAAACTGTCATACATGTACACTTGATCTCTTTTCTAAAACTGTTCTTCAATCTTTGCAACAGAATGAAGATACTAAATACTTACTGTCTTGACCCCCATAGTGTATTTTAATTTAGAAGGTATTTTGTTAAATACTTCAGAGACAGAAAAATTTTAGGACAGAAAATTTTAATGATAATTTCAGGATTGGGATATTGGAATGGTGTTCCTCCTTTTAAATTTGTTTTCTTTTCCTTTTATTGTTTTCTTGGGGTTTTTTTTTAGTGTTGCGATCTTGGATACCACGCTAGTCTGAACAGAGCCCTAAGAACATACCTTTCTGCAGAGTATAACCTTGAAACTTCCAGGCATGAGGGATTAGACATCATTGAAAATGCAGTTGACAGCTTGGAGCCACGAAGTGACAAGCAGAGATTCATGGAAATGTACCCCACTGCTTTTTGTCCACCAATGAAATTTGAGTTCCAGTCTCATATGGGTGATGAGGTCTGTACACTGACAAATATCCCCACGGTGACTGTATACCAGGATAGAGAATTTATCCCCTTTTACACATAACAAAAAGCTGTTATTGCTACCCAAAAGCCAGTGGATCAGCAATAACATTTTGCAAAACTGGCAGCACTGTCTGTTTCTTCAAAGTTCTCATATAAAAACTGCTATGTTATTATATTCTGTATCACACATAATAACATGGATGTGAATTTGCTGGTGAACCACTGCTCAGCCAGCAGCAGTGTAAGGAGTGACTTTATGACTTTACTACCTGCCTCACTCAGAACAGAGTTTGTGGGTGCTATTTGAGAGCAGCTGCAGAGCTGCTGCAAATTATTCATGCTGCAATGCAGCCTTTTTCCCCTTCTTCCTCCCCCATTTTATCATCTGGAGATCTCAAGCATACAGAGTACCCCAGCTGTGCCCCGTCTGCTACACCAAAGGCCTGTAGCAAAGCAGAATGCAGAATCACCTGTGTACATCTTTTTTTCTGAAGGTAACTCCAGGGTTTGCATTTCTGTGTGATAGAGAAGCGATACAGAACAGCCATACAACAAGGCTGTGCTCTGTAGTCATAAGATGTGGTATGTAGTTCCACACCTTGTAACACAAAAATACTTTAAATTTGGATGGACACGTTTTGTCTACTTTATGAAGTTTTAATAGCTTCAGTAGGAATCCACCTTCTTTTAAGGAGAACAACCAAAGACTATTGACTGTTTTTTTAAATTACTTGCATCTTACACCTCTTTTTGATTCTTTGTTAGGTTTGCCAGGTCACTGCCCAGCAACCTGTGCAAGCAGAGCTTATGCTTAGGTATCAACAACTACAGTCACGATTGGCTACCCTCAAAATCGAAAATGAGGAGGTAAGACCTATGTCTACAAGAGCTAAGCATTGAACACCATTTTCAGGAAGGTGTGGTCTTTTCTACCTTGTCAGAAGCGCATAAATGACCCTGAAATAGCTCTAATCTGTATAAGCAGTTTTATTTTTAAAAATCAAATACTGACAAATATGCTAAGGTAGATTTTATAGAGGTTCGAAAATTTCATTTTTTACCTGTCCATACATTCACATTACTGAGTTCTGTGTTTTGCAGATGCTTCAGTGTAAACTTTTTAGAGTACATATTTTTTAATTCTTGTGGCAGAAAGCCACTGAGAACAGTTATTGTCTTCTGGGACCACTCTCTGTCCAGTCCTCAAATTGCTACTTCTGTAGTACAAAGGAATTTGAACTGTCTTTTGTGGTAGCTGAGTCAAGATCTCTTATGCTCTCAGCTACAGCTATTTATAAACACAAGTAATGAATGCCTGTGATGGGAACAGCTCACCTGGCAAAATAAAATGCATTTTTTTTGTAAAATACAAAAAAATTGGGCTGTTCTCTTTCTCCTGCTCTGGCAACAAAGAAAGGCCTCCCAGTGGGAATAAACCGCACTTTTAGCATAGTTAAGGCAATATTGAAGTTCTTCAGTTTAATTATGTTCCTAAATGAAAACGTAGGACTAATTTAATTTCTTCATGTACTTTACTGATAAGTTTTCAGGATGCCAGTTTTTCTCATTCTAGGTTATATGTTGAATGTCTGTAACAAAGTGTTAATGTCCGTGACACATGTACAGTAGTCTTTAAAAAAACCCCTGCATTCAGGAAGTATCTCAAGGTAACAAAGACAAAAGGAAGGAGAAAGATTATTTCTTTCAATGAAATGCAAGGCCATAGGGGTGCTCCACAGGTCATAGGAATTGCTGTGAGGCTGGTGTAAATTGTTCTTGCTCCAGCACTGTCTTTCAGCTATGTATTCCACTTATGCAGTCTAAACATTGCTGTGCTCCTCATGATAGCACTTCACAGAATAGGGTAACAGATTTTTTTTTTCTTGGAAGAATGTGTTGTTCTGGCAGCCAGATCCCTGAATGTACACATTCAATATAACACATTCACCACATTTAGGAGAGCTGACCCTCCAAAGTTCTGTGTTGTCTCTATTGCCTCCCAGATTAGGGTTCATAATCAAATCATGTCAGGTTTCAATTCCAATTTCAGGAAACAAATGTTTGAGTGCACTACAAAGCCAACACAAGTATATGTTTATATTTGTGGGACCATGGCAAAACAGAGAACTAGACAGGAAACCTAATCATGTCATTCTTCTGTTACTTAGATAGCTGTTATAGTGACTTTTCACATTTACACACCAGTTTGTTTGAAGGGAATGTGCCAGAGAATTACCGTGAGTAATAAGCTTCCCTTCTAAGCTGCTCCTTATATATATTTACCTTCTAAGCTGTTCTATATATATTTATATTACATTTGGCAAATTGTGCTTTTTAATACCAGGTTAAGAAAACAACAGAGGCTACCCTTCAGACAATACAAGATATGGTCACCATTGAAGATTATGATGTGTCAGAGTGTTTCCAGCACAGTCGCTCAACAGAGTCTGTGAAGTCAACAGTCTCTGAGACATACTTGAGTAAGCCTAGCATTGCAAAAAGAAGAGCTAACCAGCAGGAAACAGAGCAATTCTATTTCATGGTATGTTGGTTGCTTCCTCATTCATGTGATACAGACCAAACACCTGAAGTAAACATTATGCAGAAGTTCCCAGAATATATGTGTCATACGTAGTAATAGATTTATCTGCATCTCTACAGAAATTCAGAGAATATCTGGAAGGTAGTAATCTCATCACAAAACTTCAGGCAAAACATGACTTGCTGCAGAGAACACTCGGAGAAGGTAAATATCACACAATAAACTGTAAAGTGATTCCAGACTATACAGTGCCCACTGAAATGCTAACGGTACGCAGGAAAAGAATTACAGAACTTAAAGCTTAATTGTCCAGTAAACATAGATTTGATTTTTACTAGTCATAGTTTTGGTGCAGTGGTAAGAGTACACACAAGAAATCGGTTTTATTTCTTCAGCAGATACTTATTTCCGCTGCACAGATGTTTAGACAAGTGAGTATATTTGGAAACAGAACTGTTGAATGAAAAATCTCGTGTCTGAAAGGAGAACTGACACAGTCTCTGCAGGCTGATTTAAGAGCTGTGAAAAATGTACTTTTGCATCCTAACGATTTCTGTTGACTTGAGGGTTTTTTAAGAGTTGGGGGACAATGATATTTTTTAAGCATACAGAATTATCCAGGATGCATCACTTATAATGGACGCTCTAATGCAGCATTTCTAACACATAGACATGAATGTCCTTGCAACCTAAAAACTCAGTGGAGCATTTATGGAAGATAAAAAGTGAAATCCTGATCTCACTGATGTCAGAAGGGAGATTCTTGTGGACTTAATGTTGATTTTCTACCAAGTATTTGCATATTGTAAACTGAAATGAATGAAAACTAAATGAATAGCTCTATACCTGCTGATTATTATTACTGCATATAAAATTATTGCATTACAAATTACGATAGCAGAGAATTATCCATTGTCCTGAACACTCTGCACAGTTTTTAAAAATACATCTTAAAATTTAAACCAAGTCAGCAGACGTCCATGATCAAATGAAATAAAGCTGAATTAGGGCAGTAATCAGGAACTATGCACAGCTCCAGCCCTCCCAACAGGCACTTCCTCTTGGACCAAAGGGAAAAGGGGGATTACAGTACAAGCCTTGAGAGCTAGCCCCACAGTGTTACAGACTTGAGAGGAAGTGAGATCACACCACAAAGAGTAAAAATCCTCTCCTGAAGGTTAAGGACTGTAATTTAAAGTTTAGACTCAAGAAAGGAGACCTATCCTCTAGAGAGTGTCTCTAAAAGATGTATCCATTTATTTTCTTTTTACTTCCACGTATCTGTTGTTAGTCACATCTCTTCTTGCTTTTAATGCAAAAGCCTAGTTCACAAATCCAGTTGTGGAGGTGCCTAAAGAGCTATTAGCAGTTCAGTGGCTGTGGCCCAAACAAAGCCCCTGTCCAGAGAGTGACTGAGGCTGGGGGTAGAAAATAAGCAGCATTTTCTTGCAAGGCTGGACTGTAGAAGATGGTAGCTGGTTTTAGACAACTAATTACGTTATCTTCTTTCTCATGGAAGTTTTCGTTTAATAGGATTTTTATTTTGAATGTGTGCATTGAGCAGTTTATTTATACAAAACAATGTGCAGCTGACGTCAGTCAAAAAAAGGGGAAATTTTTCCTCTGAAAGCTCATAGAAAATGTATTTGGAAAAAGAAAGTGAAAGGGAGAAAGATCAAAGGAAACAATCTATTGCCTAATACGTGTTGGAAAAAAATAAGGAAAGAATTATTTGAAAGGAAACTAAAGAAAAACTTCTCAGCAGGGTGATCTAAATGATAGATTGCCATTAGGGTTTGGGCTATTCTACCATGCTCAGGCATGCTTGGATAGTTGTGTTTGAAGAGATCCCTTCTACCCACCAGCTGTAACCCCCAAGTAGTCAATCCATGTCGCCCACAGTGTTTTGGCACATATTTGTTGTCCCATCATCATTGCATAGCACATACAAATAGTACCCCAAACATACACATTTACATTCAAAGTTGATATTTGGAGCAAAAGCCATCATTTTTGCAGGTAAAAAAGTTCAAGTACTCCCTTCAGTTGAGGCATGTCCTGCATTACAGTGCACATGCCTGGGAAGGAGGACTTGGATTCTGAAAGTTCCTTGAATGTGGATGATTGAAAGGATCAAATTACAGTGATATTAGGAATGTTATTGCTGTAGCTAATATAGAAATGAATTTGTTGGAAGTGAACTGCTCCCCTGCTCCCCTCAAACTGCCTTTTCTGGGAATTTTCATGTCAGCAAGACTGCAGACAAATAACAGAGTGTGCTGTGTTAAATAATGCAGGGGAGAATGGGGGGAGAAGGAGAGGATTGTCTGAACTGTAAGTTTTCCTTTGGCACCCTTTCTTGCTTTTATTCAAACCTATACAGTGTAAGGACATAGGCTGAATAAATCCAGATTCCCATCTGGTGTCCACAACATTGACAGCATTTGGCTTCTGTTCCAGTTTATCACCTGCCTGCTACAGTCTGCTGCTGTTTATGGACACAGCAGATATATATTCATGATCTGCACAGCAGAGATAGATGGAATGCTTTTGCTGAGTCTGCATCTACAAACTTGGAAACTAAATGAGAAATGCTCAAATGAAATTGATACTAAACATAGGAAGCACACTGATACTCTTATTAATCCTAATCCTAACCCTCATCTATTGAAAGAACAAATTAACAAAGCAAAGGGAAATGCAAGAAAGAAAACAATGAGTTGTAAAAGAAATTGCCTCTGTGGCCCAGATACTTTTTTTCTATGATAGGTTATATTTCATACTCTTCTTTCATCTCTCTTTTTCACCTATCTAAAATGGATGGCAACAAGATTTACATGTCTTAATATCAGAGATTTTTCCCAGAGCTTATTCTTTGTGCCACCTTCATGGGATCCACACTCTCCTGTTACTGCAAAATATATTTTCAAATTAGGGTTTTCAGTACTGTGCAGTACTTTGGGTGCATCTGGACGTTGGCACATAATATAATGTTTTTCATATCACTGGTTTTCATTCTTTCTGGAGTCTGACAAGCTTTTTCTGGTGTTACTTTTGAATTGAGCAATGTACTTAGACCTAGCCCAAGTGATGCTCAGAGTGATTTTCAGAGTCATTAGTTCTGTTCACTGCATAGGTGTTTAATTCTTTCCTAATACCTTACTTGAACTTGTTAATAGTGAATTTCATTTGCCACTTTGTAGTCTTTAAGTCTTTTGAAGGGCTTCACAGTTTTGTCAAGACTTGTTACCGAAGTATTTCAATCATCTGCACAATGTTCTGCCTCCTTATGATTTCTCCAAGACATTAATAAATGCCTCACAGATTGCATAAGTGGTCTTAATGAGTAAATGGCTGTTACATTTTTTGCCATGATGAAAAGGGACTGTTTAAGTCCACTCAGTTTCCCTTTTCTTCCCTGATTTTTGATCAGTGAGAATATTTTACCACTTGATCCATGGTTGTTTAGTTGCTTTAGTCACCTCTTGGGAAGAAAGTTATCAGGGGCCTTTCAAAGTCTAAGTAAATTAATTGAACTGATTCTCCTTTATCCAGTATTTTACTGTCATGTTCAAAGATTTCTAATAAATTAATAGGGCACAATCTCCCTTTGGCAAAACTGGGCTCATTGGAACTCATCATGCCATGGCCTTTGTTCTGTTTCATTATTTTGCTTTTCATTATGATGAATTGACATGATGCATATGTCTGACTTACTGGTCTGTTGATCTGCAAAGGTTATGCAGGAACCTTTCTGGAATATGGTATTTGCTTCTTTACAATTCCCTGCAGTTCTTCTCTGTGGTGTTTCTCAGTGGTAGCGTTGTACTTTTTTCCTGCAATGCACAGACAAAAGAGAGGAGAGACTTTTCAATAGCTACTGGTATCTAGAGCCCTGTATTTTCAGCACTGACCAGGTTTAGGCACAAGGCACAGGGGCAGATGTTATCTAATCTTGGCACAGCTCTATTTCCATACTGATTTAGCCACTAAAACACGTGAGCACGAACAATAGACATTGTTTGGAATTTTACTTGAAATTATTTACAGTATCAAGTGACTCTTGATCTGTGGGCAGGCTTCTTAAAAGTTGTTCCATAACATGGGTTGTGTTTGTATTTTAAATGGAACTGTGGAGATAGTAGATAACTGTTTGTTATGTAATCGTATATCTTTTGCTGGTAACATGAAAGTTAGGGTCAAAAATAATTACGTAAGTGTAATTTAGATATAAAAATTTCTCCCTAAAATGTACAAATGATTGTTTCCTGTTTATTGAACTTTTCTAGGTCACAGAGCTGAATACATGACAACAAGGTAAGATATTTTTATCTGACTTGGTTTAGGGTTAAAAATAAGGTAAAATCTAGAAATTACAGATATTAGACTAACTTTGTAAGGGTTTCTAACATTGTTGCTGTTGTTACATAAATTATGTACAGACCGTGTGTGTTTTAACTTTCGGCATTCCCGTTTCAGCATGCTGATGGATAAAGGACCAGACTGTTCATCTTCCTCATTCTTGTGAGCAGCTTAGGCCAGTGTCAAGGGTGTGACAAGCTGGGAGATCCTTAAAAATAATTGTGAATCACATGTCAAATTTGGAAGCTGCAGGGGGCACTTTGGTGCCAGTTGTCAGAGATCCTTGCCTCTCACAGTTTGTGATTCACTTGTTCAGGATGCACAGTTCAGAAGAACCTGATAGGAAGATCAGTTTAGGCAATAGGCTATGTCTTTGGTAACCTAGCTCTGGGCACGAGTACCTGCCTCCCCCAGCATCCATGTGTTGGATGCTTAAATGGGTCTGTATATTCACAGAAGAGAATAGATACAGTGTTAGATCTCCCTGCTTTGTGCTGCACATACTTTTTCATTTGTGTAATGCCATACCTTTGAAGCCACCTTCAGATACAAACCCAGATGAGCACTGCAGCCCTCAGGGTATGAGACTGTGTGGGGCGGTGGCAACTGTTTGGATTTGCAGCTGCCAGTTGTATGTATCACTGTTACAGGCAGTGTGTCCAGGTGACAGCAGGAACATCCAGCCCAGCTTTCTTGGTCTCACTCCTCCCTTCCCTTTCCATGCCTTGCTCAATGCCTTCTCTTTCTCCTTTTTACTTCCTGGACAAGAACCATCTTGTCTGGTCCCCATGTTCCTGGGGGCATCCCTGTAGACTTTACGCAAGGTTTTCTCCCACCCCTCCATGATGTTTTCTAGCTCTGTAAAGTTGGACTCGCTCACCTACTTTCATTACATGACATCAGTTGAAAAGCAGTAACAAATCAGAGCATTCTTCCCAATTGCTGGCATTAATTCTGACAACTGTAACTCTGCTCCCAGATGCTACCATTCCAGGAATGCACGGAAATCAACAAATTTATGTCTAATAAGAAAAACCTTATTTCTTGACTCCAAAGCAGGCGATTCATCAGACTCACATCATCCTAAATTCCCTACTGTGCAAGCAGCTGAAAGAAGATGGAGGACTTAGGCAATGATTTTATCTTAGTTAAATGGGGGAGGAGCTTGAATCCATCTGATGTCATATCTTCTCTAAATGACAGCTGGTCAGTTAGAGAAATAAATTCTGAGGAGTAGAGGCTGCCAATCCATTCCTCAGCACCAGCTCCTGGGCTCTGGCTGGGACCTGCCTATTGCCCCAAGGTTCAGTTAAGTTTCCAGTATGTGAGACATGCAAACAGAAATGTTGTTCAAGGTCAAAGTTAAATTGTAGAAGGGAAGAGATATCTTTAAAAATGAATTTAAAACAGCAGATAGTACTCCAACAGACCAAAGTTCCACCACTGAATGCCCTGTGCCTTATTGTTCCTCACTGGTTCTCCAAAAACATTTGATTTTTTGCTAATTCCCAAAAAACCTATAGAAACATTGGACTGCTGGTGCACAGGAACTAAGTAAGCTGCTGGCATGACATTCACAAAATAGTTTGTGACCTAGAGAACAATATTTATTTCATGTAATCTCTTTCAGTTGTAGTCATAACATGTGTAACACACTAGATAAACATTTTGCAGACCAAAGTTTTGTGTGTTCTTCCATTTCTTTTCATTTTTGTGTTATGCTGCTTTTATTTATTTGTTTCAAGTTGATATTCTTTTAATTCCTTTAGCTAATTAGCAAGGTGGTTTTTTCGTGTGTGAAGTTGTTGATGGTTGGACGTGGAGGACTAAAGCTATTTAACCTTCCTGGCTCTACCTGAAAATGCAGACAGTTTGGTTTTGAAACATCTTAGGAGTGTGATGAGCAGCTTTAATTTGCATTTGAAGTTTTTTCAGCATGAAGCAACTTTTCAGCTTGATAAGAGGTTCTTTGAGTGGCCTTTGTTCTGCCACGGCTGGCAGGATGAATTCCAGTGGTTGCTGCACATTTTATGAATGACCACAACAAAAAAGACCATTCCAATTGTGCAGTGTTTGGAATAAATGTATGTGGTAAAACCACAAAACAGGGATTCATAAAGAATGTCATTATTTATCCATAAGTAATGCATTTTTAATGGGGGAGTTCTCCACTCTTTAATCACTGTTACACTTAAATTTGATGGAAAGTCTTTATTTGATAAGTACTGTGTTTATTTCTCCCTTTATAATGTTCTGTTGTTTTGCCATGAGCTTACAGACATTTAATATTATTGTGTGACTTAATTCTGCCTTGCTCAGTAATCATATTCCCTTCCCTTAGGCCTCCAAATCTTCCCCCTAAGCCCCAGAAACACAGGAAGCCCAGACCCCGATCACATTATAGTGCTAAGTTGTTTAATGGTGATTTGGAGTCGTTCATCAAGGTACTGGCACCAGCCACCCCAGTGGCTGATATCAACACTTCTTACTATAATGGTCACCACCTCACAGAAGCTGAGGCAGATCATTATGTTTAAGTCTGTCCTGGGGCTCTTTTCTTTCCCGGTTGATCAATATAATACTTCCTGAAGTCAAGGGAAAGAAGGGGATTCGTTTCTCATGTTAGCCTCCCCACAGTTTTGTTAATCAAGTAGGAATAGTATTGGCAGCCTGCTTTTATTAGGAAACATAGCATCATGCAGAAGATAGGATGTGGTGCATCTCACAACTTAGCACAATTTCCTACTTGCCACTTTCACTACATTCAGTGTTCAAAGTCTGTGGAAAAGGGAGAAGCAGTTTTGCCCTGGGTTTGATATCCAGCTTTTGATTTCCTGTGACTTTAGGAATTTATTATATTGTGTGAAATTGTGACCACAGCTGTTCTGGATCTTGTATCTTTGCTGTATTTACTATCTTCCTCTTTCTCATACTTTTATTTCTAATAATGCTTCTAGCCGAGGCCGAAGGAACTCTCACACAAGACATCAGGTATAGTTCTGGTGACAAGAGAACCAGCTCTGCCTCACTTTCGGGTTGCATTCATGCCTGGCTCTAAATTAGTTCTTTCAAAGACCTGGAGGGAGAAGTTTGCATTAAGAAATGAGTGTATGAGTACAGCAGGGATTGTAGTTTTAAATGATGGATATTTGCTTATTCATTTTCAAGCACCTGCCCAATTAGTGCCTCTGGACAGTAGCTGACATTGCTAAGGAAAAGAAATCTTTAAAAATATATAAAAATACATTTATAAATGCAGTGAATAAAATTCCTGACTGCAAGCTCTGTGAATTGGGTTTGAATGTTACGGGGATTTTTTTTTCCTTCTTCTTCAATATAGCTATTGGCAAACGTTTTGCAGAACAAGTTCTGTGCTCAGTGGCACCATACCAGTTTAGCTGTCTTTGAATCAAGCTTTCAGCCATCTTCAATACAGCTATAGGGAAAACTATTATTATTGTTATGCAGGAGGGTGCTGTGAAGTGTGAAGACTTTCAGAAATCATCACATGATGAAAGAGATGAGTATCATGAACAGGTTCTTGCTCAAGGATTCTTGCTCTGCAAAAAAGCAGAAATTCTCAACAACAAAAGTCCCTGGATTAGAGAAGCACAGAGCAAATCAGGAGAAATGGTACCCCATAATTTTACCTCACAGAGAAAGATGTTACAATACATGGCAGAGTGGGTGACGGCTTATTTGCAAGTGGGAGTCCTACATAATTAGTCTTTCAAAATGGAAGAGGTCAAGAAACTGGTAGCCTTATGACAGATTTGCCAGTGTGGGAGCTACCCTAGGACAGCATCTCTGCCCAAAGACCATATAATTCCTGATGGGGATGAGTCATTTTGACAGTCACGAAAGGATTACAGCTAGTGAAATATAGTATTTCACCAAATTGCTTTTTGTTAGAGTTTTGCATCATAAGAAATTATAATTAGTCCCAAACATACATTCACTGACTACACATATCAGATTAAATTCACAGCAGCAGTATGGTCACTGTTCTTGACATTCACCAACACAGATTGTTACTTCAAATTATTTTCCTTTCATTAGATCCAAAAGCCAAAGCTGTTAGTTTAGATCATTTCAAGGAATTACTTAAGTATAAAGTTCTATGTGGCTCTGAACAGATTCTCCAAAACCAGGTATGAAAGTAATTTGTTGGTTGGGTTTTTTTTCATAATTTCTTACTGCAAACACTATCTTTTCCTGGGCTTTACATTCTTTGCATGAACCAATGTACTAACAGAAGATATGGGTGCATGTTGTGCATGTTTTCTAATACTCTGCTTCTTTGGACAGCCAGGCTGCTCAGTATTGGTGAAGATGACAGCATTCCTGGGTTTAGTAACTCACCTGTTCCATGGGTTTTTTTGTTTAGCTGTTACTGAACACAAGTCAGAGAGATAATGCTTGTCCAGACATTACTGGTTCTTGGCTAGCCAGTCTTTGCTAGCTTTTAAATTAAAAGACAAACAAACCACAATTTAAATAGCATAATTAGTGACACAGTCTTTTGTAAGCCCCACTAAAACAGCATGGAGTACACAGAAGATCAGGGGGTTAGGTTACCTTAGAAGTGCAATGTTTCATTGCTTCGTTGTGTTATTTTTCAAACTATTTTAGAAGTTGACTTTTATTCTACTTGAGCTCAATTCATAAACATCCCATTACTGTAATTTAGCATGAAAATGAAGTACTAGTTTGTAAGAGGAAATGTGTATTCTGAGTTGCAGGGTGCTTTTGAATTCATGTTTTTATAGTACAGACTGATTTTATACTAAACTTTCAGATGAATTAGTCAATTCTCTGAGCACTTATGTATTTGAAATTCATTTGGGAAAAAAATTATAGCTTCCAAGACAAGAAATTTTAAAATTATTTATGAGGCAGTAATTCTTCCACCATAAGCACCAACTTTTCCAAATAATTTTTAATCATATGATTTATGTCATTAATAGATATTTGATGACTTGTAGTCACTAACATGCTTGGGTTAAAACATCCATTTTTTCAAAATGCCAAAACAGAAGGATGCCTTTTGGAAAAAGGTGGTTTAAAAGAAAAAGGCAAGTAACTCACTGAAAATTAGTGGATAATCATCTTCTCCCCCTCCCATCAAAAATGTTTTATATCTTTTATTAAAACATCTCTGTGTAACTGACAATGTAGTACAGACCTGCTGCTGTATCATTGCTGAGACAAGGAGCAACGATTCCTGAACTCTGCCAGTGGCAGGTGGAGAGGTATGGGCTGTGACCTCCCTTTCCCAGTAACTTTGTGCCTACAGAAGAGACAGCTGAACCACATGCTTAGCTCAGAGTAGCTGGAATTCACTATCCAGGGCCTACCAGCCATGTAGAGCAGCCAGAAACAGTGTGCCAGGCCATCATCTGCCCTATGTTAGGACATGCCAATCATCAGAGTGCACAGAGGTACTCTCAGGTCAGGAGGGAGACACTCTGGTACCCCTGTGCAGTGTCATTTGGTGGCTCTTCTCCAAGATCATTTCTTATAGTCCAACAAGTTCAGAAAAGCCTTTTGTTTGCAATAAACTTTTTTTACCAAAAAACCGAACAAAACAAACCCATCCAAACAACAAAACCCACCTTGAGGAATTAGGTCCTGTGTAATTAGGTCCATGTAGGATTTTCTCCACCAGGAAAAGAAAGGTAAGTTAATTGGATGCAGAGGGATCATCTTCATCATGAATTGTTATTCTTAATAATAAGCTTTCTAAAAGGCAAGTTCACTGCTTTAACTCATTTTGCTTCGAAAATCAAAAATGCATGCATGAGCTTAGATGTTGCATACAGTGTTAGCCAGATACAGTGGCAGAGGTAGAGAATGAAGCCTGAATTTCCCAGTTGAATGATTTTAAGAACCATAATCCTTCCTCTTCATCTGTTCCTTTCCCTTCCTCCCTAAATGGAAAGAGAGTTCTCTTAGAAGTGATGTTTTTCTTAGGTGTTTTTTTGCCAGCACTGTATGGCCATCTGGATTGACCAAGAAAGTGCATTTTTGCATTCAGACCATAGTAGGGAGGTTTCCTCTTTCCGATCTGCAGTTCACTCTTTCTGCTCGTTTTTGCAGGATTCAGGGCAAGTCATTCCTCTTATTGTGGAAAGCTGTATCAGATTTATAAATTTATACGGTAAGCTCTGAAAAAAACTATGTCATTTCATTATTGCCCTGACTTTTTGGTATGCATTTAGCACCACAGGTTTGATTTTAAAATAGAGATTAAAGTATTTTAAAAACATATTAATTTTTCACCACTGTCTCCCATCTTTGCTGCAGGTCTTCAGCATCAGGGAATTTTTAGAGTGTCTGGTTCCCAGGTGGAAGTCAATGATATTAAAAATTCATTTGAGAGAGGTAATTGCATTTTCATTTACTCGAGCACCTTAATATCTAACATTTAAAAATCTTTTAAATTCTAATTATTTTCTTGTCTGTTTAAGCAGTTTGTATGTAATTTATGTACTGCACATTTTTTTTAAACATCTTACATTCTTTTTTCCTGAGTCTTAAAAGCTGTTTTTTTAATTTCCAGGAAATAAAAAAAACTTTTGCAGATCCTCTGCTAATGAAAAAAACCCTTTGAGCAAAAAGTCTTGTGACTAAAAGCATGAAAAAATATGCACAGTATTTTTCTCCCCAGGATTTGTTATATATCTTGTTAAACCTGATCTTGTTTTTGACAAGATACGTAAAGCAGCTGTTTTTACTAGCCAACTGAAGTCACATCCCTCCATTCTGCAGCTTTTAAATCTGCCTTATTCTTAACTGCTTCTCCTAGGTAGTGTTATCCTGGAAAATACATACATTTTAAAGTGTTTAAAAATAAAGATTAAGTCTTTAAAATTGCACAAATAAAGTAGTTCAACCATGGCTGAAGCTTCAGTTAGGGTTTCAACAAAATGGTTGCACATATTCCTGAATGTTTTAATATTTCAGAATGAAGACACATTTCCAATTCAAAGGGTGATCTAACTCCATATGCTTTATGTAAGGTCCCAAAGAAAAGTCTGAGAAATCCTATTCAGTTAAAAACATTTGGCTTTTTAATTTTACTAGCTGTAAATCACAGCATGTCCGTAAATACCTAGCTGGAAGTTCAGGACCTAAGAGATCACTAGGTTATGTAATTTTAA
Source organism: Lepidothrix coronata (assembly GCF_001604755.1). Lineage (NCBI taxonomy): Eukaryota > Metazoa > Chordata > Aves > Passeriformes > Pipridae > Lepidothrix > Lepidothrix coronata. Next base: position 2,436,703 of record NW_016690275.1, on the reverse strand, counting down.
GGAAGCTTTATTTAGGCTGCCATTTTTAGTTTAATCGTAGCCTGGGATTTCTAAATCAGTGTTTATTATCTTACTTCAATGCTTGCATTGCCACCTCCCACGCACTAAAAACAAAAAAACCAACCAAACAAAAAAAATGTCACTCACTTATAAAAATGTTCTGTGCAAGAATGCTCCTGCATGTGTGTTTCATTCACTTTATTTACTTTTTAAGGTGAAAATCCTTTGGCAGATGACCAAAGTAACCATGACATTAACTCAGTTGCTGGAGTACTGAAGCTCTATTTCCGAGGGCTGGAAAATCCTGTCTTTCCTAAGGAAAGATTTAATGATCTTATTTCTTGTATCAGTAAGTAGAAATTTCTGTTTCTTTCTCAAGAGAATTTTACTTTTAGATACACAGTAGTAACCTGAAGAAAGAGCTAACTTCATACATTTTCCTGAGACAATTTTTTTGCCATCTGTAGCAGTCTGGGGCAGTTATTAGTCATACTGGCAGCTGTGGTTGTTCCCTTTTTCCACTGGGATTAATGTACAGTACAACTCTTTGTTTAATAAGGCAGGAAGAATATCTTTCAGTATACAAGGGATAGTTAAATTTAAATGCATTATTATTTTCCTCTGTGCACTGGGGCGGACAGAAGGGGATGCAGCCATGACCCTGCAAAGAGAGTGTTACTTTTCACAAAAGTTTTCATGCCCCACAGCTTGGAGTCAGCACTGGTGAATAAGTAACCAACTGCTCAACATTGTGTGATTCTGGACCTTTATTGTGCTCAGCTTAAAACCCGTGGTCCAACCAGGAAAACCCTTCAGCGTAGGGATGGAGGGGAGCAGCTGAGTGTTATTTGTGGGAGAGCCTGGTTTGCCTTCACACACACAAGTTGTAATGGAAGGCCTTGGAGGAGCATTGCATGGATCTGTGCACTGTGGGTGTTTGTAGCCAGACACAGAGAGGTTGTGGTAATTTGGGAAGTACTCAGTGGGTGAGTGAATTGCTCTGACATGCACGAAACCTCTTCCAGTTCATGGATCCCTGCAGATGTTGAGGAGGGGCGAGGCAAGGCCAACCATCAGTAGGCTTGCTGTTCCCTCTGGGTACACTGGAAGTGGTCAGAGTTGCTAGCTTTGGGGAAGAATTTCCTTCTTTCTACCCTTCCTTTATAACTTGCCTGCTTCTACCAAATGGAGAAAGAGGCAGTTTCACAGGTAACGAGAGCCAGTCCTTTGGGATGTTAATTAGGTCAGGCTCTCTCCAAACTGTTATTTTAGCAGAGGTCTCAGCCCAGCAGGCAGGACCACTGATTGATGTGTCCTGGGCTGGTGATCAGGTGTGTTTTTCAGCTCCCTACTTGGTGAACACATGTGTGGTTTGCTTCCCACATAGGGAGGATTGTAGTATTTCCTCCTGGAGGTTACAAATACATGGATCATGCACATGTGACCAGGTCTATGTGCGGTATTTTGTGTTTCTTTTTTTTTTCAGGGTTTTGTGCAGCTGTTGCTTTTTACAGACTTGGTGGTACTAAGGAGTCCTAAAGGATCTCAAAACCTCAGTTTATCAGTCTGATCCTTGATGCTGAGGGGTGCATTGTCTCTTTAGCAAGCACAATCTCTGTTCTGCCTGAGTTCAGCTTTCACTAGCTGTGGTGCAACAGCCCAGAAAATGTCTGTGAGTCATAGAAATTGAAATCTAAAAAAGAATCATTTTGACTGAGTGATTTTCTGTGTGACAGGAATGATAGAACTTTACCTAATAGTCCTGTGCCAATTTCCATAACTTGGATGAATTAAAGCACGTCTGCTGGAAAAATTTACTGATTTAATGGCTTCAGTTTACAGAAAATCTACCACATTCTTGGATACAGCGTTCAAATTATTGATCACTTTCATCATTAAACATTTGTACCAGATCTCTTTTTCGAAGTTTCTGCTGTCAGATTCTGTGCACTGGATCTCTTTGTGTCTTCATTATTTTGACTAAGCATTAGGAAAAATATAAATGGTGGTTCTTATATATGGAGATGGTATTGCAGTCTGCTGTGTTGCGGAGCTTTAAATACAATTGTAAAATAAATTGCAAAATACCAAGATTGAGTGTTCTGTTTACAGAGATTATACAAGTGAATGCTCAGGCAATGCAAATATACTTGCCCGAAACAGCCTTTTAAATGTGTTCCAAGAAGAGGAACTTGATTTTAAAGGGTTTCCATTCACCACTGAGGGTTCTGAAAAGAGTACGGGGTGTTTGGAAAGAGGGGTAGAACATCAGTGAACTGATCAGGTAGATATACATGGCACCCGCATAGGCAGGAAAGATTTACCAACCTCTAGAGCATCACTGTTGAAGAGAGTTCCAGTTCAGTTATTCCAGAAAGGTATTTATTTTGTTATTAAGAATTTCAAGAAAAAAGGCCATGAACACTAGATCCCTAGTGTTAGGTCTTGGTTTCTGTAGAGAATGTCCAACTATTGCGTGTTCCAAGTAGGTAATGAATTATTTTCTTGTGAAAGAGTTGACAACCTTTTCTTTGAATAGTAGTATCATCCAGCAGAGCTGAAATCAGTAACAACCAATAGCCTGGAACAAAGTCACTGCTTTTGGCAGCAACATTTTCAAATGTTTTTTGAGAAAGAGGTGTTGCCCTGGTGTCTGATCCTGGTTTAGTCTGAGTGTTCTCCGAGGGTGTCATAAATCTGGTTTATCATCTCTATGACAATTTGTCAAAATGAGGCATAATTACTGAGTAGTTCTGCTTGGTTTGACGTTTGCTATCGCTGTTATAGAAGAAAGCAAAGGATTTTCTTCCTGATAATGTACTGTAAGAGTCCAAAATCTGTTTTCTGGCAGGTTTTGGAGGAAGCATGGGGAGGATGATTTTTTTGTTTGGTTTGGTTTTCACAAGGTTGTCATTAGGGGCACTCTGAAATGGCATGTCAGTGCTTTCAGCAGAGGGAGGAGAGGTAAGTGCAGACCATGACAGACAAAGCGGGTTTTCTCTCTGAGCACACTGGAGTGAGTTTACTTTGTGTTTTCACAATGAGGGGAATTTGAATATGGTATGAGGAAAGAAAGAAACAGCTCTTGTGCCTTGCACCCAAGCCAGCCCCAGAACCATACGCTGGGAAAAGGAGGCTGTATTTCTACATCTTCTGATTATCTGAGAAGCCTGAGGCAGAGTGTTTTTACAGCTGTGTACCTATTCTGTGTGCTTTGTTGAGTGGTGCATCACTTCCAGGGAGTAAGATGCCTTTTTTTGAAAAACAACAAACAAAACAAAAAATCCAGCAAGCATTTCAAAATATACTACCTGTCACGGTTTAGTTTACAAAGCACCTATATGGCACATGCTGTCATAAATTGTTGGTAAAAAATACCATTTCCATTGCTATATATTAACCTTAATGCTTCGGATATCTTGCAAAAAGTAAAGCAGCCTAGGCAAGATTTTTCTTCCATTTCAGACTTTGAACCAGTCATAGTTGCATTGGTTTCTTTTTTCTGTGCTCACTTATTATGTATCTTGGTTTTCCTGTTAATGGGAGCAGGGCCAGAGTCTCTTTCCTCTGTGAGAACACAGGTTGCTGTAACTTCTTTAATCACAATTGATACATACATAAAGTCCAGAAAACTTTGACATTTTAATTAGAAGGGTTTAAATACTCTTAATTCAAACTGCATTCACTGTCTGAAAAACAATGAGGAAAGGAATAAACATTATGTTGTTTTCAAATAGTTTTTGAAGATAAATGTCCATGTGCTTTCTTAATCTTTGGCAGAAATGGTTGCAATAGGGGGGAGGGAGAAAGCAAATTCATAAAGTTAATGTTCACATAAAACTGTAAAAGGGCAGAATGTCACACATTTTATATGGAAATGTAATGTCGTCAGTGAAAAAACCCTTGAAAATGAAGTGGTTATTTATGGATGTCAAGCATAATTGAGGCTACAGCTGCAGAATGAACCTTTCCTCAGTACAGCCACCAAGGAATTCCTTTGCATTTATGCATATATTTCCAACTGAAATAGAGTATTGTGAGTTAATGCTTTCCATTTTGTAAATACAGTGGAAACAATGCAAAATTACTGTGACTTCTATGGCAATTTGTATTAATTAGACTCATGAGAACAGTGTTATTCTGTTTGGGCTTATGATCTGATTTAGATAAAATTTAGACCAAATTATATGCTTGGGTGGGAACAAGCATGAAAGATAAAACAGAATGTAAAGAATCCATCTGATTATGGGCCATAATTCTGCATTCTCAGCATAAGGAGTGGCTATGGTTGGTCCTAGCAGCATTCTGTAATCTAGAGGGCAATCCAAGGTTGGAGTGGAAAGGTGGAGAAGTTGCACTGCACTACTTCTCTGCCCTTTAGTCACAGGTTGGGCCAAAGACAAGCAAAGTATTTGTAACAAGAATTACATGGAGTAAGAGGATGCTGAAGCTGTGCTTAGGGCCGGCTGTAACTCACCTTCGCTGCTGGGGACTGCAGTTCCTCTCCTGGTGTGAGCTCTTATACACGTGACTTACAGCTCCCTTTTACATACATAGCTGTGCCCTGCAGCAGCAGACACACCTCAGCTATTCAGACTGCTTAGCTCCTGTGCAGAGCATTGTAATTCTTCATGGTTTCATCTCCCTTGCCTTAAATTTCATATATGAAGACGGCAGGATGGATGAAAATTTACATCTTTTTTCCTTCTGATTTTTATCGAGTCCCTTGCTGCCCATTTACCTAAAGGCATAAATGTTATGAAGGGAAATTATTTTATTGTTTTTCCAAACTATTGCCCATTACTTAAAAAGTAAAAAACTATTCTGAATCATCACCTCTTCCTGGAAAAGTTTCAACAAAACAGGAAGTGTTTCCTTCCCTAAGTGACAGTGGAGACTGCTGAGTTTGTCCTCCTGTAATGCCTTCTTAAATAGATCTGAAGGAGCTGTAATGGCTGAGTTAATATATACATATCTTTGAGCTGGATTGGACTCATCTACCAAAGTGAAAAGAGGCACAAATTGTTAATTTCAGCACTAACACATATGCATGTAGATAACTTGTCAGCTGCAAATTGGCCGTAAAAATTACATCTGCGAGTGTAACTCAGTCCCATTTGACATTCACGGGGTGTGTAAAATATGCGTTAGGCATTCACGCTGTTACTAGTAGGCACTGCACCGAGGGGAAGTAGCAAGTAACCCCCACACAGAGATAACACATTAGATTTTAACCTTCAAAACAGTGGTCCCAAAAGGAGAGAAACATTTTACATTACCGTTGTTTGCTTTCTTCTTCCTCCTTTATGCTGCCCTTGCCTGTGAAATATGCTTACACCTTGCACAGCACTGGGTGTTAGTTGTAGCACAGTTCATTAGTTGCTGACACGAGGTTTCTCCTTCCGTGTGTTCTGATCAATATCTTCCCTTTGCCAAATCTTTGCAATCCTGTTGTTCCTACTGAGATTGGGCCATGGAGGCTGGCTACTAACAGAGGGTGGTAGAACATAGACAATCCAGAACTCATGTTTCTGAGCTCTGTTCCCAGCCTGAACCTTCTTGTTTGGTAACCATGTCTCACCTCCAGTGTAGGAGAGGCCATGTGTAGGACCAAGACCAGGAAAAGTACAGTGCTTCTTTAGCGTTTTTAGCTAAACCCGAGTAGCATGCAGCTGTCCAGTTGTCCCAAAATACTTGAAAATCACCAGCAATTGTTCTCTTGAAAAAGTCTTTTGTTCTCCATCACTGCATCTAAATATTTGAATATTTACTGCCTTTTATATGCTCCACTATTTCAGGATTATTGCTTAATTAAACTTTAATTTACATTTCTTAATTTTATTTAGGATGAATGTATCCCTGTATTCATTTGTAATTTAGTTTTGGTTTATTTGTGTTTGGGGGCTTCTGTTAGTAATTGTGTTTTCTCCCCTCTCAGGTTTCCTTTAGTCTTCTGAGGCAGATTGTTCACTTCTGTCTGTTTCACTTTAGAGTCTACCTTTGCAAAAACCTCATCAAGACTGACCAGGTGGTTAAAATGTGTTATTTCTCATGAAAGAGAAAAGTAGAACATTCATTGTTTCTGTGTGTCTCTGCAGTAAGCGAAGATGATGCTGCCTCTCCAGAAGAGGTTCCAGTGATCTTGGAAGCTGAAGATCACAGCTTTTAAGGCTTGAGTGCCTAGGATGTATGTCTCTCTCATGCTATTGAGAACCAGTCCTTAGTGCATGGCTGACAAAGAGGCAGCTAGCTGATAAGTAATTCTTTCATTTATGCAATGACATTAATCTCGCCTGGATTCATTCATCCAGTTCAAGGACATGGAGTGTTTGCAAAGGAAGTCCATGGGAGATCAATAAATAAAATCTTCTCCAAGAACAATGCAGGATTTTCTTATGGAACTTGTGATCTGCCGCCTTGAAGGATTTTATTAATAAGTTGGACAGACACCTCTCAGAGGTGATTAAAGTGAAGTGAGAGGCTGACATTTAAATTACCTCTGAAGAGTCCTCCAAGCTCTGTGTTTTTCATTTTTTGTAGTGTCTGGTGGACGTTCCTTAGATCCCAAACACCTCTGATACTTAGATGCCTAGATAATTTTATGAATACACAGAAAATGAAGTTCCTTATATTATTAGGGTACTTTGTTCCACTGTGGTATGATGAAAATATATTAAAAGTTTTGGGCACAGGTGCCTAGCTCTTCCAAAATATACTGTAGTCATGAAACCCCAGAACTGGGCTTCTTCTCCTTCTCTTTTCACCCCACAAATGTCTTCTGTGCTCTGGGCTGCACTGCAGCTTTGCTTTGGTAGAAGCACAGTGTTCCCACACCAAACAGCTTCTCATCTTGCTGTCAGGAAACTCCTGTGGATTTGACCCCCATGGCTGAGATAGGTCTGGAAGGCAGGTGTGTCAGACCAGAGCTCCAAAAGTTTTGCTCTGCTATGAGAACTGGGAACTAAAAAATAATAGCCATTTCAGTGTGTGATGTTTAGCTTACATAAGTCTTGATTTGCGGTTGATATTCCTGTGTCCTTCACAGAGATCTCTCTTCGCTGCCTCTCTCTTCACAGTCAGAAAAATCATGATAGTTCTCAGTGTGCTTGGCCTTGCCAGAGGCCTGTCCTCTTGCTTGTGTTTGGGAACGTGAGTCTCATCATTAGAGTAATGAACCAGTTTTCAAATCCCCTGATTTCTATTTCAGCTTGGCAGCTAATTGCCTTATTTGGACAAGTCATGTAATATCAGCACTTCTGTTTTCTTAGCTGAAAAATGGGTAATACCTCATTGGGTACTCGGGTAGGGCTAATTACAGTTCTTGAAAATCAGAGTACTGAAGAGAAGGTCTCTAACAGAAGTACTGGGAGAGGGGAAAATGGCCATCTTTCTCTAGTGTTGGGATTGCCAGTGGTTCATTGCAGCAACCAGCTTGTAGGTTGGATGGCCCTTCTTCCCCAAGGCTCTCTTTAGCAAAGCCAACAGAGGCCAAGCAATGCTTTTCTCTCTCCTCTGCATGGGAAGCAGCAGAGCCGCAAATTCTTTCTGCCTGGATGCAGAAATATTGTTCTGTATTCATTCCATCTTTCCTATGTACCCAAACACTCATGTACTGCATACACGCAAGTAACAATGAAATTCAGCTCTTCATTAAAAGCAGTATGCAAATATTGCAAATATGCATAATTACCTATCTCCTTTAAACCAAATCAGTGCTGGGAAATAAAAGCCTTTCAAAATAATGTGGAAAGCACATGAATTTACCACTGGGCAGTAGTTTGGATTTTAAATGAAGGGACTTTCACAGAAACTGGGTCTGGGTTACCAGGAGGGTATTGGAAATACATCATTCAGGTACGTATAACCTGTAACTACTTCAGTAGAGATGACATGCTTAATACTGGTCATGCTCTTAGTAGGACAAGTGGGATAGCTCAACACATGGCTATACAGCCAAACTCTCTGTACCTACTCTGCCATGTCCATGCTGCCTACTGGAGCCAGTTCCTGGCTCATGCATCCTGTCAACCATGTGTAGGAACTGCTTGGAAGAGTTATAGTTGGCACAGACCACAAGCACATTGGAGAGTGTGATAACTATTGAGTTGTAGCTACCTGCTGGTGTTCAAGACTGCCCCAGCCTGGTTTAGCTCACTCGTTTATACAGAGCTGTTGAATCCGTATAGGCAGCACACTGCTAGAAGGAGCCGCTGGACTCACCTGGGGTTCCAGCTAGTGCATTTCTCAGGACTGATTTGAATTCAGCAATGACTGAACCTGGCCCAGGGCTGGTCTCCAGAACTGGCTGGAAGAGGCAGGTCTGCAGCACAAGCCATTAGCCAGGAAAGGCTGTAATGCAGAAGACAAGTCCTGGTGTTGCATCACAACTTCTCTCCTGCTTCTCATATGCAGCACACGGTGCTGCTGAGGTGATAGTGTTGAAAGATGTAACCAAAGTTCCTTTGGACCTTCCTCCCTCAGCCCCACTCCTTAGAAAATCCACCTGTGCCCTTGCACAAAACCACCTAGACCTCCAACTCTGCATAGAGAGGTTCACAAACAGGCTTGTCAGGAGAAAAGTCAGGTGAACTGGAGACTCACAAGGCACCCTAGCTGTAACAGCAGCTGTTTTTGTTGAAAGAATGGGAACTGAAGATATGGGCAGGCTTCTTCCACTTGGAGTGGCTAGATGAGGCAGGTGGAGAAAGGCCTTGCACTAAAACTGGTGGTTGTGGGCTGTGCAGAACAGCAGTGTGGCACTGCATTGCAGAAGTGAGGGCGTACAGCATTGACATCCAAGATGTGGTCTGCACTGGAATGGGAAAGGAGAACTGTAGTTGCTCTGTGCATCCTTACTGTGCAGGCAGCTCCTGGACTTAGTACATCCCTGCCATGGACTGCAGTTCTTAACCAGTAGCCAGAAATAATTCTTCTTGATTCATACAGTCCACATTTAACAGAAACATAAAAATAAGTTTCAAGTCCCATGCTCCACTTGAGAAAGTGTAACAACTTGAACTGATTTTCATCTAGCATTTGGGTTCAGAGTGACTCAGTAGGTTATAAATTATCCAGCTTGTCAGCAGTCCTTTTCCCTACCAGCTCTACGGCAGCTCACCAGAGAAGAGACACTGTTCCGACCTCCAGGGGCTCTGCTGGGGAATAGGTTTTTACTTCCTGCCAGAGTTTTTGCTGTGCTGTTCCTGCAGTAGATACCATGGTCCAAATGGACTTCCTTCATGCAAGCAGTGGTGCACTGTTCTCCTCCTGCAGAAACTCTCATGGAGCCCAGTTTCACCCCATCCCAGAATCTTCTGTTCCCAGCACACTAGTGGTGCTGAGCCAGTGGAATCTCCTGTAAACGCTGATGTGGGAGCAGATGTCACACCAATCTACTACACTGGCATTTCCCAATGAACTATAGTACTTCTGCATGGTAACCAGAAGTCTTGCTGCCAATGTGCTCTGCTTATGCTTAGTTCTTGGTCCCAAAATACTAGTTGCTAGACACCAGTTGTTCTTCTAAGAAACACAAGTCAACACGCGTTTTGCATCTACAGATAAATGCTGATCAGTAAAAATAGTGATCCCAAAGAGCACATAAGTAACACACACCAATAACTCTATTTACACTTGCATTTTTATGTAAGTGATTATTTTAATTGTGTATTCCTAAATACAACATTTTGTGGTACAATTGGCTTTTCAGCTGTTGGAATCAGCTTCTGTTTCTGATTTCCAAATTTTTGAACATCCATTTCAGTGCCACAGGACAGGATTTCTCATGTAGTCAGCTAAGATTTCCCCTAGATGTTGTTAATTCCAGCACTCTTTCTTGGCTGACATAAAAAAACATTATTGAAATTTTAGGTTGTTTCCAACAGTGTCGTTTACATAGAAAACACACTGAGTTAAAAATTGAGATATTAGTGATTTTGAAAAACAGTTCAAGCTTTTATCCCATCATTGTCCTACTTGCAGCCACGTAATCCTTCTGACGAACACAGAAGATAGTACATCCATGGTACAAGACATTAGGAACTGATGCTTTTATTAGCTGACTGTGTTTTTCCCACTTCAGAAGAATTTTGGTGGAGTGCTATAAAATTGTTTGGGAAAAATGTGATCTTTGTGTTTCTTGCCTACCGAAAAATAGGAGACCTTTCTCCTACTCTGCCAGTAAGAGAGTTATAGCTGCACATTTGATGAAGAAAACTTAATACAGAAGCTCAATGATTGGAATATTGTATATCTGATGTGAACATTCAAATAAAGAGAATGTACCTCTATTTGAAACAGATAACAAACATCTCTCCTTGGTTCTCTCAGCTTATTTATGTACTGATTTAGTGGTTTTGTGAGCTGTCATGCTCAGCAAGTGGCCAGGGTTTGACTTAGGCAGATTTGTACCTTCTTATAAAGACCTTTTAAACTGTGCAGTTTTAATGAGAGGGGGAAGAACTTCTAGATCTTATTTTTCTAATTGGCCAAAATTAGACAATACTAACTAGGGGCATGTGATGATAAAGAGTCAAAGTAAACTGAGTAAATTGACTGAATATCATTTTAGACAATCATATGCAAGGGAACATAAAATATTTTCTTCTGTTTGCAGGAATAGACAATCTCTATGAGAGGGCTCTTCACATCCGCAAACTCCTTCTTACTTTGCCCAGGTCGGTCCTTATAGTGATGAGATACCTCTTCGCCTTCCTCAATCAGTAAGTGCTTGATAATTACCCAGTGTATCGTATTTTTATCTGCCTTCTTTTCCTGGTATTGGAAAAGAACCTGGTATTGGGTTTACTCATACTCTATGTAGAATTTACATTTAAGCGCCATTTAACATGAAAGATGGTCTTCTAACTGGCAATGAAAATAGAACGAAAACACTGGTTTTCATTCAAATTAAAATTTCATTTGTCCAAAACTGAACAAGGTTATACTTAGACAGATTAAAATCTTGTCTGAAATGGGAAGTGCAGGCTACAGCATTAAAGCTGACAACAAAATAAGCTGATAAGTAAAATAGCAAAATTACTGTAACTACATTAAAAATAGTTTATGCAATTTAAAAAAAAAATTTCCTTATCTTAAGATGACTTTTATCTCCTGATGGGAAAAAAGAACCCTAGTATATTCAAGGAACAAAGGCACTACAAACTACCTGTTTAATGCTAGACACTGCCAGGGTGAGACTTCCTGTGGCTGCTTCTATTTTCTTATAACAGGGGTATGAGTATAAAGAACATACAGCTCCTGTGTATGCTTCAATATGAAGGAGCTTTGTTCTCACATTGCAAAACACAGGCTGGAAGAAGAGTTGTGTGAGAAAGGGAAAGTGTCTTCATCATCCCAGAAAAAACTTCTTCATTCTGGAAGAGAAAATAAAAGACAAGTTGGGCAATTGCACTGTTTTTCCCTCCACTCTTGCACAGCCCTCTCTGGTTTTTGCTGACCCCCAGTGTTTTCACAGAAAAATTTGCTTATGTGCACTTTGCCCTGATTCTAGCTTTTCTCTTTCTGCTGCCATATTGTCTGTTTCCTGTTAGATCTGTATTCATATCACCTTTTTCTTCTTTTTTTTCCCTAAATTTGCCCTTTGCTGATTCATTCTGTCTTTGCGACCTTCCCCATTTCATCCAGCCTGTCTGTTCCTATAGTAACAGGGTCTTTGCAGCTGGGTTATTTGTTCATGCCTGTATTCACAGCTGTTCCCATTTCCTTTCTTCTAGCAGTTTCTGAACTGCTTTCAAGTAATATTGAAGAGAGGGGCAGAGATCTAAAGTTTTATGAAAATAACTATTCATTTGAAACAGAATTCATCCCCCAAAAGTGACACACCATGTAAATGTTGTAAGGGCTTTTATCACAGCTTCTCCTCTGCTTAAACATACAGATTGACCAGAGCTGTATGGGGTGGTATTTGTTACACGGTCATGTTTGCTACATCTGTGCTCTCCACAGGAATGCAATTTGGGAAGTAGACTTACTTCCTCCTTACTGCCTCCAAATTGCTCCTCGTGCATCCAGAGGAAAAACATTCCCATGATTTGACTTTCTGCAAATCTCATTCTGCTTTTTGCATATGCAGTTATGCCTGCTTGGCCACATGAAGTTACAGATCTCATGCCAGACCTCACCTCCTGTAGCCTACTTCTCAGAGCTTCTAAAGTTACATCAAGTTGCTCAAGGCTTTGTGCAGTCAAGAACCTCAGTGGGCAATGACTCCATAACCTCTCTAGGCAGTCAGTCCCAGTACTTGGTCACTCTCACAGTAAAGAAATTTTTTCCTGCTTTCAGTTGGAATATCCCTTGCTGTGTCTGTTGCCTTTCATCCCTTTGCACCTGTGTCTGTCTCGCTCTTGTTTATAATCTTGTATATAGTAGATTGTATATAGTAGATCTTGTATGGAGATTGCAGCTAAATTCTCCAGTAGCCTTTTCTTGCAAAGGCTGAACAAACCCAGTTCTCTCCACTTTAGTTCATAACCCATATGCTCCAGCTCCCCAGCTATCTTAGTGGTCCTTTTCTGGATTTGCACCAGTTTGCCAGTCTCTCAGAACTAGATACAGAAGTGTCATGTGCAGCTTCATGAGCACCAGGTGGAAGAGGAATAATCAGCTCCCTTGACCTGTTGACTTTTCTCTTCCTAAGATAGACTTCTTTGCAGGAGGATGCATTGCTGAATCACATCCAACTTCTTGTCCAAGAAGGACTTTTCCCAATGATTTTCCTTGGGAACTGCTAACCAACAGTCAACTCCAGACTAATAGTATGTGGAATTAGTCCATCCTGTAGGCAGGACTTTGCATTCATCCTTTTTGAGCTTGATGAAATTCCCGTTTGTCCATTCCTCTGTCTTGTCAAGGTCCTTCTAAATGGTAATCCTGACCTTTATATTTACTGCACCCTCCCCAGTGTGGCATAATCTGTAAGCTGGCTGAGTGTGCACTCCATCCCCTCGGCTAGTAATTCATGAAGATGTTAAATAGCATCAGCCCCAGTATTGAGCCCTGCATATTGCCAGCCATCAGCAGAACTTCACATTTCATGATGATAGTTATAATGTTTTACACAATTTTGCACACATCTAAAGGCTGAATCACCTTATAAATCGGTAGAACAAGATGTCTCCAATTAACATACAGGACAGGATAAAATGGCATAAAAAGGGGGGAACATGATTAATTTTACTAAGTAGTTATGAGGGAAGTAATTTAGAAGGTTTGCTTCATGCATCTGTATAGTTTGTATGTGGAAACCACTCTCTAAAATTCCCTTTCTAGGGGAAATACGTTGCTGTATTTGAACAGAACCAAACATCAGAATTCGTATGCTGCTTCAGAGTGCAGAACAACATAGTGTAGGGCATCCGAGCACTTCAGGTTCTATTTGACTGGTCCCACATAGAACCACTCAAAAACCAGCTTTTCCATTAGAAATGCCAATGCTTTTAAAAAAGGGAATGCATAGCAACTCTTCATTCAAAACTGAAAACATTGCATTTTCTGGAAGAACGGAGAATTTGCAAGGATTGATTAATAAGAACAATCAAAGCCTTTTGTTTGGACGCTTCCATAATGAAACTATTGTAGGAGTTTGTTGGCAGAAGTTAAGGTTCTTAGGAGTTTTAGGCTGTATGGTAAAAACAGCAACCTGAAGTCACAAGAGAATTTGCAAATCCAGGAAATTAGTTGCCTCCAGAAGGCAATTCAGTCTGCCTAAGTTACATAGCCAGCTGAAGGGAGCAGTGCATCAAGCACCGATGAGAAATGTATACCCACTTTGCATCCAGTTCACTTGGAGCTCCAAGGATAAGCACTAATGAGATAGGAACAGCACCAGTTGATGCATTTTATGTTAGCCCATTAAGTCAGTGTACACTAAACATGGTAGTGTGGGAACACATACATTTACATACAAATATGTGGTATAAACTCACTTCATAAAGGGTATAACCTATGGAAGAAATCTTTTTTTGTTTTGTTACTTTATGTAGTATTATCAATGAGAACAGGAAATCTCTAAGTTGTGATCGAACATAAGTTTCCTCCAGTTTTCAGGTTAAGGTTAGTCACAGTAGAAAAGTCAATTTTTCTTGATTTTTCTGTTATAACAGCCTTTCACAGTACAGTGATGAAAACATGATGGATCCATACAACCTGGCCATTTGTTTTGGGCCAACCCTGATGCCTGTTCCAGACATACAAGACCAAGTGTCTTGTCAGGCGCATGTGAATGAGATAATCAAAACTATTATCATCCATCATGAGGCTATTTTTCCGGATGTGAAGGAACTTGATGGACCTGTATATGAAAAATGCATGGCTGGAGATGACTACTGGTAAGGCAGAATATTGCCCTTCCTATCATCTTAACAAAATCATTAGGCTGTTGTCTGGATAATTCTTGTGATACAGAATTATTTTTGCACACAATAGGACTATGAAGATAAATGAGAAGAGGATTTAGGTTCACATAATAAAGTGTTAACTATAAAAAAGTGAAGCAAAGTCAATTATGATGAGGTTCCCTACAGCATATGTTCAGCCAGACACAGCCAGAATTCCAGGTGTACTGTGCAGAGCACACAGACAGATAGGAAGTTTGTTACTCTGGCTGTGAACCACCTTATCAAATTTCAGCTTAGGATGCCTGCTCCTTTTCTCGGTCATGGTTTAACTGGGCCAGTAGCTAAACACCACATAGCCACTCGCTCACTCCCCCCACAGTGGGATGGGGGAGAGAACTGGGGGGAGAAAAGTAAAATTCATGGATTGAAATTAAGACAGTTTAATAGGACAGAAAAGAAAGGGCAAATAGCAATAATAATTAGAATATACAAAGCAAGTGATGCACAATGCAGTTGCTCACCATCCATTAACTGATGCCTAGACAGTCCCGGAGCAGCAGCCCCTGACCAGCTTTGCCTCAAGTTTATATACTGAGCATGACACCACATGGTCTGGAATATCCCTTTGGTCATCTGGGGTCAGCTGTCCTGGCTGTGTCTCCTCACAGCTTCTTGTGCCCCCCCAGCCCACTCACTGACGGGGTGGAGCGAGAAGCTGAAAAGTCCTTGACTTAGTGTAAGCGCTGCTCAGCAACAATTAAAACATCAGTGTGTTACCAACCTTATTCTCATCCTAAATCCAAAACCAGCTACTAGGCAGAAAATTAACTATATCCTAGCCAAAACCAGGACATTCCTTTGACAGCACACACACATACTTTTTATAAATAAAGGATTCAAATGTTCTGAGGACTTGTTAATACCGGAAGATCTTGTTTCAAGGAAGGGTATGTAGGCTTCTTCCCTAATGTTGCACGTAACTTTATAACATTATAAGAATAATTTTAAATAATCTCATGGGGGTGGCATATTTTTGATGTATGTGGTTTCACTCTCTGCTCAACTTTTTGTTTCTCTTCAGTGACAGCCCATACAGCGAACATGGTACATTGGAGGAAGTGGACCAGGATGCCAGTACAGAGCCCCACACCAGTGAAGACGGTACGTCTGTTACGTTACTGTGCTTTTGATGGGAGTAAGTTTTACAGGTGTTCCATGCAGGAGACCTTCTTCCTTTCCTAATTGTGTCTCATTTGAAAGAAGGAAATTTCAGTCTTGGTGTTCAGTAGTAAGTCTTTAATCTTTGTTTGTGTGCTTTTGCACTCTTGATTCATCTGTGTTTGACCAGCTGTTTCCTTGTTCTCTCTCAATTTGCCCAGTCACAGGAAGGGCAAGAGAGAAACTATTTCAGTCAGCACATATTATTTTCTGACATAATGTTACATTTTTAGTGACTCTTTTGTCGGCAAAAACTAAACTCCTCAAAAGCTTGCCTTTAAATATTTCAGCTAAGGGATATTTGCCATTCAGGCTCTATTTTTATATGAATTTAAAAGCTGCTCTGTCTAAAGGATTTATGACGACCAAAAAACATGTGTGTACCCCGCACGGTGAAACTTCGGAACAGTGGTAATTTTCTGTAAATATCAGTCACATATGCTCTGACAGTTCTGGGTACAATAGATATCCATGAAAAAACTGATGCATCTCTATTATATTAATTCTTTTTAGCCACATGTCATGAAGGTGTGTTTGTGACAGTTGAACCATCCTTCAGATGTCACTCACAGTAACTTCTGCCTAGTGTCAAACAAATTGAACAGGTAGAAAGAAATATCAAAATTGTTAAATAGCTACCATTTTTGTGAGAATTAGTAGCCCATTAGAGGTGAAGGATTCAGAATAACACTCCCTGTAGAGACGAGCAGCATATTGCAGTGTGAGCTCACTGCGTATTAGGCCAGCAGGCAACCCAGACAGAGCAACCAGCACACATGCAGTTAGCAGCAGCAGAAACAAAAGCTTTTTGTCCGTTTCAGAGGATGTGTGGAAGGAGGAAGAGGAAAAGACAGAGGGGACAAAAGGGGAGGAAAACAGTTACAGCAGAGAAGGAATTTTTTTTTGTTTTTTTTAAAGAATGTCATAAGGGATACTGTTTAGGAGCTGGACGGTTGCCATAGGGAAGGGGAACCGGAAGATGTATCTATAGGAAACCTGGCTACAGTGGTCCCATTGCACACAGAACAATGTAAGCAATAGTTCCACTCTAGCTGTACCCATCTGCTTTGTCACGTACACAGGCTGTCAGTGACAGATTGTCTGTCTCTTCCACTTTGCCGAGGTGAGGAGGGGCAGGCAGAGTCTGTCAATGCAGCTGTTTGGAGAGGAGGGAAAGTTGTATAGGCAGGCATTACAGAAGGGCGAAAAACTGAGGATAGCAGAGAAATCAGTCTTCTGCCTGGGGTGTATAGCCATGCTGTGCCCACAGTCAGGAATACCAACAGCTCTACAAGACAGCCTGTGCACAGGTTCCTCTTGACCAGCTCCGCAGGACTAAACCCACCATCTTTGTACAACTCATCTCTGCTAAATAGTGTGGACAAACTCGTAATTGCACTTTATTTTTCTGAGACAGTATAGCTTTACTTTAG
Source organism: Lepidothrix coronata (assembly GCF_001604755.1). Lineage (NCBI taxonomy): Eukaryota > Metazoa > Chordata > Aves > Passeriformes > Pipridae > Lepidothrix > Lepidothrix coronata. The sequence continues at coordinate 2,419,695 of NW_016690275.1, read as the reverse complement.
AAGAGCTCCTTCTTCCACTGGAGGTATTAAGCAAGAGCGGAAGATGAGGAAGTCTGTCTGTCTGTCATTTAGAGCACAAGTGAAGTAGTGAAATGCAGGTGACACAACAATTCAATATGTTGGGGCCAACTTCAGGGTCCCGTGACCAAACTGAGAGATGAAGGTGCAAGCAGGCATGGAGACAAGTGCAGCTTTTCAGCAGCAATCAAAAGCAGTTACTTCAAAGCCATGCCTAGGAAGGATGAAAACGTCAGCAGGATACAGAGGAGCAGGACCATGACAACACATGGTGCATCACCTGTACCTCGATCATCATGGGCTCTGCCCCACCACTGTGTTGTTATAATACCAGTTTTACATTCCCGTCATAGCGTTACTTGTGTTACAACTGTGTCACTGGTGGAGACAAACCCTGAAGAGAATAGCTGATAACAGGACAGAGTTCTGTTAAAATATTTACCTGCTCAAGACATGGGTTTTTGTTCACCAGATCAGCCAGCAGTTTAATTCTTGTTGCCTCATCACACCTTTTTAATTAATTCAGTGCTGAAAGGAAGCAGACGTTTGTGTTTACAGAGAAATAATTGTTAGCACAAATGTATTTGTAAGCTTGGGAAATACTTCTGCAAAGATAAAGATTGGCAAACCTGTATTGTATACAAAACAGTGTTGATCTTCGATTCCCAGCCTGCAAGGTCCATGGATATGGCTTTCCATTGTAATAGCACATTTTTTATGTAGGTTAAAAACTTTAAATCAAATGCACTCACCTTCTCTTTGCACCTGCATTCATGTGTTTGTGCTTTGGACAGTTCCTTTTAAAAGTATTTTTTACACCAGATATGAGAATAGCTGAGAATTTTTCAATTTGCATATTGAACTTTGTCAAAGTCACTAATTGACGTGGTGGATAAAAAAAAAAAACTTTTGCTGAGAGGTCTGGAGTATTTTGGGGGTTTAATGTGATTGATTCATCGATTATATGCTGGATGCATCACTACCAGCTGTATGTGGAGAGAGAGAAAGGGAGGTGCAGCATTGCTGCTGTGTCGATCAGACACATGCTACTCACACGTTTCCCTCTGTTAGGACATGGAAGAAGCAGATTCTATAAACGTGAAGGATTTTTTTTCAGTGTTGAAAATCTGATTAGTTTTATGCTAAAATGATAGGTATAAATGTATACATATGGAAGACCAAGCAGCTAACCCCACAGGAATTACAGGGTTATTGAAATATAATCCAGGGGCTATGGTGAAAAGCGAAAGGATTTATTTTACTTACTGTTTTTCTAAAGTTAAACTACAAGTGACTCTTTCTGTGCCTACTACAATAAACCCATCTTTAGAGGCTGTGGCAGTAGTGCTAGAAATGTTTAATTATAATTTAGAAAACAACCAGACTTTATGAAAATTGAAAATTAAATTATGTGTGCAGAGGTAAAATACAGTAGATTGGGGGAAAGAGAGCTGGAACTTATAACTGAGCATATAAATACTTCATAACTGCTTTATTTTAAACATATAAATTGCCTTTTTTTTTCCCTAAGGTTACTGATGTTCATATATTTCAGCTGATCACTGGAAAGGGAAGAGGGAAGGAAAAGGAGATGCATTTTACTGTAGTATTTTCAGTCTTCTTTTAAATGTGCAGAAAGTATCCCATAAGGAAAACACATAAATTTTTTCTTTCTCCTAAATCTGGAAATGAAATTTAATTTGTGAAGAAGTTCAGTACATTTGTACTTAAGCTGAGAAACAAAAAAAAAAAATCTATCTGTAATTTTGCTGCAGACGAACCTTTACCTGAAAGTGCCTCTGCAGTAAAGATTCAAAGGATATTGTTTTGCTGAACCAGTTTTTAGCATATTTCCTTTACCTTCAAATTGCTGGAAATTTTTTATTCTTATTCTTATTGGAGTCACATGGAAAAGGCTGCCTAGATTTGTTTTCAAAGGAAGTAAGCATTTCCTGAGGAAGTTAAACAGATGGAGTTCTCCTAGGAAAACATACATGCAACTAATATCATACTCTTCACAGATATGTCATAAATGTAGAGTAAAAATTTAGATGGTAGTTCTGCTGAAAACAAAAATTACAGGGACATGTCAGACTGTAAGTCATTTTTGTGTCCCCAACACATAGTCATTTTCTTGCTTTTCAGTAGTGCATGCTGTGATCAACACTTTGCCAAATTCTGCTTTGTCAACACCTTGCAATGTTTCTTTGATGTTGCTGTTGCCAGTGAGAGAGAACTGCTGTTCTGAGGACAGGAATCTGAAGTTGCAAAGCCACTCTATTCTCTGATGGGATGCAGAAGAGGATAAAGACATGGAGGGATACAATTTTCCCAGGATGTTCAAGGACATACTTTTTTCCTGACACACAGAGTACACCTGGGAAAACTGAGGAAACACAGAGCAGAGCAACAACAACCCCCCCAAAATAAGTGCAGGAGATGGTCTCCCCTCCTTTCTCTATCTCCTTGTCCCTTGAGGTGTAGAGGCAGCCAAGTGCCACTTTAGTGCTGTCACTTCTGTTGGGAGGTTAGTCCTACATCTGGCACTCCAATCCCAAAATTAAAATTAACACTTATGTTTCTTCTGTCCTTTCTGCTCTTCCAAGCAGTGGAAGTTTTTCCCACAGTTCTTCAGTTTGTCCTAATTTTTCACTTCCATAGCATTGCATGATTCACTAGAGATGATAGCTGGTGAGATCCTGTATGTCATCAAATACTTCTTGCTGTTGCTGGTGAATGCCCTCAGGTATGGACAGAGCAGTGCAATTACACTTTCCTCTCAGCTGTCAATTTTACTGTTAGATATTCAGTATCACACAGAATTTGAGTTACAGGTCCCAATTTTAGCTTTCATCACCTTGGCTTTTTGGAAATTCTTGTCTGTCGTTCAGTAACCGTGTTATTAAGTGGCTTAACTTTCCAAAATGCATTTATTTCTCGGAGTAACTGTCATGGTACTTTGATTTCCACTATTAAGGCTTGACTTGTAGCAAGGTGAATTACTATTCAAGTACAGTCTCAATACTGTTTGCTATAGGAAATTTTATCTCTGTTTCTTCTACCTAAAAGCAACATTCAAGCAAAGAAAATGCCCCTTTCAACATAGTAAAAACTGGCTGAATTTATTTTTTGTCCTGTTAAGAAATCTGTGTGAAATCTCCTGGGCACTCCTTCCTGAGGAGAAGGGATTTGTTACGCAGGCAATCTGATCTACACATCTCAAAAGTCACATCCATTTTGGGTACATTACCAGTTCATACAGCTGGTTCTAGTGGGACAACTTCCTTTCAACCTCTGAAAAAGTATTTGAGTCTTTCAGGCAGTGGAAGCATACAATTCCCATTGTACACAATACTTAGATTAGCATAATTCCACTGAGGGAGATAGAACTTAATTTGTAAATAAAAAGATTTGTATTCTTAAATATGGGATAGTGTATGATCTGTTGAAGTCAGCAGAGAAATGGGAAATTCCATAGCTAATCTGTGTAGGGGTTTATCAGTCAATCCAGTACTCATGACCATTACCACCTAACTTCGGAGAATGTCAAAGGAAAATATGTGCAGGAAATTTGGGATCTTAGGACTTATTGTAAAGTTTTTTGTTCGGTAGAATTTTATTTTTTTTTCTCATTTTAAAGTACTACCCGTTAGTGAGTGACTGGCTCTCTGAAACCTGGGAAGATTTGTTTCTGAATTCTTGACTCCCTCTACCATAACCCATAGCTTAGCTGCAGCCTGAGAACGATTCATACAAATGTCTGCTCCTTTTCAATCTTACCTGATTCCAGTGATACCTTGTTACAACAAATTCCATAAGCAATACGCATGATATGTGTAAAAACTGCGTTCTTTGGTCAGTGTAAAATTATTGTTGTTTGATTTCATATTGCCCTCTTAAAGATAAGGCAAGATAAAGGCATGTTTGGTTTTATTTCTTTTCATTTGGCAATAATGTCTTTCTGTGCCTATAGTCACTTTGTCTGTTCAGGTAGACTGTAGACATAATATCTAGAAATGACAACAAGGTAGCGTATTAGAATATCATACCACCATTAAAGATTTCCTAGTTTTCCAGAATGTTTCTTTCTACATCAATACATTTTCTTTGCTTAAAATCATAAAACCAAGAAACCTGTCAGCCCCCACCCACCCACCAAGGAATGCCTGTCAGCAAACCATTGTGATGACCCATTGGTAGGAGCCATGATGTTCATTATAAATTCTCATCAGGCTGAAAAGAGACACCAGGCACATGTCAGAGAACTGTTTTATTGTACAGTCTCCATTACTTTGGCAACCAGTCCAATATTTAGACTCAAAAGGTATCGGCTAACACACCCTTAAATTTCTTACAATAGACTTCCTTCTATGAGAGTGGAGGTGAACAAACCTTTAATTTTGTACTGTACACTTCAGTAAGTTCTCAGCTCCCACAACACACAAGCAAAGGTGCTGACTCACAAGCCACAACAAACCAATATTCAAGGGTGTTGGCTTATAAGCCACAAACACCTCCACAAGCTGCCCACTCCCACAACAAACTTCAAAATGGAGTATGGGGTAGGATATGATAGGCGTGCTTTGCCCAGGCAAAGCAAGGGAAGAAGAAAAAGAATATCACCAGTCCTCAGATCCCACGCTGGTGCTGCCGCATGGATGGTCCAGAGCTGAGATAGCAAGAAAAGAAAACAAAAGATAAAAGAGACAGAGAAAAGAGAGACAAAAAAAGAGAGTGAGGGGGCCCAATCTGCTCCCTTTTGTAGTTCACCTGGTGCAACCTGCTAGGTAAATTAGACTTCTGTGCGTTTGGTTCACATGTGCATAGCCTACCCTTCTCCAGGAGATGAATTGGATGGGGGGTACTGAGCATGAGTCTTGGGGTGGAGCAGGGAGTTGGCTCAGCACAGCACTGCCCTTCCTGCGATCACACCTTTCCTGTAGCAATACTCAGAACACGTGAGACAAAACATGCTTAGGTCTGGTCTTCCATGGGTATCCAGTAGGGATGCATTTTGAGAAATTAATACTGTTAGTGCTAGGTTCTTATTTGTATTTATGTAATTGAAGTAATTTCTGCCACTGTACATTATTTTTGTGTTTCTAACAGTGAATTCCCCATGTCACTCTGTTCCATCTCTGGAAAGTTTCTGAGTTGGTAACTTCTAAACACTCTGCAGTTTGTCACTGACAGAAGCTCTTAACGTGACTTCAGAAGCAGCAAACCACTAGATAGCCTTCCGCAGGCTCGACAAGTTATTAAAAAAATGAGCTGCAAACTATAACCTCAATAAGGTGCTATCATTATGTTTTCATGCTCCAGCATGAAGTTAATTTTAAAAAGACATTCCTGTGCAAAATGTTGTCCTAAAGGGACAGTGACTTTCATTACCAGCCTGGTTCTTTGGGGAATTACAACCTCAGTGATTTTAATTTGCACCAGACAGAAAGTTGCTATGCTAGTCATTAGCCCAGATGTTAATTTCCATCTAAATATTGCTCTAATTACGTAAAGAAATTAGTCATTTAAGGGACTCTTGAGTTGTTGGAATAATCAAAGTGTGTGATTTTTAGAACTGTATTTTGCAGGTTCTTTATGTTTGAGACTGTGATGACAAATTTTAATCTGTTTGAGCTCAGGTGCTTTCGGTTTTGTATAGAAGAAACTAAAGGCTGTTTCCTTGATGCCCACACACAGCTCTCAAGATACCTACAGGGGCCCTGTGCTGACACCAGTAGGTTTCCATCCCAGGCGTAGGTTATGGGGTGGAGTCCATTACCAGTGTGGGGCTGAATTTACCAACATACTGACAGAAGATTAGCCAGGACTGCTGTAGCCAATGGTTGGCTTCAGAAAACACCAGCCTCCCCTGCAGAAACCAGGGCAGCTCGGGATTTTGGAGCAGGCAGAGCTGCTTTAAGCAACTTGAGGCCACACAGGGTCTGCCCCTGTGGAGGGGTCATCCTTAGGTAGTCTGGAGCCGTCTATCTCGCTCAAAAAGGGCTTTAAGGAAGCAGATTAAAGCACTAGGCTTCGGCGTTGGGTAAAACATCAGCTTTTCTCTAGGTCTGCTCATTTGTCACGTAAAAGAAGTCCCATAACCCCGTTACACAGAGTATCCCTACTCATGCACAGGGTAATTTTGTCCTCCTTCCTTTGCCGCTGCAGATATTAAAGGCACTCCTACTTACTTTTCCTTTATCACACTGGTTCCTCGGACCTTTGATTATTCATTTTAGTTTCAGAGGTCTTCATTGGCTGGCCTCCATCCCACTCCCCAGCAATGCAGGAGCCCTTACAGCAACAGTTGTTGTAACATTTGAGTATGCGGTTATGTTTTCTGCAGCTTGTGAAGCAAGCCGGATGTTTCTCACTTGGGACACAGGTTGATTATGTTTCTTTGTAAGGGGCACATTATAACTGCTGCCTGAAGTCTGCCTTAGTTCAGCTGATCTCTGTCATCTCTGCTCAGAATGAGCACTGAGAAAATGCAAAAAATGGGGTTTATGAAAACAAAATGAGCAGATAAACCAGTGAAATCTGGTATCTGTTCTTCTTCCCTCCCCACACAGAGTGCGAGCCCATAGAAGCTATTGCCAAGTTCGACTACGTGGGAAGATCTGCGCGAGAACTCTCTTTCAAGAAAGGAGCTTCCCTTCTGCTCTATCACCGAGCATCTGAAGACTGGTGGGAAGGAAGGCACAATGGAATTGATGGTCTTGTCCCTCACCAGTACATAGTGGTGCAGGATATGTAAGTAATGTCTGGTGACTAGGTTCTTGGTGGGATGTAAAATCTGAAGCATTTAGCAGTGTTTTCCAAGTGGGTCAGTGGCGTGAAGGCTCAGACAGATTAAACATTTGCCTTCTAGGCAAGATACCTCTGTCTTTATTGCCCTGAATTGACAGCTCAATCAAAAACTACTACTAGGCTAAGCTACTTTTATGGATATGTTCCCGGTATAAGAGAGATGCTGCCGCACCTATTTTATTTTGAGTATCTCTTTGTAGCAATTGCTGACTTTTAACTTCAGAATAGCAAAAACTGGAGAAATGCAACCCTGAACTCTTGTTTTACAGTATTAAGCATGTGTTTTGCCAAGGATGACAAAGTTCTTCTTTACAGAAAGGTTGCACTCAAAGTGTAAAGAGCTCAGTAAACAGGATTATAAGCAATTTTGGGAGACATACAAGGGCTTAGTGCATTATAACGTGCCTGCCTTTCCTAAGGGAATTAAAAGCTGGGAGTACCAAGGTGCTCTGTCACACTTCAGTCACTGACTTCTCACCTCATCATGGGTCTTCCCTTCAGGGATGATACTTTCTCAGATACACTGAGCCAAAAAGCAGACAGTGAGGCCAGCAGTGGACCCATAACTGAGGATAAGTCATCATCAAAGGACATGAACTCTCCTACTGACCGTCACTCTGATGTTTATTTAGGAAGGTAAGCATGACATGTTTCACTAGTATTGCTCACAGCTCAGGTAACACAGTAATTGCTCCTCCACATGTTTATGGTGGATCGCTACAAGTTGTCCTATAACCACTTCTTCATTGGTGCAGGCAAAGAAAGAGATCAGAACCTCCACCTCCTCTAAGACGCCCCGGCAGGAGCAGTGACAGCCACTGCCCCGTACACCCACCTCACCCTCTCTCCAACTCAGCCATGGAGCTGGGTTCCCCCAACCTGGCAGCTCACTGCAGTTCCAGAGCCCTCCTTCAAAATCGCAACCTCAATGCCGACAGCCCTGAAAGGCGACGTAGGCCTGGACATGGCAGTCTCACCAACATCAGCAGGCACGATTCTCTGAAGAAGATCGATAGCCCTCCAATTAGAAGGTCTACGTCATCTGGTCAGTACACAGGTTTCAATGACCATAAACCACTGGATCCAGAGTCAATAGCTCAGGTTTGTGTCTTTTTTCTTTATGTCACTGTTTGATTTTCTGAGAAGCAAATCTCATTGAGTAACACAGAACACATGCACTGGTAGGAAGGTGTGTGCAGGGGAATATCTTACTTAGCTTTCAAAACAGAGTGTGTGTGAAAGAAGATGCGTTAAGCGATCCTGAACAGAAGAAGCACAAGGGGGAGTAAAGATTGCAGAAGCAATAAAAAGGAATTGTTTCCCATTATACTGTAATGAAATTACCTCTGCCACACAGAATACTAAGACAGTATATGATTACAATGCTGTGTAGATCGCTGTGTGCTGTTGAAGGCTGGCCTATTCTGTCTTGCATATAATTAGTGTTCAGTTCTTTCTCAGTGTTGTGGTAAGGAGAAAAGTGCTCTGACTGGCTAGTAGTGACCATTACCATTCAAAGCCCTGATTTACTGTCCAGCTTCCTGTGGATTTTACATGGTTTTCATATAGTTCATGTGTAGGTCATACTGTATGTTATTTTGGTGCCTGTAGTAGAACATAATATGCAAGATGTTGCACCTGCGTAAATCGTGGGCCATCTTATCCCTGTGTGAACACTTACCAGTCTTATTCCTGGCAGTGGAGAGGTGAGAAGGATAGAATAGGGAGCACCCCAATCATCAGATTGGTCTGTTGTACTGAGCTAGTGACAGCTCTTGAGCAAATAGATACCTCTGTCTTCAGAACTCACATTTTGTCTAGGCAGGATAACATTACTAGGGGCACCGTGAGGGTGCAGTATGATTGCAAACACATTTTACAATAACGCTGACACTCATGTTTTAAAATTTAATGTACTGGTAATTCTTGCTTTCAAACTCTGCTTCCAGCAAGGAATAGAAGGAACTGTCATGCTTAGTCAGAAAGCTGAACCATGTATTAGGGTTAGAAACTGTAAATGTTGCTATCACTTTATTTTATTATAAGTTATTTATTTACTTTCCTGGAAGTACATACAGTGGTGTTTGGCTTACACTATCTATTTTTTTATGCCTAGACTACTGATTATTTAGCAGTGAGAGAACCCAAACTTTGATTGAACTGTGTGAAAGTTACCATGAGCAGACAGGGAACACCAGATATTTTAACCTTAGTTGTATCTCAGTACCACCAAAAAGCAGTAAACCACTGTCTTGGTGCATTCTTTAGCATTCATGCCAGAAATCCTGATGAAAAAAATAGTTTTTCTTAGGCATGCATACTGAACAATATCTTGAAGTTTTTTCTGTTTAAAATTTAACTCGGTGAAACTAAAGGAGACAAGAGCTGATAGGCACACGAGCTTTATTTTCTTAGAAAAACAGGTTTTATAATCCATGTGAGAGAATACAGATCCTGAACACCTGAAGCATTAGATGAGAGGAGCAGTTAGCTAAGAGTTAGCAAATGGACTAGAATCTTTACAGTTGTCAGTGCCCAAGAGATGACAGAAATCTTCACCACTAAAACACTGCTAAGCAAATATTCATTGCCCTGACAGTCACTTAATAAAATGGCTTGCAGATTTTTGTATTTTTTTTGATTCTCTCATGTAAACAGGTTAAATATTTCTAATGTCCAGCTAAAGCTGCCATCTTGTCAATTGTAGTGTCTTTTAAAGAAGTCTGGTGGAAATTGGTTTTAGCACTATAATAATTATTAGAGGATGATTGGCAAATTAATTCATGCATTTTCCGCCCCCTCCCCTTGCTCCTCTGGTGCTATGCATTCAGTAGCAATTGGAATGATGTGCCACTCTCTCTGTGCTCTGACCCAGGACATCGAGGAGACAATGAACACAGCACTGAACGAGCTCCGTGAGCTGGAGAGGCAGAGCTCAGCAAAACACGCCCCTGATGTCGTGTTGGACACCTTGGAACAAATGAAAAACACTCCCATCCCTGCCACCTCTACGGAGTCGCTCAGCCCTCTCCACAGCGTTGTTTTAAGGAGCTCCGAGCCTCAGATCCGCCGTAGCACTAGTTCTTCCAGTGACACCATGAGTACTTTCAAGCCCATGGTGGCCCCTAGAATGGGAGTGCAGCTGAAGCCTCCTGCTCTTAGGCCAAAACCTATTGTTCTTCCAAAAACAAATCCTAGCATAGGACCTTCCCCTCCTTCCCAGGGTCCAGCTGACAAATCTTGCACAATGTAGACAGCTCAGCCACCCATGGTGCCCAGCTGTGGTATGCTAGTGAAAGGGATGGATTAACAATAGAAGTCAGGGCTCCATAACTTCATTTGTTCATGTTTGTAACTGGAGAGGCTTTGTTTTTCAGTGTTTTTGAATGTACTGTATGAAAGTAGCTACATTAACATGGGCATTTGTATTTTGTATGGTTTCAATTAAAAGAAAAACTGGACAACTGTGCATAGTTTTAAAAAACAAACATAGACTTACTTGAAAACTTGATGCTGCACCATTTGTAATAAAACCAACACAGATCACAAACAGCTTGCCATGTCGTACCGTACTTCACAGTCTTACTGTAGCTATATAATAACAGTTCCTGCACAAAACTAAGGGGTGGGGGAGGTTCAGGGGAGGTGGGGCCTCTCATTTATGGGTCACCAAATCTCAAGCAGGTTAGTAAGAACTGAAATCTAGCACGTGAGGATTAAGTGTCTATATGGAATGTCTTAAGTCATCTCAGGCCACATTTCTTAAATTTAAGACACACCAAAAAAAAAATCACCAAACCCTCACAACTTGTAATTGGCACCAAGTTTTAGCTTTCTTGTTGGCAGTCTCACTAAAGGCAAGCACTGGATGGAGCTGGAGTTCACATGGCTCTCACCGATACAAAGCAGCATTCCAGGACACAGCTGAAGCACATCTCCAGGATATATCTAGAAAATAACTTTTGCTGCCCTCTGTAATAGCATAGCTTTTCCCATGAAGCTAGACCTTCATTCCCTGATACCACATTTTTCATGAAAGCTAAATTCATTTCAAGTTCATAGTTAAGCAAGCCAGGCTCTAGGGAGTGCACGAACCTGTTGGTCCATTAGGCAGGCTGATAGGCGATTAAAAGGATCAACTACACAGTAATTCAGAAAACTATCCCATTGACTTTATTGCTCAATGTCCAATTAAAGACACAATTTGAGTTGTAATAGTCAGAGTTTCGAGCTGACCCAGCTGCACTGACTGCCTTGCACGGTGCAAACGCTCAGTTGTGCTGATGGCAGCAAGGCAGGAACCCTGAAGAGGGACTACATCCTGCCAGTAGTGCAGGGGTCACTCACAGGACAGCTGAGTTTATACTGCCTAGATTCAAGCTGACTGAAGTTTTCCATAACCTCTTCCCCTCCCCTTCCCCTCTTTCTTAAATGACAGAAATCAATACCTTTCTTATGTCTGTGTGAGTGACAACTGTCAACTTTCCTTAGCGCTCTGTTAAGCTTTGTTAGGCATGAACTAAACATACAGCTCTTTTGCACATTGCAACAGTAAGCCATAATATTATTTCTGTGAATATATTTTCCAATATCCAATCCATAAAATAAGTTTCACTGAAGAAAATGGGGGAAAAAATCACATGTGGTCCACCTACAGGAGTACAACTGAATGTAACTGAGATCTGTCTTTCCACATATTCTGTACGATCTCGCTGTTGGAAAGCTTAAAGTTGTACCACTCACTGTACATAAACAATTGAGTTTGGGGGGAGAAGAGTAGTGACAAACTTTGATAGACATAATTGCTGAGGTGACAGGAGTAATTTCCTGTTGTTATATAGGAGGAGCTTATTCTTGCTCTGATTTACACCCTCTAGAGAGATGATGCAATACAAAGCCCCAGGTGCGAAAAGTACCCCATGAACCTCTGAGTCTCAAACTGCTGCTTATATTTGCAGACCCTTTTCAACCCAACCACAGGCTTCACACATATCTAGGTTAAAGGCTAAGTCTTAAGCCACCAGAAAGGGCTGTGCAGCATCAGTCAGTGAACCTCCATCCTTCTCGACTGTACTGCCCAGTCCTAACACCAGGACCAGAACCTAAGTCAGACCAGCTGCAGACCACTCTAGTCTGTAGGGTCTACTCACTTGGTTAGGACTAGAGATATTTTCAAATATTTTCCCAGTTTACTAGACTCAGTGGAACAAAACTGGAATTTCAGCTTTCATTTACATGCAGTTTTAGTCTAGCATTTTTAAATTAACCCACCTGGCACAATTGAGATGGATACCTGTATCTTTAAATTGCATAGGGAATTTTGTATGTTTAAATAACTATACTGGACTCCATAATGCTTATATTAGAAATTGTTTAGCAAAAGAAAATATTAGAAACAGTGCATTTAGTGAATGCATCCACTTAGTGCATTCACACAGTTAAATGTGTAGTTTGATGGTTATTATAGATACTTTAAAGTATAGTAAGTGGATATGTAACAGGAAAGACTGCTACAACTACAGGCGTACTAAAGGGTAACTCCTGCACACCTAATCCAGTCAGTATTGTCCTTTACTGTCAAGTTTGATGAATTGCAGTACTGGTAGCTTCCTGCTTGTTGACTGTTACCTACTTGTGTCAATGTACATCTGTAGTATGTACATGTGAAAGTGCCTTTAAATTTTAGAGGAGCTTTAGCTTTGCTCTTGTACTGTTGCATTTCCATTGCATCCTTTCCTGTTTGTGTATGGCTGCATTCCCATTGCATTCCTTCCACTCTTGAAGAACAAATAAAAACATGAAAAAATCACAGTTCTCAAAGAGAAATGTACTGTTAATCTGTTGTGACAATGCACTTTTATGTATAGTACTGTACATTTTTGGCATGTACCATTACAAGCTTCAGTATACATTCAAGTTTGTTCCTCATAGTGTATCTTTATAATAAAGAAAATAGTTCTGTCTGTGTAGTTTTGCTGCCATGTCTTCCAACATGGATTGCCTGTCTACCTTTACCTCCCACAAGGGGACAAAAGCAACCCCCAGCTACCCCACACTGCATCAAGTCCCATCACACTCTTGGCTGAAGAAGCATTTGTTCCCAGACGAGCTCCTACCTAATTTGCTTTAAGTTGCTCCTACACCATTGCTTTAAGCTCACTCAAGTCCCTCTGTACCTGAAGAACCCACACAAGGAGCCACCAACCTCACAGTTCTGCCTGAGCACCCATCAAGAGCAGCCAATCCCACTCCCACTGGCTGCAGGAACACCCTGCCACACACTTAGCCAGCACCCTGCCACTCCCCCTCCTGCTCCCTGCAGGAAAAATGGAGTGCAAAAGCCAATCCAGCTTACATATTTTAAAAACAGAATGAAAATAATAAAGAAGTCTACCTGGGGGCGTTTCTTATGGCAGCAGAAGAGATGCCACAGTGGAGTCAGAGGGGAGTGCCACAGGTCAAGGTTATCTTCAGTGACCTTATGTCCAAGAAATGGTTGCAATATACACACACCCTCCCAGCTGGCTCCAGGAACCAGGGGGTCTGTGAGTGTCAGGCTGATGGATGCATAAGAGATGTTCAGCCATATATGGATCAGATGCTGGGAAGGACTATTCCTGGGTTTGGACTACAGTTGCCCAGACTGGCTCACCGTGCTCCCCAACTTGCATGTGTTTAGGGGGAGAAGAGCTATTCGGAAATGCATTTCCAATCCTTGCTTAAAAAAAAAAGTCATCTCTGGTTGTTGTTGAGGGCCACCATCTGCCTGAAGGAAAAGGAGACAGATGCCCCTTCCCTAGAAGTGTTCAAGACCAGGTTGGATGAAGCTTTGAACAATCTGATCTAGTGGAAGGTGTCCCTGCCCATGGCACGGAGGCTGGAACTAGATGATGTTGAGGGTCCCTTCCAACACAAACCATTCTACAATTCTATGTCAGGCAGTATGGGGTGATATGGAGGAAGGGGCACAGCAGCCACCCCAATCAGAGCAGGGCTTTCATTCTTCATGCTGAGAAAGCTGCCATAATGTGACTCCTCATCAATCAGTGCCCAGTGGCAGCCTTTGTGCCATAGTGTCCAGTGTAATACTTTGAGTATTTCTTCTTGGCCCCTACTGCACAAAAGCTGACTAAGGCATGCAAGAAGGGACAGCAAAGGTCATTCCTCATTCAAGATCCTGCACAACTCAGAGGATGCATAACCAGATTTTCAGTTAGATCATACACCAATGAGGGGAGGGCCTTATATGATAGCTTTGAATCTGTTTTACAATAAACAAGAAAACACAAGAAGAAGAGTCTCTTCCTGTTTTGTAATGTGAAGTTTTGGTGTTGCACTGTGCTGACTTGTTAGGTTCCTTCCAGTTTTTGTAGTGGAAAGAAGTTCAGCTCTCACAGAGAAAGCCAAAGCTTTTGGCAGGTGATGGGGGAAAAGCTGAGTCTATTCGCACTCAAAAAGCAAAGGGGTGATGAGCTGTTTTGCTGAGAGAAGTGTATTAACTGAACAGAAAATGAGCAGCACTAGCAGCGGAGTGTTTGGCTCTCAGGCCACTGCTGCAAATCATTGTTTCAAGCCACGTGCAGCTCCCGGACACGGCACTGCCCCAGCCTGTACAAATGCCTCCTCAGCCAGCATAAAGAAAACACAGAGGATCCACCCAGTTTTAAATTCTCCTTGGTAGAGACTCATTGTTTGTTGCTTACTCTGTGGCTCACTTGGACTCACTCTGACCAGAAGTATCTGTGGTCACTCTGTTCAGTCACTGGTACCCCATGAGACAAGCTTTCAATTTGGTCTGGGTGGAACTGGTACGTTGGGAGCAACGGAAACCAGGAAAGTATTAACTGGTGATGCTACTTGATGAAAGTACCATTCTTGTAGGTAGGAATATTGCTTTTTCCATGAACTCGGCTTGTGAAAGAAAAGAAATCTCACTATAATATGTGAAAGCCCAAAGAGATGAACAGCTTAGCATCTTAAAATCCAGTTAGCTAAAACAGCTGAATTACTGTTTAAAAAACAAACTAACCACTAGTTCAGACACACCACTGTAACTGCAGCTACTCCCTGTCTTTGTGTGGCAGCACCACACTCACTATGGCTCCAGCAGACCCAGCATGAGCAAGTTTTCCTGCTGGAGAGCCACGATGGCAGAACCCTTATGACTCAGAGGTGCCACTCTCTCTGACACAGTGCCATTGCAGCAATCTCGGTCTTAACCCTGGTTCCCACTACCCCTCAGCCCTCTCCTGGCACCCAGTGCCGCTGGATACCCACCTCTCCCTTGCCCCAGCAGGGCTGTAGCCCTAGCACAGTGTTTTGGCTCCTCTCATCCAGCCATCCCACTGATCAAGGCCAAAACCAGTGGAAAGGAAAACAGAAAATGGCAGGTATCAGAGCAGCCCACCTTATGCACCGTCCCCACCAGATGGGAGAACAAAATTTGTGCGGTGGCACTAAGCTGGACTCAAGGGAGAGAAGGCTCTGTATTCCCTCACCTTCTCACGCAGGCAGCAGATATGGCAAGAGTCAACAGGCCCATGGGCTGGAAGGTGACACACAGAATTTGATACTGACTGAGGGATTAAATAGAATTAAATAACATGAACTGGGTCTGGCTGAATTGGACAGGTCAGCGAGTTTTCTCTCACCTTTCTCAACACATATTATATGCAAATTAAAAATGCAGGAATACATTTTTTACTGTGCCTCTGCAGTCAGCTGGGCCTCTGCCCCATGGCTGCAAAAGTATGGTGCATCCTATGTTGATCTCTTCTCCCATGTAACAAGTGACTGGACAGAAGAAAAGGACCTCAAGTTGCACCAGGGAGGTTTAGATTGCATATTAGAAAAATTTTCTTCACCAAAAAGGTTGTCAAGCACTGGAGCAAGCTGCTCAGGGAAGTGGTTGATTCACCATCCCTGGAGATATTTAAGAGCTGTGTAGATGTGGCACTCAGGGACATAATTTAGTGGTGGGCTTGGCAGTGCTGGGTTAACAGTTGGACTCAGTGATCTGAAAGGTCTTTTCCAGCCTAAACAGTTCTGTGATTCTGTGATCCCCAGTTGTGTCACTGCCATATTCCAGCAGGGTTAGGCTACACTGACCACCACAGACACCCGAGAGCAGCTTTCTGATCCCGGGTTGGAGATTGTGAGTTTCCCTTTCTTTAATTAACAAACTGTATTGATTTTTTTTTTTTTTTGAAGTAGCATAGTAATGGAATAAGAATGCGAAGTACAAAGCAAAACAAATTCAGTTGTAAAATGTAGGCAAGTTGTGCTGTACAAAGTAGGTCAAACACTTGTGGGATTGAAATCAATAGTAGCTGCACTCAGTGCAGCAGCATGGATAAACCAAAACCAAACCCTGCCTGTTCTTATTTCCATAGAGCACATCAATTCCTCCCTTAATATCTGCCACGTGCCTTTTCGGTAGTGTACACTGACATCTATAAACACTGACCAAACAACATAAAACAGTGATTTACATTTATTTGAATGAATTATGCTCCAGGAGGAAGAAATCACTGAGCCCAGTGCTCCTCTGAAGGGGAATGAGACACTCATTGAAATGGTCAGGCTTTTGGCAGTGACTTTTTCCTTGCAATGAAATGGCATTAACATGGATGTTGTTACCAGAGTCATGAATAGAGAATTTAAATCTGCTAACAGTGGAAAAGGCCTAAAATCCTTCACAACTTTGACCTAGAACTGCTGAGTACCTTGAAACAACTCACTGCAACACATATTTTAATTGGGATTTTTCCTGCCTACAATGTTTTCAGAGAGATACTTTACAGTGGCACACCAGCACCCATGGTAACCAGCACAGTTACCTGAATACAACAGGATTACCAACCAACAATCACAGGTTTAAGCAGAATTTCACTTGGACAAATTTCTCAGCTCTTTAAGCGGGGTGTTTTTCCTGAATGCTACCACAGGAATGTGTCAAAAATTAATTTCAGACCATTTTTTAATTTGTCATATACATCTCAAGGGTTATTTTATAGCTAAGTCAAAGCTGTTCTGAATAAAATTGATTCACGTACAAGGTTACAATTGGGGATAGAAACATGGCTAATCTGGGGCTGCCAAATCACATAGTTAATTCTGAATTCTCCCTTTCCCTTCCAAAATTACAAATTAAAAACATGTATGCACATATCATTTCTTGAAAGCAGTGAGCTGGGTAGATTGCAAAATTCCTGCTGCATGTTTTATTTCTGGTTAAGAAAACACAGTAATGTGGTCTGTGTTGGAGGGGGAAGCTGTCCCGCCCCGCACAGTGATGGGAAGCCCCGTTGGAGGGACCCCCATTTTCACACACCCACAGGACCACCCTTGTGCACCCCCAGGCTGGCAGCCCAGCAGGTCCTGCCCTTTCTCCAGCCAGACCCCGGGCAAGGTGTGCCTTGGTGCTTTCATTACACCTCAGTCCTTCAAAATATTAAAAATTAACTTTTTCAAACACTGGAAGTTTAGGAATGATATAATGTCTTATGTACTCTAGGTCAAAGTGCCATTTGTATCTCTCTACATCCATGAGTTACGCACATGATGGGTTTTTCTTCTACCTTATCATCAGCAGCTGACTTACAAGCTTTTATGTAGCTTGTAATTTCTTCTGTACCTGCATTGTAATATTGGGTCTCTGGTTTGGCCTCTATAAAAATAACTTGATTTTCTGTTTAGGTACCATGAGTTTGGGTGTTTTCTGTTTCATTGGTTTTACTTTTTCCTATTTTGGAGACTCTGGTATTTCAGTGCAAAATTTCTGTGCACTGCAGTTCCATCTCCAGTATCAGGTACATTTATTATTACCCGAAGGTAAACTCAATTTTTCCAGAGATCCATTAGCAATGCTAGTCATAGAATAATCCAGTTATGCTTAATGTGCTTTTCATTCTTAGTTAAATAAAATCAATGGGAAGGCAATTCCTGCAGAGAATTTAACTTTTCCCCAGTATTTCCCTTTCTTGGTGAAAAAATAGAGAGTATTGCTCAGGCCTTACAAATTTCCCAGCAGCTGCTGACTGCCCCAGGCATCAGCTGAGGAAGGAGCCCTGTTTGAGGGCGCCCGTGCTGCGTGGCAGCATTACCCTGGTCCCTGCCCTGCGACCTCCAGGGTTCACCCCTGGTCATCACAACATCAGTGGGACATTTTGCCCTCAGTTAACCTGAATAAGACTATGCATGGGAGTGTTCAAATCTATACATCTCTCCTACTATACTGTGAATCCCATGTGTCATGGACAAAGTAAAGCAGCATTCAAATGCTGTAGGCGATAGTCCACACCTTGCTCACTTGGAGGAGGACTGGAGGCAAATGTGTCACCTGTGCCATCCCTACAAAGCTACCGAGTGTCAGACATCATCCCTAAGGCTCTTTGCCCTCTTTGCTAAACCCAACACAAGCAGTGCCTATGGTGGCTCAGATTCTCCACTGTATCCAAGGCACCTGCTTTTTCAAAGCACTGGGAACGGTCATATCTCATCTGACTAAAGAAGGATCCCTGCATCAAATGAATCATATCAGGCAGGAAAAACATATTTATATGTGGCAGAAACACTCCAAAAATTAAGTGCTGTGAAATTTCTGTGAAAGGAAATACATATCACTTTGGGGTTGTGCTTACGTGCAGGAATATTTTTCAGTGTTGCTCTCAGTACCCTGAGTAAAAGTCAGGGATAGTCAGGTTTGTTCATAACTTCTGTCAAGATAGCGCTGATGAGAGATCTGTGCCTTTCTCTCCCTGGTCATTTGTAATTCAGACCCGATCTCCTGGAAATGTTGCTCAGAATGTTTCCTGGCTGTGCAGCCACTAGCCCTGGTGAGGAGGTGCCAGGTAGCTCTGCCCCAGATGCTGCACTCTTAAGGGCAGGGATCCCACTCCACTGGAGGCAGAGGTTGGACAGGGGAAGGACTTGAGTGCAGGATGCTCTTAAACTGGTCAGGAGACTATTCTGTGTTGGAGTGGCAAAAATATGGGACAAAACAATCAACCAAAGAGGCAATGAACCAATTTACTCTCATGTACCCAAGTGCTAGGAGATATTTTGCTGCAGGCTCTCCTCCCTGTCAGGATACAGTGTGGAGGGGAAGCAGCAGAGCCTGGGGGAAATTACAGGCCACTTCAAGCACTGTTTTCTCTGACATTTCAACACTTAAAAGATCAGGGAGGAAAGAAAAAGGTCACTGTAACTCAGGTGAGAAGTGATGCTTGAATTCCTATCAAGCTTCCTATCCCCCATAAGTAGTTTTTGTCTGCTACCTTGTTGCTGAAGGCAGGAGTGGCAGCCCATGCTGCAACTGGCCACCGAGGCTGTGCAAGGAATCTGGATCAAGCAGGAGGGGAGACACCAGACATGGACAGGCAATGAAAGGCACCACCAGATTTTCTGCCCAAACACAGATCTGGTACAATTCTGCCTCCCAGATGACTGTTTGTAGTACTGTCCTATTTAACCCAAAGCAGAGAGTTCTTTGGAAATTTTATTTCCCTTCATGTATCACTACTTGCACTACTCAGAGTATAAAATATAAAGCAATTTATTTTAAGCTCAGCTTGTACCTTAGGTTAACTGAATACTAAAAATTCATGGTTCAGTTCATAGCAGTTTCTCATAATTTGTGTGAATTTTCCATGGGGTTTACATTTTAAGGGGAGCTGAATGTGCATTTCATGGTGGGAGCATTGGCATTTGGCCTGTGGCCCTCGAGCAAGAGCCCAGTCACCAGCAAGTAAACCTGCACAGAAACATAGGACTTATTCTATTGGCTTGTGCTACAAAATATGCTGTTCAAAATTTTTTAAGGAAAAATCCTCCAAAAGGCCTAAACAAAATGTCCACCAGTCCCTGAGTAGCTTCTGTTTAAATCTGGCTATTTTACAAGTGACATGTTCTCTTCCAGACAAACACCAAGCCAGTGAGTTCCTCAGTCTTTTAAGAGACTCCAGAGCTAAAGTGAACTGCATCTCTCATTCTATATATTCGATATTAACTCTACATTGCATCTTTATGAATTATTGTATACCAAAGTTATAAATTTTAGAAGGCTGGACTGAAAAGATATCACACAGCAAATAAGTTTAAGCAGTCAAAAAGTCAACCACAACCACCACATTAATTCTTCCACAGCTGAACACCTCATTAATACAAGGCATAAAACAAAGCAAAGCAGCACAGAGAGAGAAAACAAAGCTGGCTTGTAATAAGATTTCCCCCTTCACAGCAAATTCTGCAAGCTTAAATATATTTTCCATAATAAAGGTGGACAAAAGAATCTCTGTAACTTGTTCCTAAATGAACCTTTTATTGAAATGCTTTGCTGCATTTTTCATCCTTATAGGATAAATCCATTTCATTGTAACATCTTATATAAACCAACTCTGTTTTAACATAAGTAAATATTTTTTGTTTGTTTGTTTTGCTCTTTCTAGAATGAAATATTGCTGAGAAGTATGTCTTCAGGAAATATCCTGGGTTTTACAACACAATATTTTGTGATGGAAGAATGACTTACAGGAAAATTACAGGTTGGTTTTGGCCAACAGCTTTGGGATGTCTCGGCTCCCTCATGCAGAGAAAGCCCCAGGGGTACACAGAGAAACCTAAACTCCAAGTCAGGGCGCTGGGGAGCAAATATTGCTATTAAAGTAGTAATACCTAAGAATGCAAAGGAAAAGCTGTCAGACTAAGAACTTCTATTTGAGAAAGACAGATGAAAAATTTAGCAGCCTTGTGTTTATTTCAGGAGTTCAGCTCAGCGATCTGAGGACACCAAAACCCAACTGCTCTCCCTCCCTTCAGCAGCACATGCTGCCCATGGCTCAGCAGGACCCCAAGGAGAAGTTCATGTGTATTTATAAGTCATATAAATTGAGATTTTCCTAATATTCGGATTAGCAGCAAGTCTTTCCTCAAAATCAAGAGTCTCAGATCTTAGCTACCTAAAGCTCCTTCCTATCTTCTTTCCTTCAGTTGTGAGCACCACAGTTCAGTTCAGGGAGGATATTGAGGTGATGGAGCAGGTCCAGAGAAGAGCAACGAGGCTGGTGAAGGGACTCGAGCACAAGTCCTATGAGGAGAGGCTGAGGGAGCTGGGGTTGTTTGTTGTTGGAGAAGAGGAGGCTCAGGGGAGACCTCATCACTCTCTACAACAACCTGAAAGAAGGTTGTAGCCAGTCAGTCTCTTCTCCCAGGCAACCAGCAGTAGGACAATAGGGCACGATCTTAAGCTGTGCCAGGAGAGGTTTAGGTTGGAT
>NW_016690275.1:2338421-2398551 GCF_001604755.1 Lepidothrix coronata | reverse complement strand
AATGGGCTGCCCAGGGAAGTGGTGGATTCTCCATCCCTGGAGGTTTTTAAGATGAGACTGGATGTGGCACTTAGTAACCCCATAGATGTTGAATCAAGGGTCAGACTTGATGTGGTCTCGGAAGTCTTTTCCAACCCGGTTGATTCTATTGGTGAAAACCTGTGGCCTTTTAAACACCAGCTGTTAATCATTTATGGATTGCAAATATCCTGCAGCCACTGACTTTTCAGAAATGTTATTTTTTGACACTACTTTCTTTTTAATGTATCTGTTAACATCAAGTGCCCCTTGGTGAGATCTTAGTGTGTTTTACAGAGAAAGAATCCCCATATTTTTTTCAGCAGCCAATTGATTAAACTGCTACAACATAATTTTTCACTTCTCCCATTTATTGTGCAACCAATTACTTTTGGATCCCTGCAAGGACAAGATCAGTATCTCTTGGTTTCTCTTTCAAGTCTTCATTACACATGCACATGAACACACACACACAAATAGGCTACACACCCCTATCCCAAATCTAGAAAGCACTTGTTTCCTACTCCCAAGGCTTTGGCAAAATTCCCTAACATCTTTCCTCAGCCAACAGACCCATCAAACAGGGATAACATTCCTCAGGTGTTTTATGAATATACATATATTTACATATTTAGGAAGGCTGAAGGGGACAATGTCAAATGTTGAAATCATATTTGATGCAGCTCATGTGTTTTCCACCATCAAAATTAGTCCATAAGCAGCTCAGTTACTTTCACATGGATGCCAACTTCTCCTCTCTCATGGACTTTGCATGAAGCAGTGTTCTACAGTCCATTCATGGCAGAGCATCAAGAGCCTGTCATCTGTTGCTTGACTGTTCACAGAAGAAAAAAGATTGGGCCACACTGGGCCAATTTCTTTTGGTAGTTCTTTTTATCATGTTGCAACATCTCGTTAACACTCTTTGTCATGTAAAGAAGCAGTCATAAACATATCAGATGAGTTTCACTGCTGTTTAAAGCTGTGTCCACACATCTACTAACTGTAATTGTTGAACATCTTGGAAAAATCGATAGGACAAACATTCCCTCATCAGAGCTTCCTATTAAAATATTTGGAGCAATTTCATAAACTCTCCTCCTAGCAAGAGAACAAGTTTCTGAACCAATGCTGTCCCTGTAAATAAACACTTTTCCCAGAGATGAGAGGTTTTACTGTATCCAGTAGAGTTAGTTTAACATCATTGAAAAGTTCCCTCGGAGCTCATAAAACACAAATTTACTTATTAGCATACTTGCATATCCTCTAATCTTGTGAGCAGCCTCTGCTGTAAGAAGTCACTAATGTGACTTCAAAGAGTATCCTTCATCTCATCAACCTTCAAAGTTTTTCAGCAGCTGAATGTAGTTAAATCCACCTCTCTCAAGACACAGGGACAGAAACCATGTCTTTCATTTGGGAGAGAGAGGGGTGGGAGAACTCAACAAGTCTGGGCATAATCTTCTAATCTGTACCAGTGTAATGCCAGAGTTTACTCATGATTTCAAAAGTCAGTTTTCTTTTATCATCAGAAAGACTGATAAGGTAGAAAAAAACCCACCATGGGTATGAGCTTTCTTGAGGTTACTCTCCAAAAGTCACACACAATAATATACCTGTAGAACAATACCACAGTTTACAAATCTTTATTTGCTGGTATCACCTGATCTAGAACCCAGCTGCATTTACATCACAGTTTATGCCTGAATAAATCTCCAAATAAAGATCCTATGAAGTCTTTCATACTTCATTTATTTGCAATTGCCCCATGACCACAGACTTGTATTAACCCTAACAAAAGTAGACTGAGCAGATCCCAGTGGAGAGCAGGGACAATCTGAGGAGATTTCGAATGGCTTCCAGGGCTGATGTAACACCTGAAGAATAAGATGGGCACTGCACAGGCCTCCCACTTTGCAATCATGTTTTTGTGTCAATGGGACAATGCAAAGACACTCTGGATTTAAGTCCAGTACTTGAAAGATTCAAGCAAGCAAAAGCTCAGAATATTTTGCATGAAAAGCAACAAATGGTAGGACAATGAGATAATACAACAGAGGTGTTACACCTGCCAGATCTTTAATGAGATGGAACAATATTTTCCCAATATTTCACACAACTTCTTGTAAAAGTAATGGCTCTGAGAAGCCTGTTAAGAAGCCAAACGAGAAGGGCTGCACCAGGTTCTATTACAGGTCCACTTAACTCTGTACCTAATTTCTAAGAGAGACCCATGTTTGGAAAACCAGAACCAGCACACAGTGGTAGCTCAGCAACCTGCAGCTGAGAGTTTACTCTCCCTGAGGCATCACTTTTTTTTTTTTTTTTTTAAATTAGTACATGGAAACCACACAGTTCAGTGAATTTCTGAAAACTTAGTTTCTTAGATTAATGAGTTTAACATAATTTATTGGGGTAATTATAAAGCTCCAAAGAAGGGGGAAAGTAAAAGAAAAAAAAAACCCTAGCTTTGGTAGATGTCAACAGTGATGCTGTAAGATCTGGGATTAGCTTAGAGGAAGAAGCACTCCAGAGCACGTAGTGAACAGGAGCTCCTCACATTAGTCATATGTTGAAGCATGCAGCAATCAGAGCTTTTTAAAACAAAAAGGACTTAAAACATATCACTGCGATTACTTTCCTAAATCCAAAGTGATGCAGCCTCAAACATAAACCCAGATTCCTACCCAGCGCTATACAGGTCCAAATCTCAAGATGTTTCTGAGCCAGTACTGTTCCTATGCTCCCTGGCAATTAATACAATTCTGCTGGTGCACCACAAATTTACCTGTTAAAAAGCACAGGACAAAATGAACTTGAGGACACTGATGAAATATCAGTGCTATTAAGTTGTGCAACTCAAATTCAGGCTTTCCCTTTCCTGGACTTCCTGGTGACTGCAAATGAGCGTTTATGAAAGCAGCATGAAGCCCCCTTGTGAAACACCACTACTGCCATTTATCAGGCTTCATTTTGAGGTGTATGCTTTAGCACAGAAACTTACATGTAGCGAAGGGTTTACGGCTTTTTAAAAGCAGCTGATGAGCAGAAACATTATGTTCTTTTAAAATAGCCATCAGCTTGAGTCAAGCTGAATACATTTCTATCCTTACAAAACCAAATTGCTGAATGTGCTCTGCAGTCTAGGTTACTTTCTTGCACAACTGAAGAAACAGTTGGTTTCTATAGGCATAAAATAGGCATTACACCTGCTCTTCTAATGAAAGAACCACTCAAAGCAATATCATTTACATAGAGTGCACTAGTCCAGTTGATCACCTATATTAAAAAAGTCCTGACAAGGAGGAACTGATGTATAGCTCGTAAGTAAGGGAAAAAGATAGTGTACTGCTCTTAAAGCCCAAGAAGGAAGAGAAACCAAAGGCAATTGAAATAAAACTGCAAAAAAGAGATGCATTTCCAAGGCAGCACATACATCATGTTGAACTGTACAAAGTTCAACAAGGGGAAGTGCCAGATTCTGCACCTGGGGTGGAGTAACCCTGGATGTACATACAGACTGGGGAATGTGATGCTGGAAAGCAGTGCCATGGAAAGGGATCTGGGGTGGGGGTCCTGGTTGATGGCAAGTTGAACGAGTCAGCAGTGCCCTGGCAGCCAGGAGGGCCAACTGTGTCCTGGGGGCCATCAGGCAAAGCATCGCCAGCCGGTCAAGGGAGGGGACGTTCTGCTCTGCTCTGCACTGGTGCGGCCTCACCTTGAATATTGTGTGTAGTTTTGGGCACCACAATACAAGAAAGAAATTAAGCTGTTAGAGAGTGTCCAAAGGAGGGCAATGAAGATGGTGAAAGGCCTTGAGGAGAAGCCAGATGAGGAGCAGCTGAGGTCACTTGGTCTGTTCAGCCTGGAGAAGAGGAGACTGAGGGGAGACCTCATTGCAGTCTACAACTTCCTCGTGAGCGGAAGAGGAGGGGCAGGCACTGATCTCTTCTCTGTGGTGATCAGTGACAGGACCTGAGGGAATGGCCTGAAGTTGTGTCAGGGGAGGTTTAAGTTGGATATCAGAAAGAGATTCTTCACCCAAGGGGTGGCTGGGTGCTGGAACAGGCTCCCCAGGGCAGCAGTCACAGCATGAAGCCTGACAGAGTTCAAGAAGTGTCTGGATGATACTCTCAGGAACATGGTGGGACTCTTGGGGGTGGTTCTCTGCAGGGTTAAGAGTTCAACTCGATGAATCTTGTGGGTCCCTTCCAACTCAGCATATTCTCTGATTCTGTGGTTATTCTGTCCTAAATGGGTGTATTTGAAGCAAATTTACTTCAGACCAGCTTAAAATTATATTTGTTCATATGGGCACCAATGTCCTATTGAGTTGTATCATGGGCAGATAGAGAGGTGAAGAACACACACAAGATTAAGTGTCCAGCCTTAGTAGCAGAAGTATGTTTTATTAACGCATCTTGTATAATAATAGTGCACATAATTAGGTTAAGCTTAGCAATTTATGGTTTAACAGTGTTCTTAACTTTATAAATGTGAAAGAAGAATTTAGCACCAGGACATGGAAAATCAGGTAATGGTACTGGGAGGACATGTTCACTGACTGCAGCAGATGCAAGTGTTTCTACCAAGGAAAAAGATATGAAGCAAATGGTCAAGTTCAGAGCCCCCAAAATGGCATCCATCACCCTCCTGCAGGAACGTGATGAAAAATTCTGCTCCATCACCATGACAACTCATGCCACACCATTGCTATAGTAACTGGCTGAACATCATTAGTTTTTAACCATACACACAGTGGCCAACATGCAAAGGAGGAGGAGCCACTAGAACACTCATCTCTGCCCTGCAGCCGCTCCCACCCCAACCTATCTTTGCAGTTTAATCCAACCTCCTTCCATGTTCCCTCGCTCCCCACTACTGCCAGTTCTCCAAACCCAAGCCTGTCTCAAAATCAGAACACTAATTTCATGCATTTTACTGTTGGTTTTGTTTTTTTTTTCCCCTGAGTGATTTATCAGGCTAAGATTAAATGCAAGTAGAAAATTTCATCTTCCCAATGAATCATTGAAAATCTGTTCCATTAATCCAGCTCGCCATGGGGTGGCTTTACACGCTGTATTTGCATCCTACGCACGCAGTCACAGTATCAGTTGAAAGGTACCGTCCTGTCCCCTGAAGAGCCGTGATTTCAACATCGTCATGGTGCAAGAATGTGTTTACTGTGCACCACCAAAACCCACGTGATTATCATTTTAATACTCCAGCTCAGGCTGGGACACTGCCTCCCTGGCAGCGTAGTCATTGTGTGCAGTGATGTAAAACAGCAACAGGGAACACTAATACTTTTCAGATCACGGCAAAGCTCAAAAGTTTGCAGCTAGATAATGTCTTTTATCCAGCTACCTTCCAACATGGAAGAAGGAAAAATAAATACAATTATTACTGAGTTTTTACCCGGTCTGGGGGCAGAGGGTGAAGCACAAGCTTGGCTGCCATCACAAAAGGATGCAACAGGTTTGGAGCAGTTTGTGGCGGTCTAGGGGCACTGCCCTGACATGACTCCCTGGCACAGCAAGCCCATGCCAGCACCAAATGCTGCAGGTACACGCTGTGTGTATAAATCATGCTGGAAGTGCCTCTCTTGGAGAACAGATGGGAGAAGACAAGGTCCCTGTTGGCTGCTCCTTCTTTGACCCTTGTGTCCCCTCCACTTTCCCTTCATTTCTCACACCCCTCCTTTGCCTCCTGCAGGTTCTCCTTGGGGTTTATGCAGGCTGTAGCTAGCATTAGCAAAACTCCCCGTCTCCATGCCAAAGGGAAGTGGTGGAGTGGCACAGGCACCTGCCTACAGCCCTCATGCCCAAGCACACCCAGCAGCATCTTGTGGGGCCTGTGAAAGGTGGAAGATGTTTCTGCCCACGGCAGGGGGTTCGAACTAGATTATCTTTAAGGTCCCTTCCAACACAAACCGTTCTATGGTTTCATGATGACCCAAAGCAGCACAACATTGGCCCCAGGGTCTGAGCCACCCATTCCTTGCACTGCCCCATCCCTGCACCTCAGCCTCTAATGCTCAGGGTTGGTGTGGTATAATCCCACTTTGGCTAGTACAGTATAACCATATATCAGACATATATGGTGATACCATACATATACATATATATATATATATACACACACATACATATATATATGTGTATATATATGTGTATATATATATACACAAACACACACTGTTATACCATATGTATATATATATAATTATATACCACAGTAGCTCTGCCCACATTAGACTATCAAAATCCTATTACTTAGCATTAGGTTTAAACCCTAGCTTGATACTCCCTACGTAGCCTTTAACAGGTCATACTGCCCTGCCTTGGTAAACAATAATTATGTAGTTCTCCCACTGTTTAGGAAGAAAAAGGCAAAGATGGAAAAAAAACACTCCCTCTTTTCTAAAATGAAATTCAATTTTAAATGAAGGGCAGTTTTCAAAAATCACAAAAAAATCACAAAAGCTCTTTTATAGCTTTTTCTTTGTAATTCAATAGAAAAGTTTCTCACAAAGAAGAGGAAACAACATCATTTTAGTATTCATATATACATTAAGGTATGAAACGAGATACCTGCTATTGCTGTTTACAGCTGAAACAGAACTACATAAATCACTCTATGGGGAAGAAAGACAAAAAGATTCAAACAAATCTGACTAGAGCAGTAAAATCTATCTCATATTTATGCATGCATAGGAGAGTATAAATAATTTTATTCTGGAAAGAGATCACAAATTACTTTTTTCTTTCTGTATTAACACTACCCTCTAGTGGCAGTTGTCTGGCTTTACTGAGGCAAAAATGTAATTTAACATATTGATCATATGCATTAAGAAATGGCACAAAAATTGCAAATAGGAATTTGTTTACCTGCGCTGAATTAAGTGCCCACACTCTGCAGTCTGTGAAACTCGCAGCTTTTGAAAAAGCTGTATCTGGCTCTTTTGAAGCATACCTTATTTTTGTAAGTGCTTAAGAAAATGCTAACATGAAAAGCATAAACCAATAAAGTCCCTTTAATGCACAGTTGCAGAAACCTTCCAGACAGACGAGTCCCTCAGTGCTTGATGAGCAAATTACACTCTGAAGCATGAGCCTTACACTTTCAATATATTATTATCTTATCAGCCCCCTGAAGATACTTTGGTTGACACCTTTAAAGCTAGATATGGCAAGAGCTTGTGATTATTCTGTCTCTGAACTTGCACCTCCTTCTTGGACATACTACAAACTCAACAGTAAGGTGGTGGTGGGATTTTTTTCACCATCCTCCTATAATTTCAGTCAGAAACAACTAGAATGAACCATTCCTAATGTAGCAGCCATTGTTTTAACAAATCATTCCCAAGTACAGATGAGCCTGAGGCATCCACAGCATATTTAGATATTGAGAGCCTTACATCTAAGGGGTATTTCAGTCTACAGGGACACCAAGAAAAATTAGATAGTGCCACAAATCCCACTAGGCTGGACCAAGATTTATACTCATCTATTTTTATACCTGAGAGTGAGTAATGCACAGCTTTGGAAATTTGCCTCCCACTTTTCTCACCGTGAGGTACAGTCAGCGGGTCAGCCAGCTTGAGGCAACTGCGGTATTGGGAAAACTCAGTGTACAAAATTTTGGAGTCCTCCAAGTAAAGCCAGCCTGAGTGCAGAGTATAACTTCACTGTGGAGATAGCTCATCAGCTACATCCCACTGTATTGAATTTGCAGGTGAAATTGTAGATAAATTTCTTAGGAGGGTGGGGTGAAAACTTAATTCATTGCAGTAAGTCCTTGCTTCTGTAACGATAAATGAGGATCAGGTTTTTTCCAAAAAGCTATTATCCAATGACAGTTCAAAGTAATTTGCTCTTTCTCTCTCTGGACAGGGATGCATGAAGAAAAGGGAAAGAGAGCTTTTATTCAGCTTACACATCTTGCCTTCAGCAGAGCTCCAGGCACTTTACTCAGAGGCAAGCTCTACACCTAGAATGGGAATTAATCCACCAACTTTTTTAAACAGTTTGGACAGCTTTGCATCATCAGATTAAACACAGAAGGCTAAACCTGTTAGTACTCCCAATCCCCCACCCCATTCCCTCTGATAAGAGCTGGCATCTCTCGGAGTGGGGACATGAGCCAGCTGTACTGCTGGAGGCAAAAGCAGCCTCAGTTCTCCCACTACAAGTCTAATGTTGATCCCTCACATTAAATGCATGGTACCATAACCCAAGTTTTCATTCTTTAAGCCTTGTACATTCCTGGAGTTTTACCTCTAGGTGATATGGAGGTCTCAGGCAGTCAAAGGCAGTCCTTGGGGAAGCATCACTACCAGTCCCTGAAGAACCAGACCCAAGCACACTGGGAGGATGTGCAACTCCAGGCTGCAGTCACTACCCTTGATCCTCCTGAAAGCAGGGTGGTCCTTTTGCTATTGTTCACTGTTCACACAGTGATGACTGCACCCACCCACAAAGCAGATGAGTTTCTCCTCTTCAGACAATTTAACCTCTCATCCCCCATTTGCCAAGAGAATGATCCAGGGAGAGGAAGTTTGCTCCTCACCTGAGAAAGTAGCAGAAATACCCGGAGACTCTGCTGAACATCTGCACAACCACATAGAAAAGTGAAAGGTTGACTTGGAATCCTCTGGTGAAAGACAACATTGAACTTGGTTGAAGTAAATGCTTAAGAGACCATCAGGCCATTCTGTACTACAGGAGACAATGCCCTCTGCTTGTGTTCCCAGAGAGGACTAACTCCAAGACAAAATCAAAGGCTGGGAATTAGACACCTCCAGCCTCCCTTAGCATCTCTTGCTGGCCCTCATTTTGCTCAAGATCACATCATCCTTTCCCCAGGAAATTTACAATTCTTGGTTCCATGTTGTGCATCCCAGTACAGGTGATGCTGGCTCTTTTTGGCTCTGATCTGAACAATTCAACTTCTACACACTAAAAAACCTCTCAGTACCTTTGTAGCAAATGAAGCATACACCACAGAGCCAAAAGTTTAGTGCCACTACATATTCTGTCTTATCAGCAGTGACCTGCACAAATAAAGCACAACATTGCATTGCTCTGAAGCTTCAGATGTTCGCTTATAGCACAGTAGCAGCATGTCCCATCTAACAATGGGATACCACAAAGGCTGCCTTAATCACCTGCCCAAAAATAGCTGCTTTGCCAAGATTGTTGATACCTAAAGATTAAACACCACCATCCTGGAAACAGTATAGTTATTTCAAAGAAGTCACATAAAACAAGCAGCTGCAACTGCAGGCGGGGTCTAGCATAGCTTTTTCAGGACATAAAATCTATATGGATTTCTGTGAAATTAGGCCACAACACAGAGGGGCCAACAAAAACCTTCTGCTCACAGTCCATCTGCAATGCAGTCCTTCAGCATCTGTTTTCTCCCTGCCTGTCTGTCCCAGAGCTGTCACCCGCTCCAGCCCATCTTGTAGTGACTTGTCTCCTCCCTTATTTTGCTATTCTCATGCTGCTACGTGAGGCCAGGGCACAGCCAGGTCCCAGCTGCAAGGTGGAGAACTTTGTTACCCAACCACAAACCCAGCAGCTGCAACGCCATGTTGAAAGTTAGGAGAGAACTGAACTCAGGCCTGCAAACTCTCCCAGAAAAGCCCCATAACAATTGCAAAATAAGTCAGGCAATATGTTGAATGCATTCATGCACAAGAGAGGGAAAGAGGCAGTTCCTGGAGGAAAATGATTGAATACCTAAAGCAATTTCATGGCAAAAATCTGATACCTTTATCCTCCAAAGGAGACTTAATCTTTAAATCAGTCCTTTGCTAACAGGAAATCAAAGTCCAATTCCATCTTACATTTGACTTCTATATTTTCTGCCTGCTCTGCAAAGCATTATGCTATTGCTGTCCTTTGTCAGCATTCTCATTTCCAGAGCCTCTCCTGCTCTTCCCATAACGGCTCCTGCCTTTGCACAATCGCAGCCCGAAGGCCATCCCTGCTGAGCCACACAACAGCTGTCCCCAGCAGGCAGGACACTGACCTACCGCTCTTGAGGCTCAGGCAGAGCCCCAGCAAATAAGCAGTGCTTGGCCTCAGCTGCATCCACCTTGGCAGGGCTGGCTTACATCTTTCAGAGTCTGAAAACAGGACTAATGGAGAAAACAGGGCAGAAACACCAAATTTTCCAGCCAACTAAGCTTAGTACCAGCACTTCTGGAAGCAACCACAAAGCTGACCACAAGCCCAGGACGAGCCAAGCTGTGCTTACTGCAAGAGGAGGGGTTGTAGGCACTGGGCCAAAAAACAGGACTTGAGGAATGAAGTACAGCACACTGCTGATTTTCTTAGGCAAAGCTTGGTTATGAGATGATCAGGACCCAGTGCAGTAAAAGGCAGCAGCAGACTGACCTACACAAGGAATCCTCAGATAAATGATATCAAAGAACTACCACTAGAATGATCACAAATGTTTCAAAAGGTTCATGTATGAAGAGCAGGTCAGAGCAATAATTAACTGTGTGAGTGCCATAAAATTGCTTCCAGTTATAGTGCAGACTTTTTTTTTTAAAGTCAATTAGATAAACAATAAGTGTTAGTATTCAAATAGGTACCAGGAACTTACATTACTTTTAGATCATTAAAACCTGAATATTATGCATATGTTGCGGTCCTTTGGAGCACAATACAAAATATATTAATAGTTTCCATTCCCTGTACTCTCTTCATGCAAAGGCAGGAGAAAAGGAAAGATACTTTATTCAAGAAAAAAACCTGAACACCACATGTTGAAGAAAACAGCTTATAAGACATAAATATAAAACACCTAGGAGTTCTTAGAATACATTTGCTGTCAAAAATCACACTGCAGGCAAAAGGTTACTAAATTAAATATTCTGCCAAAATCCTCATGGACTGAAGTAAGTGATGAGGTACATGCAATTTACTGCAAGATAAGCTTCCACACTGCTATTATAAGCAATCTGAGTGGCACTTGGAATATCAAATCTCAGTACCTGTTTTAAAAATGTTTAAATATGTCTGGAAGTGATGGCTTTCAGTACACCATCACAAACATCTTTATATCTTGCACTTAAAGTAGTAATTTACACAAGACTTTTAAAGCACATTAGTACATTTAATCTTGCTTAGCTACACTGGTGCAGAGGAAAAGCTGCCAGACAGGATATCACCCAGCTCAGCAAAAGTGTATTTGTTTTCCAGTTCTTAAAGTAAAGAGACTGATCAATCTTTCCAGTACTGAAGTTAGTAACGAATATATTTTTTTTTCCAGTTACTAAGTTTCTGGTTCCTTTACTTACTCCACAGTCATTTTCTCCTCCTCGCTTAATTACGCAGGTTTTCATTACTGGTCTAGCCAATTTTACATCATCGATATAGCATCATAGAATGGTTTGGATTGGAAGGGACCTTCAAGATCATCTAGTTCCAACCCCTTTGCCATGAGCAGGGACACCTTGAACTAGACTAGGTTGCTAAAACCTCCATCCAACCTGACCTTGAACACCAGTTCAAGTATGGCGTCCATAACTTCTCTAGACAACCCGTTCCAGTGCCTCACCACCCTCACAGCAAAGAATTTCTTCCATATATCTAACCTAAATTTCCCCTCTTTCAGTTTGAACCCAACTCAGACTCCCAACTACCTTATTTGTAATTTAAAACAAACTCCTCAAAGCAAGAAATAAGAACTGTGCCAGAATTTTTCATGGGTTTAACAAACCTATATTCACTCATCACACACACTCACACCGCACACACAGTTTTTGGTATAGCACACCTCAACTCTGCAAAACTATTTGATACTGATTCTAGCGTCACCCCTCTTCAGCGTCACCTGTTCTCATCCAAGCTACTTCCTACAGTCTCAGTTTTCTGCTTCCCATCTTGTATTAATTTAAGGCTGAGATCTTAACAAGGACAGGACTCTGAAACCCAGACAGCTCCACAAAAGTTTCTCCAGCACCCAATTCTCTCCACCGCCTGCACATCTCTTCCATTCCCTCCCTTCCCACACGATGAGGGTAATGGTTATGGCTCCCTTTGCTTCTTCATCAACCAAAATATTCAGAACTTCTTACCCATGAGTCAGAAGGCCCCTCTGGCTGCTTCTCCAAGATTCTGTGAAGAAAACTGCAGCAAACCACCTTAGAATTGATAAGAGGCAAAGCAGGTCTCACCTCCTCCTGCACAGAAACATCACCTAACATCCCTTCCCTATTCTGAGACACCACTTGCCAAACACAGTGGCAGGAGCATGGGAAGTGAACTACCAGGTCTGCTGAACAGTCACCTCCTTTTCCTCTCTCCATAAAAACCATTGGGAACAGCCTCTAGCCATTTCAACAACCGGTAAAAGCTGCTCCAAAGGGCATCAGATTTCTCCTTCACTTCTTCCAACTCATCCCCAGCAACTCAGAAATGAACAAGAAGGTGCCTGTGCCATGCACAATCTCTTTCCTGTTTTCTTTCCTCTTTTCTATAGGTAGTTAGTATGACAGGGAAATATTGTACAGGCAGACAGACTTTGTACAACACTTTATTACACTGCTGAAGACTGGGAATCAGTTCTAGCAACAGATTCTTGTTACTCAGGCTGAGGAAGTCAAAATTACAATGTTATTACAAGGTCACTGTCCCACAGAGGGAAGCACTCAAACTCTCTCAATACTGTCATTTGCAACTTTGTCCTGTTAAGAGCAATTCAAGCTGCAAAGTGTAATGCTGTTACAAACAGGTACCCTCCAGTTTCTGGTATATTTGCAACTCTGGTTATTTTCCAGCAACAAAGAGCAGACTGAGCTTTTGAGAGTGATGCTGAAGTCAGACTGAGACTTCAGGTGAAAGGCAATAGCACAGATATTCACAACAGTTATAGCAAAGCACAGAAGGCTCCATTTGGCACAAAGTGGCAAGTCAGAGCTTGCATTTTGAGAACAGAATGTGCTTATATGATTGTTAAAAAATCAGCACTTGCAGCCAGGCAAGACAAGTTACCAGAACTTTAAGTGGGAGAGAAAGGGAATCATTAAAAGACACGTTTGCAATGGTACCTTTCATATTTCAGTCTTAACAGAAACCAACATTTTGACCTAAACTCCCTTTTAAATTAAACCTGATGTTACACCTTACCAAGTGTCAACTAATGACTTAACTTTACTACACTTATATATGTATATAAGTGCTCCTGAATTCCCATAAAAGCATGTGCACAACTGCATAGCTAACAGTTAGAACCCTGCAATGTAAGGCTACAGGTACAGCCAAATTGACCCTTTTATTGTATTTGGAAATACTGATTTCCAAATTAAAGCACTTTTGGGGTAACTAGAAAATATACTTTTTCCAAACTTGCAGTCTAGAAGTGGTGAAAGAGACATTTTAGAATGAGGTAAACACACTGCATAGGCTATATATTTAAATCCAAATCCCCACTGTTTTGGCTTAATTATTAAATTATTTAAAACTGAACAGATTGAAAAAACTATGCATTTATAAAAATCTGAAAACAAATCCAGGTTGAGATGAACAGCAAACTAGAAAAAAAACATTTACAAAGGGCATTTCCTACTGCCTTTCTTTGCTTCTCTTTTAAGTTAGCCAGACAAAAGCACAATTTGAAAACAGCTTTGCTGCTTTTTCCGTGGAGCTGTTCCTTCTGGAACACCTGTGCAACTTCAGCTTGTCTCCTTCAATTAGTCTGAGCCAAGACTATTCCTGTACCCACACTGTCACAGCACTCCGGTGAATACTGGCCTTCCAGCCCATGCTGAAGTTTTTCTTGCCCCAGTCCAAGTTCTGGAGCAATGACCAAGTTTTGTGACACAGGGCATTTATAACTGAGACTGGTGCTTAACAGAGAGTGTCAGAGACCTCAATTATCATTTTAAACCCTTTGAAAACTAAATTATAACTAACAATAGTGCTTTTCCTGATTCTCATATTTTTATTTAAAATGTATCCTTGCAGGTTCACTTTTTCTAATATTCCCTTGCATCAGCATTTAGTTCCCAGAAATCATTCCTGTCAGGCAATGCAGTTTTCTGAAAAGATACATCCTTACATTTTCAATAAACTCTGTAGAAGACAGTCAGTGATCAGACTAAGATAAAGTGCATATATTCCTTTCTGATACAGGCAACAAAACTGTTGGACTGAAAAAATAAATCATACTGAATACTGAAAATCACACCAAAAAAATCCCACTGTGGCTATTTAGCACCCCACAATTAAATTGCCCCACTGAGTACTGCCCAAAAATACTTTTCAAGTGTCTGCTAGCTTAAAAGAAAGGAACTTATAACATTAAAAAAAAAGTTCCTTTTCAATAGACTCTGAGAATCACAAATTTATGTAACTCTTGAAAGCTACAGCTCCCTCAAGGCTGACATACTGCCTTGACAACTTGTAAACAGTCTGTATTTCACCCTTTGGATCCAGGCTTCAAGCTCGCAAAAGCTTTGGAGTTCTTAAGGGAATGTGAAATTTCATTGAGAAAAGAAATAAAATGATAGTCCCTTTCTGACTTCTTGGATTCAAAAATAACTACAATGGTAAAGTGAGGTTCAGGGCGCGTCAGAAAGTACGTGCTTTGGACTTTGTCATCATAGAAGTGAACAACCTTCTCCAAGCTGTTGAGGTCAGAGGTTCTATCAGTCATAATCATGATCACATTGGGCCAGTGCATAACAGGCCTGTCACTGGGCAGAGACACCACCGCAGGGTACTGATCCACTCCTTTGGGGGCTTCCCTGTATGAATGGGGATGGTGATAACCATGTCCCTGGAAACTCTCTGATCCACGATTGTCAAAAATTAAGGAAACATTGACGGCATCATACTTCCGGATGAAGCTGGAAATTTTCCCAAAGTAATCGGGATTTGTTTTAGCAGTCAAAGTTTTCATTTCAGATGCTGTTGTCTGTCGACTAAGGGCCTCATGAAAGTAAAAGCTAAACTTGGCAAGGAGAATGTTTTTGAGCTTCATCAGCCAGAGGAAGAGGTGTGGAGGTTGTACAGCCTTCTGAGACTGCCCTCCAAACAGGTGCTTCTTGGTCTCTCGTTGTTTCTCAAAAATTTGACCCCACGTCTGTAGTTTTGTGTGAGCACTGTGCAAGTTGACCAGGGACGGAAGGAACTTCCACTCTGAGATCTGAGTCTGAGCCTTTAAGAGATGAGCAAGCACATCTACTTCCAGCTGGAAACTGCTTTCAAGAGGACTGAGGATTGGATGATGAAATCTAGAAAACATAATTTTAGTCAAGACATGAGAACTGCTGTACACAACGATGAAATAATCAGATAGCATTTGCCAGTTAACAGACAGAAGATAAAATATGAAAGCAGAACAAAGTATAAACTAAACAACAATATTGTTAATTTTTTAAAAAGTTCTTTTTACATAATTAGGGTAAATATTTTCATGAACAAACAGCACTTCACATTTGACAAAAAACAGCCATCAGACATTTCTCTATCAAAGCAAGGGAGTTATATTTCATCAGTTCAAGAACAATCACTGTTTATCTTGATCCATTAACTACAATAACACCATTTCTCTTTAAATCCAGGTGGTCTTGTTCCAATTTTAAATCCCTTCTTGCAAGAAAATACGTCTTGATAGTTCCGGAATAGCAGTAAGACGTTAAGTTAAATCAAGGGGATTATGTTAGAAATCTGTTGTTTGTACAGGAAAGCTATGAGGAAGCCAAGTTGAGCTTTTCTTTTCTTTTTTTTTTTTTGGTTAAAGTCACACTAAAATTGTAACAGAAAATTAGTCAATGGAACCATAATTAACTGTATTTACCAATTAACCAAATCTCAAACTTCAAACCTTGGTGTACTAAAAGCAATGAGTGGAAAAAACATTTGGCAGGATTTTATCATATCACAATGAAGATGGTGAAACAACCAATCTATCTTACTAAAAACTCAGGTCAAAAATCAGCTCTCAATTTAAAAGATGTTAAAAAAACCTAAACAAAATCAACACCTCAATGCACATCTTATTCACAAGAGCGATCCTGCTATTAGAACAAATCTCGATGAAATGGAATTTTAAAATTCCATTCTACAGCTTTCTCTTCTCATTTTATTTTTTCTAAGTATCAGGAGGAAAACAGATACAGCCTACCTCTCTTCCCATGATACTTACATTACTTGTGAACTTATAAAATTATGGATCATAACATACTTAATTGAAATGGAAAAACTGTAATGTAAAATATGCAACTTTGAAGGAATGAGCCCTCAGCAAAGACAGAAGTGGCCTTTTTAGTAAATCTGTTCCCTCATTTGCATTTAGAACTCTTAAAGAGGTCTTCAACAAAGAACAACCAATAGTTCAAAGATAAGACTTGATGAGGTTTCCATTTAAGTACAGATTTATCCTCTCACTTCAGAAAAATATCTTGAGTCTTGTTATTGGTTTAAAACAAAGAAGTTCATACTGATTTTTTTCAATTTTTAACAGCTGATCTTCAGACAAAGCTAAAGCAATGCCATTATTCCCTTCAGCTTTCAGGACACAATACATACAACCCATTTTGGACATAGCTGGTTCAAAACCAAAACACTTCATTTTGTTATGGAGCAGAAGAGAGAACGAAAATTGCATGCTTTTCTTCCCCTCTCCCTTCATTATTTTTAATTTGACTTTCTATCGGGTTCTTGTCAAAACATTAATTCTTAGGCTCGTGAAAATTGTCTGACAATTCTGTCACTATTTTTAAGCAGCTCCTTTTTTGAAAGCCACAATTTGAGTCTTGAAAGGATTTGTTATTAAGACGCAAGTCCAAATTTATTTGAAGAAAATGAAATATGAATATCATAAACCTGATGCACCACGTTGTGCAAACAGGTCAGGCTGGGTGACCAGCCACCTTCTGTACACAGTACACATCAGCAACTGCCAGCTCAACCTGCTATAGCAGAGATAAGTGCTTACTGGCCACTGAGAAGTCCAGAGCACACTTACATTTCTTTGAGAAACTGAACAAGAGTCAATCAAAAATAATATTCTGCTAACAGTCAACATTGAAGATCTCCAAAGGTTTTGGTATTCACCAAACAAACCAGTTTTGTTGCTGTGTATTACGAGAGTGTAAAAAAGCATTATACAAGATTATTTGTTCCAGACAGTCACTATTACAGCACAGTGGTTTCAACACACTTGCAGTCAGATCAAGAAGGTTATTCTTCAATCTTAAAAGCAGTTTAAAAATCTCAACTAACTCAGTACTGCTAAAGTCTCCTGCATTAACAGTATGATGTACAGCTTCCCACTTCTACTTTGCTTCATGGCTTTCTTAATGTTTCACTGCACAGCGGGATTTGCTAAACTGTTTTAATTCAAAAATACACACCTCAGCCACAGATGAGAAGCTTGCAGAGTATGCTAATATGGTTGCAGAGTAAGCTAACAAGTTATCTACTAAATATATCTGCTGATATATAATTGAGTTTTGTAACACAGAACCATTTGAGCTCAGTATCATGCAAAACAGACATGTTTTTATGATATTTTAATAAGCCAGAGTGATAAAAACTTAAAAAGACATTGGAAAATTCCCCCCCCCAATCATTCTTGGAATAGCAGAGTTTTGTTTTGCAGACTATGAA
This sequence comes from Lepidothrix coronata, assembly GCF_001604755.1. Taxonomy (NCBI): domain Eukaryota; kingdom Metazoa; phylum Chordata; class Aves; order Passeriformes; family Pipridae; genus Lepidothrix; species Lepidothrix coronata. Next base: position 2,380,897 of record NW_016690275.1, on the reverse strand, counting down.
GAAGCCACACTTTTCTTTCTATTTCCATCCATATATCACACATTTACACATGTATTTACAAAATGCTGACTGGATGAGGAACATTCAACACTTAAAAATTATTACATCCAAATAGGTTTTCTAGTTGCTTATTCATTTTATACTACGCTTTTAAAGGAACCTGTTCCTGATGCTGTTTTAATTATTTCAGTTAAGATCCCACCCAAAACCAACAGTTAAAAATTTCACGAAAAGTTACTTCTCCAGCTGTATTCTAAAGAGAAATGGAGAGGAAAATGTCTAGTATTGGCTGTGTACAAGTCAGCAATAAGTAGTAACAAAAAAAAGTAACAAAATAGCTTTAAACTACTTAATAACTAAAGATTTTTCAGATACAGACAATATGACTTGTTAACAGTAAATTAATTCAACTGTTCCTTTACCAGCAAGCATTTCTACACCATCTACACCATCTGAACAGCTATTTTTGCATGTAAAGGAAAGAAACCAAGGCCAGAACTTATCTAGAAAACACATGCCCTGTCTGGCCTTAGCACAGCTGACTGAAATAATGGCACACATCCTCAATGACAAGTGAGGAATATACTGACAGAGGAAAGAGACTGGGTAAGGATGAGTTTATTTGACCTTTCATCTGAGAGGATCAAGAGACTGTAAATCAGAAATGCCTTCCAGCCAGTACACATCAACATAACAGCTCCCAGAAATTGATCTGACATATGAAGAAACTGAAAGAAAGGACAAAAGGAAGATATCATTATGCCCACTTTTTTTCAGAAGTATTTGCTATGTGACTGGGAAGGACCACACTGCAGCTACTGAATCAGCTCTAACAGCATCTTATATTGTCTCCATCTTAGAATTGCTCATTAACTCAAAGTAAAAACATCAGCATTTTTCCCAGGGAGACACTACTTATTTTCTTTTAAGATGTTATTATACATATAATTATATAATGTATGTTATATAAACACATTATATAACAATGCCTTAGAAGTACAGAGGTGAAATTTATTTATAGGATAGTAAAACATTTTGTATGCAACAATCTCCAATCAATTCATCAAAGTATGAGTTTTGGTTTTCAGATTTTTAACAGTGCTGTGGATTCAGCACATGCTCAGAACAGATGGCAATGGTTCGTGTACAACATAAATTAACTTTTCAAAAAAGCCCCCCCAAACGTACTTCCCTTTCCTCCTTAATGTTTATCACACCAAGGAAATCATATATAAGTTTCAGCTTTTTATTGGGCTAACAGCCCTGACCCATTGTAAGGGTTCACAAGCCAAGAACTCCAAAACATCACTAGTAAGATCATATTAAAGTAGTTTTGATTTTCAGATTGCAAAATTATGTAGCATTTTGCTAAGGTTATTCCTAAAAAATAAGGAAGTCACCTGCAGTGTTTAAATTTGGAATATCAGAAAGCGGCACTGAATTATTTTGATTTTTCCTAGGTGAACCCTTTAAAAATCATAACTGAAAAAAGTAAGACCTAAGAATATTCTCCCCAAACATCTTAGACACTATTTCACTCATGAAGATTTGCTTTGGTTTAAAATAAAGAGGTAGAATTTGAGTGTGTTGACAAGCATTCAAAAATTCTCTCATTTTTAAACTGCCATCACTTTCAAGGCTCACATATGTCAGATGTGCAATACCCACCCCAGCATCATTCTGGGATTCTTTTAACAGGAACTATTAGATCTTAACTTCAACACACAATAATGGGACTGAAGGCTCAGAAGTGCTTCTTCTCCTGGTTCCAAGACCTCTCAACAGAAGTGGTTAACAGAGCACCACAAAACCCTTCCAGGTAGGTCAGATAGCTATGGTGCAGCTTTTAGAATTAAGCAGACATATATTCTAGCCTAAAAAGTAAAACTGTTGCACAAGTATCTTGTTTTATTTATATGTCACTTTTACTGAAGTCCATACAGAATTAAGACTTGTTTCCTCTCCCCTCCCAAAGAAAAAGCGCAAGAAGCCTTGCACCTTATATATAACGAAAATCACTCATCCTCTCTGCTGAAAACAAATGTGCTGAGTATTAAGGAATAGGGAGGAAGGGTCCTAGAACACCATGAGCAGAAACACTCTCCTTTTGTTATTTTTCTTCTTTGGAGGACTCATATTTTGAAACATGATGCTGCTGGCCAACACAGACTTATGCATTCGTGAAGAAGCCGTGCTGCTCAGCAGTCAAAGGACAGCAAAGTCTTTAGGCTTGCTTTGAACTTCAACATCAGTTGTTACAGATCACGTGTCTGAGTATGTACTGCCAGCAAACAAGCACTGACCTTGAGCTGTATTTCTTTAAGATGGATTCCAAAATGTTTACCAGTTCCTCAGAGTTAATGAACTTTTGGGTGCTGAGCGTGTACATTTTTTCATAGAAGTCAGCAATTTCCATCCGAGCCTGAACAAAAAAACAGAGCTGTTCAGACAGGTGAGAAAGCAGCTCTTCCAAGTGAGGAGCTGTTCCTCCTAGTGCATTGTGACCCGTCGCCACCACCTTCTTCAGCTCATTATGCAGAGATGTGTAGATGGTTCGGATGGAGTCCTTTCGGCTGAAGAATGACTGACCACCTGTTCAGATAAATATGGAGGTATTACCAAAATTCAGGGACAGCAAAGATAGACAGCAACACTGGAAAATTCTACATAACCATGCTTGCTCTCTTCTAGCTGTTCCTAAGTGTTGTTTGATCACAGTATTTCTTTTAACCAAGAAACAAAATTCAGTATGTTATTTTGCCACTGAATTACACAGAGCATATGCTCAGAAGCACTTTATGTAATTTCACACAAGCCACTCTTGTCCAGTTTATATCTCAGCAGCCAATGACTGCTGCAAAACTTCAACTCCCTCAGTTATGGTGTGACTTTTCAGAAAACAAGGGTTCAGTTAAATTTGCTACTATGATACGTGACCTGCAAATACTGTCATCTATGGGAATCAGAAGAATCAAGTCATCATAATGTGACTGATCAAACTTTAATAGCCTCCATCAAATTAATTAATTCTAGATCTTTTGAGGAGAATTCCCCTAGCAACCCCTCTTCAATCATGAAGCACTCAAATTTGCAAAGCAACCTTTAAGCCAGAACCATGTGACATCTGTGTTTACCAGTCAAACGTTCCTAGTCCCTACAAGGTCTTAATATAAAGCAAAATTCAAAGGGAAAACAATCACACTTTATCTCTGTGAGACCACAGTGCAGGTTAATCCGTAACTAAAACCTGGGGTGAGGGGGATAAGGGGGAAGAAGTTGTCTGTGCTTCCTTCTACCTGCTCAACACTATGAGAAATTTAAAAAAGAAAAAAAAGACAGAAGTAGAGGGTCAAAGGAAAGGATATTTAACTTTGACACTACCAAAAGACTGCACAAATGTACTAACCTTATTTCACACTTTCTATTTACAGAAGACCTTATGTGCCACTGTGGCACTCAACAGCTGCAGCAGAGCAAGGATCACAGGGATTGGGTTGGTGGAACTTTTAAAAATTCCAAATTTAGGTTCCATGTTGAAACTGCTTATAAATTTTGTAATCCAAAATTTTACATATATAATGTTCAAAGGTGACCTTAGCAATTTGAGGCAGAAAGACAGAGAACTGGATATCATTGTGAAACAGCTCCCTTCCTAAGCCATGAGTAGCCCTTGTGTCATGGGCAGGATGAAGAATCGTCTATTGTAGTTGTCTATGAAGTATATAAACAAACAAAACTTTGTCCTTTCTGTTCTCAATTTCATCCTTTCTGCAAGCACCAAATTAACTTTTAAAGTCAGTCTTATAGACAGTGTTGTCTGTAAATATATAAAATAGTTCCAAGTCACCACTTAAACACCAAAGCAGAATTTTCTTGATGCTTTACTGTGTTACACATCAGACCCATATCCCTTGATCCATTTTCCATGCTTGTCTGCAGTTCAAAGAGAAAACAAGCAGCCTTGCCCAGAGGGAAACATGATGACAACCCATCCTGTGCCAGTTTGGTATTTTTCTATTCATGCACTAAGAAAGCAAGAAGTAGCCAAGATTGTGGCCAAAGCTTCTTGAGATCCTGCAGAGTCTGCATGGGTAATAACTTTTAGGATGCTATCTCCAGCCCCAAGTACTTGCACATACGCAGATCTAACATCAGCTTTAACCCTTTCATCACCCCACTGAGCTCACCCTTGCCCAGATCTCAGCCAGAGAATCTCAGCACAGAAATATCTCTAGCTAAATCTTGGGAAGGGGAAGCAGGTAGCCTGCCGGCCAGCGAAGAGCTGCATCGATCGGCACAGGAGCCACCGTGCCACCTGCACTGCACCTGCATGCACTCTTGTTTATTCTTTAGCCGCAGCCCAAACAGCACAGCCGATTTCTCCCCGGGCCCAGGGACACTTGCTGACCCAGCACTTGTCTTTCAGATGCACAGGCACGCACCTGGCCGAGGCACAGACCTCCAGTCCCTCAGGTACCCAGCGCTGTGTACCCACGGGCTGACATGGCCTCACACCGCCCGCTTCCCCCCGCGGAGCCGCACCCGGGGCAGGCCCCCGGCTCGGGCGGGCCCAGAGCGGGGAGGGAGAGCCACAGCCTGAGACGGTGGGGCCAGTCCCTCCTTCCCCGGAAAGGTACCTAGCTTCTGTCCCAGGAAGGTCATGCTGTGATAGGCCTTCTCGGCCGCCGCCAGGTGCGCCAGCCCGGCCAGCAGCGCCAGCCAGCTGGACCCCGCGCTCTTGTTGGCCTCCCGCTCCTTCTCCACGTTGTCCTTGGCCTTGTCGTAGGAGAAGATGCCCAGGTGGGAGAAGAAGGTCTCCAGCACGGCCTGCTCCACCGGCACGGGCGCACCCAGCGGGATCGACTCCCCCATCCCGCCCGGCGCCTCCGCAGCGGCCGCCACTTCCGGGGCCGGGGACCGCGCGCGCGAGGGACCGCGCTCGCGCCCGCCCCTCTGCACGTGACAGGCGGGGCGGGCAGCGGACGGGTCGGGGTCACGTGACCGGGCGAGGCGCGCTGTACTGGTGGGCGGGGCAACGGAAAAACGGGGAGCGCCGAGCTCGGCGGAGTTCCAGTCGTGTCCGCGCTTGGGAAGACCGGGGACCCGGCGGAGTTCCAGCCGTGTTCGCGCTTGGGAAGACCGGGAGCGCCGAGCCCGGCGGTATTCCAGCGCCGTCCGCCTTCGGAAGAGCCGGAAGCCCCAGAGATCCGCCCGTACATACTGCGCGTTGATGTTTTCGGGCTGGACACACCGGCGCTGGTTCCTGCTGAGGTCTCCTCCACCCTGCCTGTTACATTTTGTGCTTTAACTTAACTCTGAAGCCCGTTTCCATGGGCTTCGTTCTTTCAGTTGAAACGTTCTAAAAAACAACGTCGTTCTGATGCCCTTATTCCCACTCTTTGAGTCCCACAGGACTCTCCAGCTACTTTGGGTTTACAGTTCCCCCCTCCCTCATGACTGGGAGGTAGTGGATTGCCCAAATTAATGCCATTTTTTTTCATTCATGTTTTGGACAGATGAGCTGCCTGAACTGATTCCCTGTGGAGGGGATGAAAGGTGCAAAGCTGAGCCAGAGGGCTGTGAGGCTGTGGAAGGGGGGCTGCTGTGGCAGCACTGACGGGTCCAAGTTCTGCAGAACAACCACCCGCCCTTACACAGACAGTTCCCCTCCAGCTAACTCAGAATAAAAACGTTCCCAGGCTCCCCTCAGCACAGTACTTCCCTTGCACTCTACTGGTGCCAGCATTTGTCTTTAAACAAACATCTAAAGCACAGCATCAGTTCTCTAACAACAGCAAGATCCAAGTACGAACTTAGGCAGCTGACTGCCTCTTGTTCAGAAAAGATTCCAAACACACCATCACTGAAAGCAGGTATCAGATCCAAACGCTGGCTTTATGTGTGAAACAGCCTTAATTAACCTAACTACACAGAGCCTGAAGTTTTTTACTATGGCATTATACATTAAGGATTGGGTTTGGATGTAAAAATTAATTTTCATAGTTTTCATTCATTCATCTAATAACAAAGGTAAGTCTGCCTAGCCCTCTGTCACTTTTCATTTCCAGGCACCTCTGTATGCATACTTGAGTTAATTCTGAGCAATGTGGTGTGTAACGTCCTTGAAAAAGTTCAGGTTAGAACTACGATTTTGGCTTTAAATGCTTAAAATTGGAAGCAGCTTAAGTGAAGTTGACAAGTCTGAATTCTGAGTGCACCAAAAGCTGCCTTCTTCATGAATTCAACTGTTTACTTAGTGTGCCGAAGAGACAAAATGCATGTAGGATTGTACATGCTCAGTAAGACTTCTCTGACATGGTAAGTTGGTTATTAAAATTTGGTTTATTGATGGGCTATTTTAGTAATTTAAATCAGCATGTGAAACATTCACCTGTTCAAGACAATCACAGCTGTAAATTGCAAGCTGCCAATGGTTTACAGAAAATAAAGAGTAGGAGGGGGACGACTCCTAAAGAGTCAGGACACTGTCTCCAAAAGATAACTGGGAGTCAAAGGTTCAAGTAAGACCTTTATTGCAACACAGAGTTGACAGCATGTTTTTGTATTTAATAAAAAGTATTTGGTCTCTTGGTGGTGAAACGTGGTTTGTGCTGGCGACGCAGAACTCTGTGTGGCAGAGGGAACTTGATTTTAGAATCCTGCAAGAAAAAATGTTTCTACGTTAATAGAGTATTAGATAAATAACAGAAAACAGTTTGCAATAAATAGCCAAGCCGTATTCCATGAATAACTTACACAGAGAAGTAATGCATCCACAAATTAGATATACTTCATAGGCCTTCAGGGATGCCTTAATTTTGCATTTTTTAAAAGAAATGAGGCACGTTTTCTGCACTGTAACACATATTCACTTCATTGTGACTTTCTTCCAAACAATTCTAGCTTTAGAAGCCTTGATCATAACATACCAGAATTGTAAACCTCTGCATACAAGTTTGGTTCCCTCCCTATTTCTGGCTGCAAAGCAAACCTGTACCAGACAGGATAGCTCCCCTCTTCCAGTCCAGTGTTGGATCAGGACCCACCAGCCACTGCAGTGCTGGTTCACTTACATGGAACTGCTTGACAGCTGGTCTGCGGCACTTGCTGGCAGCGATTTCCTCAACCTTCATGATCTGAATAGAGTGAGCACGGGCACGGTGACGGGCTCCCATATCACGGTCTGGAACAAGAGAACTCATTAAAACTGAATCTTAAGGACATTTTTAGTTCAAAAATCTTATAAACGCCTTTTCAGGAAATGTTCATAGTGCCATCTACAACTTTCTAAATTTCTGATCAACCCTAGTTAAAATCATACTGGATTTAATATGTAAAGTGATGGTACAAATATCACGGAATCAACAGGCAGCAGCAAATTCTTCCAATAACTCATTACTAAACTCCTCTCAGAAAGTGCCATCTTATTATTCTTGCCTGATTTCAAGAATGCACACATGTATAGAAGAAATATATGTGAGACTATTTCATTTTTTGCAAAAGAAAAAATTCCTGTGATTCAGAATTAACCCTGAAGTATGATTGCTGGAAGGTGCAAGTAAAGGTAGGACCTGAGGATATCTTTACTTTTCTGAAACTGACCAGTGATGGAATCTGATATTCAGCCCACATGCTTAGGCTTTCAGAACAAGAGGAAGCCATCTGTGCATGGGCTACCTGAAAATTCCTCCCTACAGCAGTGCAAATCGCTGCCTTCAAATCAAGATGTCCATAGCCAGTTTCACAAGATATGCCTGTTGAAATACTATTGTGCTTATAAGGTTTCCCATGAAGACCTAACATACCTATTAAAAACTTACCTGTCACAAGTATTCTTGAACATAAAAGCATCAGTCACTGTATCATGATAAATAAGGTTCTTGGTCTCTTAAGCAGTCCTTCAGTATGTTAAATAACGGGGATGATTGTAAGGTAATGTAGAACCTTAAATTTCACTTTCAACAGCACTTCAGCTTTTGAAAGGCGACAAGATGCATTTAATATTTGCACACATGACAAGAATATCATTATTAAGAACAATATTCTTTGGGTTTTTATGTGCATTCTGTAGTGTTTATAACACTGTGGAGTCAAATATCAACAGCATCAGCTATACAAATGGTCTATCCCTCAAGTACTTCACAAAACAGACTGAAATCAGGTCAACCTTTAATTCTCCCTGAACTGAGACAATGAGATCTTGGAGTAACAAAGACTATAGGTTTTTTCCTGTGATTTTTTTTTTTTACTTGCTCTCCACAGGACAGATGCTAGTATTTTCCACATGATATCTGAAATATTCTCTCCACAAGACTTGGCAATATATATTCCATTATCGTAAAACAATAAATATAGTGCAAGAAATATATATAGTACCTAAAGGATCATTATACTCTCAGTTTGTAGGGTAAAACTCATTACTAGAATTGTAGAAAGTCACACCAGGATGAAGTGGGAATATTTTCAGTGACACTGTATAAAGACCGGTAACAAATAAGATTCCGCATATACATACATAAACAACCATGGAATTATCTGGCAACCCCCTACTTTATTTTTCCAGTGTTTTAGTTATCTTACCATGGATTAAGTCAGCACACTTCATGCTCAGTTTGAGATTCAATCTTCTGTTATATATTGATGCTATCATTTATACCTCATTTACAGATACTTACAGCACTGAGTGACAGCACCAGCTGTGGTCAAATCTCTGTACTCCCTGTACATGTTGTGGGTTCCACTACGAGAATCATAGCGCAACCAGATACCAAAATTTTTTACCCGCAGAGGGGACTTCTCATACACCTGGAATAACAGAAGAGCATGAAAGTGGTTAGAGACAATGCGCTATCGCCACTTCACACTTTTAAGAATAAATATTTTAGAGCTCTAATGAAATCACTGTTCTAAGTTTTACTGTCAAAAACAACTCTTTGCTCTAACAGCATAACTGGATTTATGTCTGGGTAATTCAGACTGTAGAGTTTTAGTAATTCATCATGGAAAGAAAAATACAAGACTTCAGCTCTAAAGAATGTTCTTGAAGTAAGAACAATCAAGGCAGAGGAGTATAAGCATATAAACGTCCACTCTCCCACTATTATGAATGTCCAGATGTCTCTTAAAAGGTATACTGGCCAATGAAGCAAATCCAAGAATAAGACAGCAGCGCTGACTAGTGACATGGTTCATAATTCTGAAATGTTGGGAAGTTTCTATTTAGTTTACAGGACATATACCCCTACTTTCAAAAAAGAGATTTCTCACTTCTTTTTACAGCAACTGACGGATGAGTGAATTTCAGTCTCAGTCCCAATAACAGCAATTCCTAAAAATTCCTTTCACATACACCAGCTGGAATCACGCACCTGGCCACAGTACACAATTTCTCCAGAAGACTTCTTCATCTTCTTCAGCTGAGAGACGAAGTACCAGAATCGGGACTTGGCGACGACGTGGTTCGGAGCAAAGATCCGCATGCGGTACAGAGGAGGGGTCGTGCATTTCGGCGTGGGCAGGCACCGCCCAACCACCTTGTACTCCCGCAGCTGGGGGGACACGAAACACAGGCAGCCCGCAGTGTGAGTGAGCCGCGGAGCCACCGCCGCGCCCGCCACACCCTGCCCGCCCTGCGCCGACCCCGCGGCGGGATCCGCGGCTCCACAGAAGAACAGCGCGCCGAGAACAGCTCAATCCAAGGGCACAGAGAGCCCGCCGCATGGATGGAGAGATCTCCCCGTGGATCTGCCCCCGGTGCCGCCGGCGATCCGGGCCCGCGCCGGGCGGGAGCGGCGCCGCCGCCATGTTGGGCCGCGCGTCGCTGCACGGGCCGGGCAGCGCCGCTCGGGCAAGCACGCGTCGCTCTCAAGGGCCGCAACTCGGCGCCGCCGCCCTTCCCGCGGCTGCCTCAGTGTCGGCCCCGGCCGCCGCCCCCGTGCCGGCGGTGCCCTCCGCGCCCCGACCCACACTCACAGTGCCCGACGCCTTCATGGCGCTCCTCCGCCGCAGCCCGCACGAAAGGAAAGGGACGGCCGCGTGCGCCGCCGCCTCACGTCACTCACCTGCCTCCGGGCCCGCCCCCGACCGTACGCGCTGCCCATTGGCTGGGAGCAGAGCGCGATTGGAGGGCGCAGCTGTCAGTCTCCGCTGGTGGCGGTGGGTTCTGGGCCAGCGGATCCACGTGGCCCAGCCCGGCCCACGCTCGTTCTGCCGTGCGGCCTGCGGTGCCCCGGGCCCTTCTCCCGGCACCGTGCCCGCGGACCCGAATGGGCGGCCTGGCTGTGCGTGACTCCTTCTCCCGCTGGTTCTGCTCGCGTTGCCGCGGGGGATGTGGCAGGCATGCTGCAGGCGGAGGCACCGCGCTCCTCTCGAGCCGGTAGCCGGGCGCGCAGGGCTGACCCCTGCGGATCCCTCCCCGCACTCTATGGGATCTGTTTCGCGGCTGGTCCCGCCGGGCGCTCGGTCCCCAGCGCACCGTGCGCGAGCAGCGGCTCTGCTGGGGGGACGAGCGAGGGTCTTCGAGCGCTGTGCGCCTCACGGTTTTGGGAGCTGCGCTGCCGTAGCCGCGGGGCGAGAGTGGGTTTTGATACTGTTGAAAGATACTGTAACAGCAGCAGTGCTGGGACGGCTTGTAAATGACTGCAGCGTATTGCTGCAGTTGTTCCCGTTTAGGTCCCGGCCGTTTAAACCGGGTCCTTACGGACATGCGGGCGCGTGATCACGCCAAGTGCCACTCGCGCCGCGTCGTTGCTGAGCCCTTAGCGCAGGAGCCCAGTGCCACATGTGCAGACAGCTGCTGGATCGCTCCTCGCGGACAAGCCTGCGCCAGCCCGGGCCCTTCCCCGTGCGCGTCCCCGAATAAGTCGCTCCGGTCGCGACTGCGGAGCTCGCACCGGCGGCTAGGCCCGGCCTCGCTGCTGCTGCTGCTGACACAGCACGATTTGCAGGGCAGCCCCGGTTTATTCCGTCGGTGCAGTCGGTTTTACAGCAGTGCTGGCGGTAGCGAAGGGGGAGGTGGGACTACGACTCCCAGGGAGCGGCGGGGCCGGGGCCGGGGCCGGGGCGGGGGCGCATCCCGGCGTGCGCCGCGCCCGGCCGGTTTGGCGACGGGGGCGGTCTCGCTCCTCCTCCTCCCGCCGCTAGCTGAGGCGGCGCGGCCCGGCTCGGCCCGCTCCCTGTGCTCGTGGCGGCCGTGGAGCCGCAGAGGTGGGCGGGAGCCGGCGGTGATGGAGCACTGACCAGGAAGGTACGGGCGGGGGGCGCGGGCAGGACGCGACACGCGGCGCGGGTGACTCAGCCCGGCGGCGGCGGGGAAGGGGCGGTGTGGGCTGAGCTGGTGGCGCCCGCGGGCTCTTGCGAGTCCCCCGGCCGGCTCCCTCAGCCCGGCGCCGCCTCCCCCGCGGCCAAGAGGCTCAGGGGCGGGGGGGGGAGGCACCGCCGCCTCCGTGCTCACCCAGCCCTGCTGCTGGGGGGTGGCGGGGGCGCAGCCGACTGTTCCCCGCCGGGCCCACCCTCCGGGAGCCGCGAAAAAATATCGGTGTTTTTCTCTGCTAATATGCGCAGTAGCCTGCGGTGCGGTTCTGTTCGCGGGAACTGCCGCCTCTGTGGCCATTCCTCCGCTGTAGCTCTGGTGGGGAAGGAAGAAATCGTAGGACCGCAGCGAGAGGGGAGGGAGGGACCTCCCCGCACTTCCATGTTCCGCCCGTCCCGGCGTGGTGGGAGCGGTGGTTCCCCGCCGCGGGAGAGCCGAGTGCTTGGTCACTCGCAGCGGCCCCGGGACGGGGCTGGAGGGGTTGATGCGGCCCCGGCGTCCGCGTCGCGGAGCTGGATGCCGCGATCGCCCTCCCCGGCCGGGCTGCGGAGCCGCGTTTGGCTCTCCAGCCGCGGGATACTGGGCTCCTGACCGAATTTGGGGCGGGGGCAAGGAGGCCTTGCTCTTCACAGCGAATTCCTGCCAATAAGAATGTGCCTGAAATGAAGACCTCATATGCCACTTACAGAAAGACAAAGTTTCTAGACCGGTTGAAAAGTTCTCGAAGTAGCAATAGCTACACAGCTGTTCGCTCTAACCGCGTGTTAGGTCAGAGTGAAGGCTCTAGAACCCTAAGAGTCTGTAAATACGCTCGAGGTTTGCCGCAAGCAAAACAGCAAAAAAAATTGTGAAAGATTAATTTTGTTGTCTTTGTTTCATTAGAGAGAAAACTGAGGGAATTCAAATGAGGCATGTCACAGGCTCCCCCTGTGCTATTGCAGTCTTGTAAATACCTAAAATGAGTGCTGCAAATGAAGTATGCTTTAATTGCTCCTGTGCTTAGCACCTGTAGTTAAAATGCTCTGAATGCTTTTATTGTTGGGGCATATCTGGACCGAAGTTACGCACCTTGACCACGTTTGCATTTTTAACTGGGCAAAGTTAGTTGCCTTTTTTCTTTTTTTCCCCTGCTTTCTGATATGAAAACAATCTCTACTAGCAAATGCATTTTTCAGTATTTAATAAGTGAAAGGGAATGAACTATCCTGATGAGACATACCTGTATGACTTCCTTGTTAAGGAACTTCACCCTCCTAATTGTAGTAAGATGAATTTGCCACCTAACATGGGTGTACTGCTTAACAAAAAAATCATCTCTAAGTAAAAAAGACAATACTATCTACACAGCTGCATATTAAGTATTAATGTTATTGATTGTTTTTATAAATTAAACTTGCTTTAATAACATACTTGATGTTATAGCTGAGTGCATTTTGTAATGGATTTTGTAAATTGTGAGTACTATTAAAATCACAGTTCAGTTTTGCTTTCAAAGTGTAACCGGCTGTGGTGAAAGGCTGTCTGCTTAAGTAAAACCGGAGGCATGAAAAGTTATTTTATTAGTTTTCTCAAAAGGCTCATTCAGATAATTTATCTCAATTGTCTTTCAGAGGTGGGTCATCAGGATGAAACTCTTTAGAAAAGGCTATATGGTAGAAGTTGAAATTTTAAATATGCTCATGTAGCACTTATAAAATTAGTAGAACTGATTGGTATTGCTGTTAGTAATAAGAGGTGAAGACAATACGTGTTTGATAGATCATCTGTCCAAAAGGTAGTAATGTAGTGATATCAGCAGGTAAATATGGAAAAAATGCTTCTGTATATTAAATAGTTTTACTTGTGTCATTATTGATGAGTTGCTGTTGAAAAAAAATCGGTTTTCCTTTATTTTAATCTGGCTGGTCTGGATGTTGATTATGTGGAAAACAGATTGGGGGCTGGGGATGCAGAGGGAGAAGGCTTGGCAAAGCAACTTTAATCCCTGAAGGTTCTGCCCGAGGGGAATCACTGTCTAAGGCAGTGTGTGAGGCTTCTTTTGCCACGAGTCATCTCTTTGTTCCAGACTTTCTGGTTTCTATGCTGCTGAAACCTGCAATTTATTTTTTTGTATGAACTCAGTTTTACTTATTAAGTTGCTTTTCATTATGCACTTCAGTATAGTGTATTCTGTCTTGAGTTTTATAGAAAAGTCTGTCACCACATTAAATTTGAGGCTCTCCTTTTCAGTCCCGCTTGCTGTGAGTTGTCACTGCCACCTTTCTTCCCGTGGGGGAGGGTGAGCAGTACAGAGAGCGTGCAGAAGACACGCAATACTAAGAGATTAGAAGTACTACCTATCGGTATGTAGGCAGCTTCAAACCACAGCCCTTTTGTATTTCATCTCTTCCTCTTGTCTCTTCCTTTCCCCTACCTCCTACATACTTACGTAACAAGGCCTGATTTCAGGCCTAATTAACTGTGGTACCATGGGGGGGGGAGGTGGGGCAGGGATTTGAAGAATAGATGGGGTTTTGTCCCCTCCTGTTGTCTAACGACATCCTACAATTTGACAGAGGTTATTTTAATTTTTTTTTAATTATCTGCATTTTACCAGAGCATTGCAGAACAGCCTGAAGAGGCACGTCATCTTTAGAACATTTGCCTAACTCGCTTGTTAATTTTACACTGAATTTTCTAAATAAAAATCATTGTTAGTAAATCAACACTCATTAGTAGGAACAGAAAACTTTGTTAACAACTCAGTATGGTGTATTTTGTGGTTAATTTCTAAGACACTTCTGTTATGTGTGCTTACTTTAGAAGAAAGACCTCCTAACAGCTTTGCCCCTCTAGGGGATTATGAGGCATCTTAACAATGTTTGAGATGAGTAGAGATGTTTTTCGCAGTTAAGTTTGTGGTGGGGGGAAAAAATACAGCAGAAAAAAAGTAGCAGATTTATGTTTATGTCGTAGCTTGCTGAAACCTCTGCATGCTTGAAATTTGAGTTTAAGCCTTTCAGTTGAATAATACACATCATGCCATTTCTCTGTTAATTCAGATGATGTTAACTCTTTTCAAGAGAACTGAAATATATGGAAACTTAAAAATCGCCTTATTCAGTAAGAAATATAGTACTGTGAAAAGTTGATTGAAGGACTTAAAATTCTGATATCTGTATCAGAAGTATGTCCATTCATGTTCAGTTGGAGTCCTTGATGTTTGTGGGAAAACTTGCGGTTGTTGCTGTCCTGCTTTTAATTGTTCCTGTTTTGCTGAGTAAATAAAATTTTTCTTTCTCTATTTGCAGATGATTGTAGTTTCCCCTCTAGAAGAAGTGGGCAAACCAGTTAGGAGCAGGAAACAAAGAGTATAGCAGTAGAAATGGATGAACAAGCCCTTTTAGGGCTAAACCCAAATGCTGATGCAGACTTCAGGCAAAGAGTATGTAATTAACTTCCTTTTCTCTCTAGTAACTGGAGGTGCTGTTCCTGTGCAAAAGTTTCATGTTTTCTTGGTTGGGGTGTGTGTGGTTTTGTTTTTTTCTGTTAACCAGCGCATAGGGTTTGTGGTGGCAAGTATAACACAAAGTCATGTTGCAAACGTGTAAGCTGACGGTCATGTATTATCAATTCAGTGAAGTTACACTTAACACGCATAGAGTTTATTTTTCTGGACTCTGACTTTTTAAGTCGTTTCAATTCTTTGTACTTGTTGCTCAGCTCCTTATGTAGGTTCTCATTGAATGAAAAGCAGCTACAGAAAACAGATTGCTTGAAGTTGCCCTTTTGATTCTTATATGTGTTTTTTAATTATTATTTTGATGAATTATTTAGCTTTAGTGTCTTTTTAATTAATGTGTGGTTTCAGCTGTAGTGCAGCTTGTATTGTCGTAGTTTAAGAAAGTAGTCATGGTGTGTGGGTAACAGTTACTTACTATGAAAAGACATTACTATTTATATAACTATTGAGTAATTATCTCTGCTTACTGATCACCAAGTTGATTCAGCAATCTACAAGAGAATCTCCAGTAAAATCTTTCAGAAATGGGGATGTTAATACCATGGGTTTGTGTTCACAAAAGAAATTCCAGAACGTATAAGAAAGTTACAAATGTGGTTTGATGCAGCATTACTAAGCAGCCTATTACATGTGTTCATTCTGGGTATTTGTCCTTTTTGGAAGGATAGATATAGCTAATCTTTAGTGTTCTGTTAGTAGAATATCGCTAAAATTTGAAGCTTATAGATTTATTGATGTTATAACTATGCAGTCTGCCCAGTTTTGAAATATTTCATAGCAGAAGGGGACTTAGCTTTTCACTCATCATGTAAGATGTAACATAAAGGAAGTATCAAACCATTTCTAGTAAAACTGTTAAGTTTAGGAAAATCACAAGTACTAACTACAGGAAGTGAATTCTTATTTTAGAACTTATTTCTGAATAATTATAATCTCTGTTTCATAACTTACTTTACTGTTTTGTATTACAAGGCACACTAAATGCCAAAGCAGTTGAATCAAATTAACTGTTGTCAAAAGCTATTTAGAAGTTCTGATAAGCAACTTGATTATCTAAAATTTAGTAGAAGTTTTTTCTGATTCCTGTAGTAGATTTCTAAACTGACAGTTGTCCAAGTGGCCAGTGTTTGAATGTTTCTTAAGCTTGGGGTGTTGGATACAGGCAAAGTGGTATAACAAAAATAATTGTTTGCAGTGAAAAATCTAAATCACCTTCTCTTTAGAATTTGTGGAAGGAATTTTAATTTGGATGTGAACTTCCACCTAAATAGAAAGGCCCTGAGCAAGTTTCTCTAGTCAACTGTCTTTGGAGGTTCCATCACACCTCAGCGTTTCTGATTCTACAACTTCTCTATTTAAGTAACAAAAATATTTGTATTGAATGTGAAGTGAAAATGAGTACCTGTCATATTAGGTGAAAAAATCAGTCCTGTATTAAAGTAATTAGGGAGCCATATAAATACTTGAATGTATCCAAATAGTGCTGGTTTTTTGAAGAAGAGCTGTTTAAATATGAGACCAGGTGTAAATTAATTGTCTTGCTGTGTGCTTTGTTCTTTTTAAAAATGAAACTTAATTTTTTGCAGGCACTAGCCTACTTTGAGCAGCTTAAGATATCTCAGGATGCTTGGCAAGTCTGTGCAGAAGCATTAGCTCAGAGTATATACAGGTAATGTAGTTAATAATTTCTTTTTTCCTTACTAATATATGTGGCTGAGATTTAGCTGTGCAGCATATTAGGCAAACTGTAAATTGTTAAAAGTTAATATGGTCTTCATACTATTTTTAGTATCATAGTTGATCTGTGGCCTTTGTATAATGCCTTTCAAGGAAGAACAGTGTATAAGTTAAACTCCATATTAATCTAGTAGCCTAAAGACTGCTGCTTTATGAAATCCAGGGGAAAAGAGTGTGCTATCTTATCCCCATAAGAAGGAGTGCTGAAAATTGCCCACTGGGAGACCATAGGTTTTATGTGTAGTAATCCCATAAGTAGTTCTTGTCCCTGTTCTATGGAGTAGGCCATCCCATTTTTCAAGATGCAAAGAGTGTGTAGTCTCAGTTATTTTTGCACAAAGCTGTGTATTTACATAAAAAATACTAGGTTGTAGATTATTATGGAATAATTCAGGTTGGAAGGAAAATGAGGGGTGAATATCTCCTGAATAACAGCAGTAATTTATAGTGAATGCTTTTTTTGTAAATGATTCATCAAAACTTCTGATTCCAACAGTGCAGTAAGTAAAACCACACAATATTAGAAAACAGGATTTTATTATCTTTTTAAAAAATACGTTATGGTTGTTAAAATGTTTAGATAATAAGATAAAGTCATATAGATTATATAGCATACGTAATGTACCTTCCTAATGTATGCCTCAGTTTGTCTTCACCTTTGATTTTTGAGATGCAGTGTACAACTTGCACTTGGTGTACTAGTGGACCTCAAACATAGTATTGAAGCCTGGCAGATTTTTATAAAGGCAGGATACAATCGGTATTGTAGTTTTGTACGTTCATTACTGAAATCAAAGCATAACAAATAGGTGGCTGTAGAAAAGAAAAGGCTAATATCAAGCGTAAATATTAGTTTAACAGTTGCTCATTTCTGTCAAATTAACTGCTCAAGATTTTTCATTTTTGCTCTGAAGTAACAGCAGCAGCAACATTTTTTATTTTTTTTTTGGTGCACAGTTATTCTTGATTTGCCAAAGGGGCAATCTTATTGTAATATTTGAGGAATGTTTTTCTTCCCAGGAAAGTGTACCATATTGTTGCCAGTAACGGAATTTTCTTTTCTAGTGATGATCACATCAAGTTCTTCTGCTTTCAAGTCCTGGAACATCAAATTAAGTTCAAGTGAGTAATCTTTCTTGATACCACCTATATACGTCCATTTAATTTTCCCTTTTTATTCTACTTGCAAATAAAGTGGTGGCTGTTGTCTTGCCATGGTTGATGAGGTGGCTGTAATCTGGTCCAGAGGACTTTGTTGTATTTCTTCACCTTTTCCTGAAAGAGGTTTTAAGCAGCACACACTACTCTTAGCTAGTCTAAGACCTGTGTGTGGCCCAACACAGACCCAGTTACAAAGGATTTCTTGAAACTTACTTAGCTGTTCCTTTCTGGAATTTCAGGCCTTATTCTGTACTCTCACTGATTTTTGCAGAAGAGAGTCCTGCAAGCAGCAGCCTTGCTCAGTACAGACTCCTGGACTTCAGACAAAGCCTTATTCATTCAATAACCATGGCAGAGATGTTAAGAGAAAATAGTCTTTTCACTGAGTGGTATTTTCATGGAATTGTAATTTTAGGGAAAAATACTTTGAAATAATATCAGTATCATTGCATGGAACTATATATATTTTTTTTTTTTCACTTTGGGCTCCTTTCATCTGGACTGGAGCCTCATGGCATCTTGGAATATCACCGTGACTGGTTGCAATACACCAAACATGTGGGTCGGGTTTAGATAGGAATAAGATGCGTTTTGTAAACTGCTTTTTACAGTTCTGTTTGAGTGCAAATACTAAAGACTTAATTTTCCGTGATTTTATTTACCTTATTTTACCTTACTGTCCACCTTCCTCTGCTTGTTCCATTCTTGTCATCTGCTTCCTGCAGTATGTTTTTTCTTGTTTTCCTGCTGCTTATTTTCTTTGAGCATTTTCAGTGGGGTTGCTTTTTTCTTCTCTTTAATGAATAGTTAGCTGTGACAGGAACAGTGGAGTCCCATTCAGCAGTCATTCCTGCTAAGGAATTACAGACCTATAGCTAGCTGTATTGCAAAGAGAGCGTTCTCAGCTTCGCTTGTGTTAGGAAGGTGTTGTATGGGTAGTATTTGAGGTGGGCTGGATATAATGTCAAAATTTCCCAAAATGTATGTATGACATGAAGCAGAATTACTTGTTTGCTTGGGTTTTTGACATATGTCTGATAATAAATGTACTGTAGGTCAAATCAGTGAAGGACTTCCTTTTCACTGTTGACAGTCTTCCACATGTAGTAAACAAATTTGAGCATATACAGATGTCTCTTCCTTCTCTCCATAGCGTATGGTCAAATGTGTATTTTTGTCAGGCTCGTAAGTCCTGTTTAGAGCTGATAGAGCACCCTTCCTGTAAAGCTTCAAGCTCCTACTCCAATATAGGAGGCAGTAGTACCTCAAAATGTAATCCATTAATATGGATTTATAAAATAAAATGTAATAAAATAAAAAATAATTTTTTTTCTTATTTTTGTCTTTGATTCAAAATTTTAACATGCAGATAGCTTTGTAAATTCATTTTCTAGGAACCTTCCGTTTATGTTGATATGCAGCATTATCAAAACATATTGAGAGTTTTTGCCTTACTTGGCGCTTGTCATGAAGCTGTTGTATTTTGATCTCAATATGTTTTATTTCAGATACTCTGAACTTACTGAAGTCCAGCAGCAGCTAATTAGGGAAACGCTCATAACATGGCTGCAAGCACAGGTAAGTCTGTCCTTCACAGCAGTGTTACAGAGTAGGCTTTTAGTAGGCTTGCCTAAGGCACTGAGCGTGGGCTAAACGTTTAATCTGTTATTTGAGTTTAAAGATGGATTCATGAAGATATTCGGTATCCAGTGGTTAAAGATTTGTGAAAAATTGTTTAAATCAAATGTTGTAAAGAAGTCTGCGCCTGAATTTAACACTAAATATAAAACTCTTGCATTAGATAATTACTATGGTTTAATCAGTTGTGTGCAAAATGAGTATTAAAAGTTTCCCTTTAAAGAATTATAATACAGATTCCTAATGTTCCTGAGAGCCTGGAGGAGGAACAGTAATTCTAAGACCCTCCTGAGCAAACTCCTATCAATTTAAAATGCTAGCAAATGTTTATGAATCAGCAGCATCACCCCTCTGTTAGTATTGTGACAGAGGATGGACTGTTCTTTCTTGTGGAATTAGTTAACAAAGCTGAACATGTCATATCAGTCCGACCCAGGAGTTTGCAGCAGAACCATCAAGTGGGCTTACACAAGTCTTTTTCTATACCTGCCATTATCTAGTTGTCATTCCACTTCTGCACTGGAGAATAACGTGGTTGCTGTGTAGAGAACTTAATAGTAGGAAATGGAATATAGTACAACTCTTTAAAAAGAACAGATTATTGTGAAGTGGATTAAGTTGCTTTTCTCTTTATGGCAAACTGTTCCATTTAGGGGTTTATAAAAGAGGAAGGAGAGAGGTGGAGATTGGTAGTGACAGATTTTTTTCCCTTATGATCTTAGATTTAGGAACATCCTTTACTATTCTTAAGGCTAACATCTAATACAGGCACAAGCTAGCTACAAGAGGACTGTAACTTGTTTCTGGAAGTTCTTGTTTACTCCTTTCACCAAGCTGACAAATGACGTTTTAGTCTTTGAATAGTACACTTAATGTCTTGGTACTGAATGAAGGGCTTAGGACTGTATCACTCAGAGAGAATGTTTTCCTTGTTACATGATGATTTAGCCAAATTTTCTGCAAAATCCTTTGAAAAGTGAGACTTTTTATTGGTCTCAACCGGGAAGAGAGGTAGTACATTAATCACTATAGAGAAATCAACAGATACATAAGACTCTTCTCTAATATAGTATAATTTAATATACGAATAAAATGTCTTGTTTCTACCAGATGCTGAATCCCCAGCCTGAGAAGACCTTTATTCGCAACAAAGCAGCACAAGTCTTTGCATTGCTTTTTGTTACTGAATATCTCACAAAATGGCCCAAGTTTTTTTTTGACATTCTATCAGTAGTTGACCTTAATCCACGAGGTGTGGATATGTACCTCAGAATCCTGATGGCTATTGATGCTGAGCTGGTGGACCGAGATGTTGTTCATACATCAGAGGCAAGTTATTGTTTTGCATTATTTGCTTTAAATTTCAAAAAAGTTCTTTTTCATTAGAGCAGAAAGTTTGCAGATATGGTCTTTTTCTGTGGCAACTGTTCCTTAGAAACATTGGGTGGTTTAAATCCAAAAGCCATATGTTGTTTAATGCCTTTTATGACTTCATACTTTTCAGCTAATGAGTTTTTTTTGCTTGAAAAGCTAGCAAACAAAAACTAATGGACTGAGTTAGCCAATTTAATACTAGACTGACTAATTTTAAAATGGTAATTTCTTCTAGTGTGTGTTTCAAGGAGTCCTAACATCAAAAGTCCGTTTAATGATCTACAGGGCCTTTTTTTCAGTGTTTGGGCATTGAGGTAAAAAAACCCAAACCAACAAACAAACTAAAAACAAACCTAGGATATTTTTGTTTTATTTCTTGGAAAATAAAAAAGCATTCACTTTGGGTTTCTGATTTGACTTACATATCTTGCTAGGACAAGTGGTGTGTGGTAGTGGATACAGAACTGCTACTAATTTAACAAGATGCTAATCCACAACAACACTGATTTATCTATTTTCTGTGTTGATAGGAGGCTCGTAGGAACACCTTATTAAAAGATACTATGAGGGAACAGTGCATTCCAAGTTTGGTGGAATCGTGGTACCAAATCTTACAAAACTATCAATATAATAACTCAGAGCTGACATGCCAGTGCCTTGAAGTAGTTGGAGCTTACGTATCCTGGATAGATTTGAACCTGATAGCCAATGAAAGGTAAGGGGGTTTTGATGGAAAAGGTTTGCAAAAACAACTGTGATAGTGTGCTGACTGTATTTCTATGAAACAGAATCAAAACTCATCTTGGAAGAAGGACTTCTATATATAGATCTTTGGACTTTGGGGAATTTTAGTAGAGTGATTGTCTTTGCAAGCCAAGCTGATATAATGGCCAAACTAAACACTACTCAGTTGCTGTGTTCTCCTTAAAATGTGTCAAATGCTGGGTTTAGTCAGTACAATAGACTTTAAAACTATTTTATAAAAAGAAACACAATATAAAGCTTCTATGCAATGCTACTTTGTACATATGAAAATAAACTTTTTTTTTCTCTGAAGGTTTATAAATATGCTGCTAGGTCACATGTCTGTGGAAGTTCTCCGAGAAGAAGCCTGTGATTGTTTGTTTGAAATTGTAAATAAGGGAATGGACCCAATTGATAAAACAAAATTGGTTGAATCTTTATGTCAAGTATTGCAGTCTGCTGGCCTCTTCAGTATTGATCAGGTTTGTGTATTGATTTTTAACAATAGGAACAAGTCACAGGTTTCCAACAGTTCTTAAATAAGCAAATGTGCAGAAAACTATAAAACAGTCCACAGATTAGGGAGAAGTACTTATGCTTCTGCATTGAAGCTAAATGCTTCTTACAGTTGTCTCATAACTTAAACTAACAGTGTGTTATTAATGTTAATTATTAATTTAAACACAGCACTTCATTTTAGAAGCAAGGTATTATATAACTCCTCTGTTCCTCTCCTAAAGCATGTTGTGCTTACTGTTAATGCTGCTTCTGTGTTTCCTTGTCTCGAATCTTCTCTTCTGAATGATTCTGTAATAGGTCTTGTAGCCAAGGTAGAATTTTTTAGGGTGAGACATTAGATCAGCTATGCATAATTAGGTAGGGGAAAGAGCTTTCTTAAGGACATGTATGCTGGTTTGCATGTCTGTACCATCAAGTGTCAGGCTTGAAATGCTTATAGATAAGCTGGAAAAGTATACCTACTAACTAAACAGATATTCCCTGGCAGTTGCAGTGTTTAAGGAACAGCTGTTTGCTACCTGCTGTGGAGAAAGAGCAACCAGTTCTTATGAAGCTGTAGTCCTTAGATTGCAAGGCAGTTATCTCTTAATTTTTAAGCCTTTGTCAAATTTGTATTCCTATTAAAACGCAGAACATGTGCATTCACGAATTCAGAAGGTGTTCCTCTAAAAACTCTTACCTCAGTCTTTCTGAGGTAGACTTGTCATTATTTAGCTTTTGCACAGTTATGGCAGGGAGCAAATCATCTGTTGGGGTGATTGGTCTAGGATTATTTCTCAATTCTGATCAATGTATTTCAGCAAAAGCAAGCCATAAATATTTAATATTAACTCACTCTTACAGACAGTACTGAAAGTTACTTGTTATCAGTATTTCTTAAGTGAGCTACAGCTGTTAGTTCTTTGAAGTATTCCCATAAAAAGATTTTCCTCTTATACAGCCTAAAATTTATGGTAGGTATGTACTGCTGCTTTTAATTTGAACATGCTTCTTTCTGTAAAGTAAAAGGAGAAAAAACTAATCTGAAGAGATGAAGCAAGCTACTGTTGTGTAATGGAGGACAGCCAAATCTGACATTGCTTTAATTTTTTTCTCTTTCCATTCCCAGGGGAAAAGGAACCAGGCAATTGTACTTTCTGTCTAGGAGACAAATGTTGGTTTTACTTCTACATATTAGATGTGTAGTACAATCTGTGAGCTCATGCCATTTAAACTTAAGCTCTGATAGTACTTTTAATTGGGTGTCTTTCCTTGCAGGAAGATGATGTGGATTTTCTGGCCAGATTTTCTAAGCTGGTCAATGGGATGGGGCAAGCATTAATAGCTAGTTGGACTAAACTGATAAAAAATGGTGATATGAAGAGTGCTCAAGACACTCTACAAGCTATTGAAGCAAAAGTGGCCCTTATGTTGCAACTGCTAATTCACGAAGATGATGACATCTCCTCTAACATCATTGGCTTTTGTTATGATTACCTTCACATCCTGAAACAAGTATGTCTGACTTCAGTTTAACATATGATTTCATTTGATATTTTTGTGAATATATAGATCTCACACTATGTGCAAACTGACTTGCAAAATAGGTTTTTACTAATAGCATTCGGTATCTTTAATGCCTGTGGTTGTGCTATTTCTGTAGAGTTTAGAGATCTGAAGGAGTTTAGTTAAATCCTGTGTTAAGTGGAAAGAAGGCTTGCAAATTATATGGCTGTTAAAAACCAAGACTGTCTTTTCCCATTAGTAATAAAGAAGTTAGT
The DNA here is from genome assembly GCF_001604755.1 of Lepidothrix coronata. Taxonomy (NCBI): domain Eukaryota; kingdom Metazoa; phylum Chordata; class Aves; order Passeriformes; family Pipridae; genus Lepidothrix; species Lepidothrix coronata. The sequence continues at coordinate 2,357,151 of NW_016690275.1, read as the reverse complement.
ATAAAAAAAATAACACTTAAATTTTATTTTACAGCTTTCTGCACTTTCAGACCAACAAAAAGCTAATGTAGAGGTAAGTATTTTCTTTTTACTACAAATTCTATTCTTCAAGAACACATTGAATCAGAGTGTTTCATTTTGCTGAAACAAATCATGTTTCCTATATATGCCTTGAAATATGTGTGTGACAATAATCAAAAGGGAAGACTTAAAAGTAAGGTCAGTGTGTTCCATCTTCTGCTAAGTAACTACAGTTGTTTCTTAAATAGTAAACTTATATTGAATTATGTATAAAGATGTATAATGTTTTCTTGAAGTTTTGTATTTATACAAATAATTCCAAAGGATTGGAAGAAGTCTAGGAAGGGTTGTCATAAAAAGAACTCCATGATAATATAAGTTAAACTTATGAAAGAAGCAGCAATTCAGCTGTAACAGTTGTAATTATAAGCAGCTATATATTAAACATTATGTTAAATATACATTCAGATCAAGTTTATATTTGCTTGAGTTGAGATAAACTTCAGTTTATATATAAAGCATAAAGTTTAATAAGTAAGGTTTATGTCCCATTTTGGAAGTAGTAAACTTTTATTTGAATTCTTCAGCCCAGTCCTTTTAATTTCTTTTTTCTATAGGACATCTATGTAGATGTCCTAATTTGGATGTTGAACTGGTTAGATTGCTGCAGGTATTTTGTAAGTTGATACAGCTGACAGGTGTGATTCCTTTACAAAGAAAACTGAATTATGTACCTGTCTAAGGTGAACTTTGATACTATTACTGAAACTTTTTATTTTTGTTACTGAAATAAGTTTGCTAAAACTGCTTTCATGCTGAAGATCCTCATGTTGCAATTATTTCTTAATTTTACTGAGCACTTTGTGAGGATTTGTGTTAAACTGAGAAGCAGTTGTACCAATGTGTTTTTTTTTTTCTTTCATTCACCTCATAATAAGAAATTAATGGGAAATAATCTAAAACTTATTGTTGTGTGTCTTAAGCTTTAAATTGTGGGCTTAGCAGCATTCCTTTAAAGTTTTACACCTAAGTTCTCTCTTTTAACTTGTTTGTTATTTGAACAGGAAAACACGGGGGTCTTGTTTATTTTGCCTTTAAAGTTCCAAAGTTTTTTCTCATCAGCAGAATCACATTTCTAATTCTTAGAATGACAGGTCCTTCTAAATATCTTTGGCTACAAGTATATTGCATTAATGTTTTGCAGTTATTTCAATTCTTTAATATCACTTCTTACATAGAAGCAGAGACTTCTCACAGGTGATGCTGACACTTGGTGTCAAAGTATCTATTTCTGCACTATCACTAAATTTCACCTCAGAAACCAAAGTTTAATTCATTGGTCCATTTTAGTGTTAGGGAATTTCAGGTTTTGCAGTTAAAATGAAAAATGATGGTTCATTTGTCAAAAGGTTTTTTTGTTGCTTGTTGTTGGGTTTTTGTTTGTGAGGGTTTTTTGGTGGTTTGATGTTTTTGTTTGGTTTTCTTGGGGGTTTTTATGTGCTTTGTTCCTTTATTATTTATCTGAAATTCTTGGCTATCTACATTCTGAAACCTTCCATATTGAAAGAAAATCACAAAATGCTAATCAAGGTCTTGCTGATATGATCAGCTGTTGGCTATTAAATTTAACCAATATGAAGAAAAAACGACACAAGTTTGTGTTTTCACCTGGTAGTAGGTATAAGCATGAGGCGTTCTGTAATGCTGATTAAATACCTGTTAAAATTCTACTGAGTATTCTCCAGCATTCAGTGAACTCATTCCTTGTAATAGGTATATGGATACATCCTGCCCTATTACTTGTTGCTACTTCATATTCTCATGACTTCTAACACTTTATTGTTGTCATAGATATAAAAATGGTCTTCCTCTGACTCAGAGGAATTCAGAATAGGTTTCTGTCCATTTGGCATATTTTAGACTTAATACAAGTTTTTGTAGGTTCCCCAGAATTAAAATATAGTAGATTTTTACATACTTTTTTTAGCTCACTGTGTATGTTAGTCCAGTTTCTGTCCATTCTGTCAAGTATGAATGGAATTAAATACTCTATGTATTTTAAACATTAAATCAGAGTTATGAAAACCTGAACTAGTAAATGCTGAGTAATATCAAAGTGACATATTTAGAGTTTCAGACTTAAGTAGAGCTAAGATCAGGCCTTTATTGCTGCTTTAAGACATACCAACAGTCCCTACTTAGGTGGAATTGTGCTTCAGCTGTGGACAAGGTTTATTAGAGAGACCCTCCTGTTGAGTCACGAGGTGCAGAAAGGACACCCTTGCTTTCTAGACTCCTTCTCAGAGAGGAGTCTAGATGCGGTTGGATCCAGCAGTCCTAGTCCCAGATTTAGTCTATGTTCATGTATAAAAGATTGTATAGGTGTAATTGAATCTTTGTGCTACTTTGTCCTGCAGGATTAAGGGTGGCAAACCAAATATATAAATGATTTATTCTATTTTATTGATTATGATGATGATAATGATTAGACTAAAATACTTCAATCAATAGTATTGACTATGTGCTACAGATAGTAGTTATAGCTACTAGAGTATAGTGCACTGTTTCTTGAAGCAATATTGAAACAGTGAGTAGAGATTGATGTTACCCATCTCAATGACTGTGAGCTATTAGAGAAGCTGATGTTACCGCTGAGCTGACCTGTCCCTTTAAAATAGTATCTTGGACAACTGTTTAGCTTCCTCTGCCTAGTTCAGTCATCTTGATTGTTTTCAGTGTGAACTGAACACAGATCACAAGCTGGGAATAAGGCCAGATAGTACTGTCAGAGACTGGGAGCTCAAAATCATCTATGTTGTGTTTCTGGAATAGCATCTGTGTATTGTTTGGATATAATCCATCTGTTTTGATTTGGACCGTTAACTTCTGCTAAGCCTCTGAAAATAATAGTTCAAATGGGATTAAAAATATATGTAAACACATAATGCTTGCTTTCATATTTTCTTTACTGTAGTAATTTTAACTGTTGGTTCTTATAACTTGTCTGCTTCTATGCTTACAGTTGTGTTTTTATCTTAGGCAATCATGTTGGCTGTAATGAAGAAGTTGACATATGATGAAGAATATAATTTTGAAAATGAGGTATTTTGTTATAAGAGTAAACAGGCAAATGCCATTTAATTATAAGTACTTAAACTTACTCACACTTTTAAAATCCATGTTTTTCTTAAACTAGAGATTTAAAGGTGGAAAGCAAAGGTCTGTAGCCTGATTTTTTTTTTTCTTACATGGAAAGCTTTTTTAACTTCTGGATATGTCTGCATAGGACAAAACAACATAGTAAAGGAATATCCAAACCAGTTCAGTTAAGAGTGTTTCTGGCTGTGTTTGTGCAAAGATATTCCTAGACAAACACAGCTGTGCTGATACCTAAACATGGCTGTTAAGGTGGCTTGTTCAGTGCAAATTGGTGTGTTTCTGCACATCACTTCTATCTTGCAAAAAGACTTGAGAAATGTTGTGTAATGAAACTCTTTAAGAGATGCTGCTTGAGCTACTAGAGATGGTCAAACCTCTGCAAAAACAAGATAAAGGTGGAGTGAGTTCTCCTTTCATGCCTACATCTCTATCAGCCAACAGTAATGATTGAGTTTGTTAGACAGATTTACTTTTGCTCCAGGCTGTTTGGAGAGTTGTAGTCTTAAAAAGGTTAAACTAAACTGTATGTAGTCCATCATAAATGTTGCTATGAGGTCCAATTTTAAAATGAAGACAGATGCTAAGAAAAAACATTTTTGGGGAGTGAGTCAATTTTCAAGAATTGGGTCAATAAGACTTTGCCAAGAGCATTTTCTTTCTTGTACTTTTGGCCAGTTTTCAGTTTGGAAAGCCTTTTTAATATGCTTCTGGACTGAATGCAATGTATCTCAACATATTACAACTAACCATAAAAGGAGCCTGCTGTTATGTTGCAAGAGTATAGGGTGAGCATTATTGAATTCTCTGAGCATGCTAGACTGGTTTTGTGTATACATGTTTTTTGGTTTAGGTGTAATTGTCTAAAATGGTTGTGGATGAATTTAAACGTGAAAATATGGACTTTACTGATGTGAATGTTTTGTAGGGTGAAGATGAAGCAATGTTTGTGGAGTACAGAAAACAGTTAAAATTGTTGCTGGACAGACTTGCCCAGGTTTCACCAGAATTACTGTTGGCGTCTGTCCGCAGAGTTTTTAACACTACACTTCAGTAAGTTGGGGGTTTTGACTTGTTTTGCACGATGCCCTTTGGGAGTTTTTTGCCTTTTGTAAACTGTCATAGTTAGTAATGAATTTAAGTGTGATGCAGCAATATGAAACCAATTGATAGAATGAGCTCGTTACAACTTAATGATGAATGTGACTTTGTATAATCTTTTACTCAACTCTTTAGAAAGATAAAGCTTTCTTTTTGTAACCTTAAATGATAGTGCTTCTTTCCTAGAGGTGTTCTTGATCTTTGTCACTCACCTACACAGCAACAACCGTTCAGGTGTTCACTTTGCCACATCTCATAAGAGTTTCCTTGAGGTGTAAATATTATGCATTACTTTTATCAGAAAAACAAGTGTTGGATAGGGTTAAAAAATGTAATTGAAGTATTTTGGTTAAAAAACAAACAAACAATAGATCCCATCGTGGAAACTGCATGTAAGTAAAGAAATATGATTACTAATTGCCTGACTGTGAGGACAATTATGTGTATACAAATAGAAATCCAGTATTGTGTATAAACAATTGTACCTTGTTCTTTAGTAAGCCTCTGTTTGTGTGAGGCCGAATGGCTTGTCCACACATCATAGTAGGTGGTTTTATACTGAAGTAAGCACTTAAAGGAAATCTGTAGCTTTCAAGTTGAAACTGGTAAAAGAAAATTGGTAGTGCTCTGATGAAGAGGTGGTGTGTTAGTGGATAAAGTCTTTCAGAAGCATCCTGAAATACTGCCTGGGCCTTACCGGTGTTTTTCATAGTATAAATATGTTCTTTTGAGCCTTCCACAAATGCACAGCATAAAAAGAAAAGAACTGTGATTATTTCATAGGGTACTAAAGACTAACATGTTCATATTCTTTCTCTAGGAACTGGCAGACTACGCGATTTATGGAAGTAGAAGTAGCAATAAGGCTGCTGTATATGTTGGCTGAAGCTCTTCCTGTATCTCATGGTGCTCACTTCTCTGGTGATGTTACTAAAGCTACAGCTTTACAAGACATGATGAGAACAGTAAGTATGTGTTGAGAGCTATTTAAAAATGGCAGTAAAGACTGGAACATTTCAGTTTAAATGGCTCACCTTAATTACCAGCATGTCACTTACATTGCAGTTAGTTTTATAAACAGCTAAAATGCTAATGCTTTTATTTGTAGCTGGTGACTTCTGGTGTTAGTGCCTATCAGCATACATCTGTGACCCTGGAATTCTTTGAAACAGTGGTTAGATATGAAAAATTCTTTGCTGTTGAACCTCAGCACATTCCAGCTGTTCTGGTAAGTTTCACCGCATTTACATTTTTTACTAGGTAAGACTAGGGAAGTTCTTTAGACTTGGGAAATTTTCCCATTTTCTGAAGGTCACTAAAGAAGCTGGGTTTCTTAAACTGTTGGATTAGATTCCCCCGGCTTTGTTTAGGGATTCTGAGATGCTTTTCTTGATTGCAGATGGCATTTTTAGATCACCGTGGTCTTCGCCATACAAGTCCCAAAGTACGAAGTCGAACAGCTTACCTCTTTTCCAGATTTGTCAAGTCTCTCAAGTGAGTAAAATGCGTCCAAATGGCACTGAATTTACCATACACAGCCCTTCTGTAAGTCACAGTTGTCATTGAAACAGGCCGGGCTTCAAGTGGACTGCAGTGATGTAATAAACAGTGCTCTAGCAGGGTTGTCCTGTTGTGTAATGCTAAGGTAGCAGTGGAAAAATTTGTAACAGAAGTGGAAATACATATGCTTAGTTTATTTTGATTAGCTGTCAAAGCTGATCAACAATGTACGTCTGTTCTGCTTTTCCTCAGTGAGCAGAGCTGAGTGTGAGTGGAACTGGAGATTCACAAGAAGTAACTCTTCCCTATCCCTAACCAAATTTTGAGTATTTATGGTATTTATACTGATGAAGTTTACTCATTGTATTAGAACTCTTCGAACAGTCCTGTCTTGTTGGTCTTATTTCATAGGCTTATATTTAATGTAGAGGTAGAAGAAGCTCAGAAATGGCTCAGATTTCAGCATGATCCTATTTTTCAACTGTTATTGAAACTATTTTGCTTAGATGGTCCACGTTTTTGAAAAAATGAAGGAAAGAAAGAAATGTTTATTTCCTACTATGCCATGTATCTATCTTGCCTGCCACTAGCACCATATCCGTAAGCCAGATTTTTCTGCAACAGGGCTTTGATAGTTAATGGGGATTTCTACATTGAGAAGGTAGTTTAGTGTCTAGCTTTACAGCTTAAATAAAATATCAAGAAACTTGTAAAAATGCACGTGCTTCTAAATAGTGTTATGTACTTTGTGTTTTACTTCAGTAAGCAAATGAATCCCTTTATTGAAGATGTTCTGAATAGAATACAAGACCTGATGGAACTTTCTCCTCCTGTGAGTATTTGCAGCAGATTTTAGTAATGAATAAGGCTTGCACTTACTCATCTGTGTGTCTGAGTACTTGCTGAATTGTAAGCTTAGCACGCAAACATTTAAACACAAATAGTAATCCTGATTTTTTGGTCTGAGATCACTTGCATGTACCTTTTGTACTTAATTTTAATACTCTTGCTTATGTGGGTTTCTGAGAGCATAGGATAGAGATGGGTATATATAGAAGGCTGTAAACTTTGAGAAGACAGCCTTGATAAAGAACGCTTAGTGAATTACACTTGTTATCTTCAATTTTAGGAAAATGGTTACCAGGCACTGTTAAGCAGTGATGATCAACTTTTCATTTATGAAACAGCTGGAGTGTTAATAGTTAACAGCGAATACTCTGCAGAACGAAAACAGGTTCTAATGAGAAATTTGTTGACTCCGCTGATGGAGAAGTTCAAAGTATTGTTAGAAAAACTGATGATGGCACAAGATGAGGACAGACAGATGGCACTGGCTGACTGCCTCAATCATGCTGTTGGGTTTGCTAGGTAGGTACAACACAGTGACTCTGTGTACATTTCTGGTTTGAGTAAAAGGAAAATACAAAGGATTTATTGGGAGGAGGGGCTGAGTTTTCTACCTATCCTTCACTGACCTAGAAAATCATCAGTGGTTGTAGAATTTATGGCAGCCCAGAAAATGAGTTAAGTCCTTTAGAAAAGGCTGCTATGGATGTAGATACAGAGAATATTGAACAAGTTTATAATGAATCAGCATCTATTCTGCTGCTCAAAGAATTGTATGGAGCTATTCTAATCATATGTTGTTTGTAAATTGTTAGAATTTAATACTCAAAAACTGCCAAAGCAATACTACTTCATATCAAATAATTCTGTTTGTTACTTCCACTGTTTGGCTCTCATTTCATGAAATGGAATATTCTAGTTTAGTGCATGGGTTTTAAAGCATTTGTTGTTCTCAATGTTACTGCTTCTTCATTATATTGGAACGTGAGCTTATATAAAACTTGATGTACTGCTTTTACAGTCGAACCAGCAAGGCTTTCAGCAATAAGCAAACTGTAAAGCAATGTGGATGCTCAGAGGTTTATCTGGACTGTCTACAAACATTTCTGCCAGCTCTCAGTTGTCCGTTACAAAAGGAAGTTCTGAGAAGTGGTGTCCGCACTTTCCTTCACCGCATGATTATTTGCCTAGAGGAAGAAGTTCTTCCATTCATTCCTTCTGCCTCTGAACACATGCTTAAAGATTGTGAAGCAAAAGATCTTCAAGAATTCATTCCTCTTATAAACCAAATAACAGCTAAGTTTAAGGTACGATATTGCTTAAGCTTTTCAGGGTCAAAGTGTTGCTGATATCTTCTCTTTTCTCATTACAGAAAAACAGGTATCTGTTAGAACCTTACCTAAGAATTTATAAATCAGTATATTTTTCAGGCTGCTACTGGGAAACATTGTCTTCCATCACGGTCCTTCATTGCTGGATTCACAGTGATTGAATGAGTGTTTTTTCTTTGATTATATTTATATTGTGTTTATTTTTTGAGTTTAATATTTTAAAATAGTACTTGCAGATTTTTTTTTGATTGACACAGTTAGCTTCATGCCCTCCCTGAAGTGTTAAGCTAATGTTACAAACTATGCAAGCTCTGAAGTGAGTTTTCTCATCTTATAATGAGATTTCCAGAAGACAGAGATACAGAAATATCAGATGCAGGTATAGGGAGGAATAATGATTTATGAGATCTCTATCTAGTGGTGTTGCATAAAATGTACACCGAGGCTTAATGAATTGCAATTAAAAATACATGGACAGATATGGAGGTTTGGAAATGGCACACATGAGATATGTAATAAACAGGAGTAGGACTGTCAACTAATAATCTGGCAAAAGCTCTTTAAGTGTAATCTTTGAGAGCTTCCTAGTTTCAAACAATTCAAATGTTAAGTCAGTGAAATAGATGAAGTTACTAACCTGTTACCTCTGTTAATTCCCTGGAGCTGCCACAGAAATATCACACTGTTATGAATGGTATGGGAAATTCATGGCTGTATGAGCAGGTTAAGAAGCCCTCTAAAAAGACTTAAATAAATTTTCCAGCAGAATGCAAAATTAAAATTACTGCAAGTGAAGAGAGGGGCGCATTTTGTGAGCAGTGGAACAGAGCTATAATATACGTGTGTGAATCTGGCATGTGGACGGACCACTGTTTGGAGTATCCCATCTTCAGAGCAGAGAGGGAATTTTGAAAAATCGAGTATTTAAGAGATTAGGGAGGGAGACTCTTACTACTTTAGTCCTTTTAGCAAGCTATGCTAAAAGCAATCCAAGATAACAGTAGATAATTAAAAATAGTCAGTGAAAGGTGAGGAAAGTAAAAGAAAAAAAGTCACAGGAGCAAGACTGGACAAATACCATGTTTGTGTGAAATATTTAACTTTGTATTATACACTGCTATTATTATTATAACATGGTAAAGCAAAGATTCCATCTTCTTATAGTCTTGAATACTTTCAAAGTATAATAAAGAGAAGATTAAAGATAAAATCTTGCTTAAGCATTAGGAAATAAACATCTGAGTTGCCTCTTTATAGAATTATAAAGCATGACTGAATAACACACACCTTCAGTTTTTCAATTCATATGCGTTCAGTTAATTTAGTGCCCTTCCATATATTTCTCACTTGCTTGTAAGTGACAAGTTTATTCTGTAATGTCAGAAGCGTTTGTGCTTCTTCAGTAATCCTTAAAGAAAAATTCTACAAAAGATGGCCTCAGCATCTTAGGGATGGTATTTCAGGAAATTTGAAATGGTCTGTCTGAACAGAAGGATGAAAAATCCTGAAAAAGCTTCTGTTCCTACTTAGAATGAGACTAGGCAGGGCTAGTTTTTTTTGTTCAAAAGCTTGAAATAGTTGGTGTGTAAGTCAAGATCCAGGAATGTTCATGGTGACCCTGATGCAGCTTGCTTTAAGTAGTTGGTACATGATATTACTAATATTAAAAGTGAATCCAAGCTGAGAATTGTAACAAGCCTGTAAGTTTTAATTTCTAAATGTTTGATTTCTCTGTTTGAGTTGACACCCTCTTCTGATCTCCACAGACACAGGTTTCACCTTTTCTGCAACAGATGTTTATGCCACTGCTTCATGCTATTTTTGAGGTGTTGCTCCTTCCAGCAGAAGAAAATGACCAGTCTGCTGCTTTAGAAAAACAAATGTTACGGAGGAGTTACTTTGCTTTTTTGCAGACAGTAACTGGTAGTGGAATGAGTGAAGTCATAGCTAATCAAGGTAATGAGTTCAGTTGCTCAAAAGATAATACTGTGGTTAATCTCAGCTAGGTTTTATCTACTAAAATCATTAGCCTAGTTCCTGTCAAGTACCATTAACTATGGTAAGGTAGAATGGATTCATGTAAATACAGTATTCAATTTGCCTGATTCAAATTACCTGTTGTACAGGAATTTGGGTTTGTGAAATCCATCTGTAATAGGCATATTCTCCTTATTGATCTTTTCAGCTTAATGTGATCACTGTGTCTGTAAGGACAAGAATGGTATATCCATCCTCATGCATCATTGTATTTGTCTGGTGAATCAGAGATCATACATCCAACAGTGTTCAGACTGTTGGGCAAGACCACTCAGAGCTGCCAGTATTCATTGTGTTCATTTTCTGAAGGAGAGGCACATCAGTAACTTTTGCAAATTTTTATCACTACCACCTGATCTTGTTATCTGTGGTGGTGGAAGGCATCATGTGACTTACTATATATGTAGTTACCAGGTTTTCCTCACCCTTAGTGGCCAGATGGAGGTTACTTCTTTTCATGGCAGGAATTTCGAGTGAGATATCTAGTTGCCTGATTCTTTAAAGTGACTCAGCTGGTTGGAGCTCAGAGTTCCTTCCACTTACCAAATGGTGGTAATACCAGTGGGAAAGGAAAGCTTTCTTGAAAGAGGCTCTTGGTAGTTGCAATGTGCCAAGAAATTTTTAAAGGAATCGAACAAATAAGCATAGATGCAGCACAGAAATTTTAAATGTGTAAAAAATATCTTGCCATATGTTGCAAGATAGGCTAACTGCTTCAGTGCCACTGAGTTTTAATTAAGTCTACCAGGTTTAGGTAAAGAGGAGAAAATTTGTTTTTGTAAGCAGGTCAAAGTACCCTTCTCATCTTTGTGTGTATTAAAGGCCAGAAGAACAATTTAAATCTCCAAACGTAAAAAAAAATTATAACCTAAATAAGAGTTGTCTTGCATCGTAGGGGAAACTTCCCAAAAATATTTGAGATTTGTGCAAAAAAGAGCTATTTTGAAGTTGAAGCATGTCTTCCAGGTCAGTATTTATATAAAATAGTGTAACAGTATCAAAACATTTTAGGCTGCAAGTTGAAATGACAAGCTCATTTTAATGTGTTTAAGGTGCAGAGAATGTGGAGCGTGTGATGTTCACTGTCATTCAAGGAGCAGTGGATTACCCAGATCCTATTGCACAGAAGACTTGTTTTATTATTCTTTCTAAGTTGGTGGAGCTTTGGGGTAAGACTGCCTTTCCAGAATTCCTTTGCAGTTGCTATTATCTGTGAAGCAATAATAGAACTTGGAATGTTATTTTTCTTTTCAGGAGGTAAAGATGGACCAGTAGGTTTTGCAGACTTTGTCTACAAGCACATTGTTCCTGCATGTTTCTTAGCACCTTTGAAGCAAACATTTGACTTAGCAGATGCCCAGACAGTACTGGTGTGTATTATGGACTTTTTTTTTTTTTTTTTGCATTCATTCTTATGGGGCAGATTCAAGCTAAGAAACCTACAATGGCCATGTGGTATTAAAGATTGTCATCTCACCCCTTGGCGTTTTTTTTTAATTGTGGATACCTGAATGATTAATTATTGAATATCATAGTAGTAGTGTATTCTGTAGTTTCCCTGCATTCAAAATCAGGTGCAGATCTGAGTATTTAACATTGACCTGTATGTTCAGTGAAAGCAAACACGAACAGTTGACTGTTCTTTAGTTCATTTTGGATTCAGCTGTGCCGAAATTTTTCTGATTAGAGTGGAACAAAACCTGGAAGGTCAAGACTCTGAATTATGTGACAGGTAAATGAGGGAATAATAGCATGAATTAGCCCTTGTTTTGGTCCTTATTAAGTTCTTTAGCTTTGAATACTTAACCAATAGACGAATGCAACAGTCTAATGTTATATATTACATTTCAGGCTTTATCAGAGTGTGCAGTGACGTTAAAAACAATTCATCTCAAAAGGGTAAGCTTCATCATACTTTACAGGGAATAACTGTTGCAGGTTTCTTTCTAGTGCTTTTATCAGTTTCTAAAAGTTAGATACTTACTATGCTGAATTCCTGCTGTACTGTTATATAAAATAACAAGATGACCATAATGCTGCGCAGGGATACGGGATCCAGTACTTCCACCTCTTGATAAATATTGACTTACTGCAAAATATTGACTCTTCATCAAGAAGAAAAATCTGCTCACTTGGTTGGTACTGTGTTTAATTGATCAATTGGCATTCTTTCACTTTTCAGTGTAGTAATTAAACTGACATAAAAGATCATTAGTGATGTACTGTAGAGCACTTCTGTGTGAAAAATAAGTGTGTATTTTGATGTGTAGGAGACTAGATTGAAAAACATGGAAAAAATAAATTTTGCATTGTCTAATGCTTAAAACAGTGTAGCGTATTCCCATTTTTAATGGGAAATGAAACCCTTTCTATGTTCATGTTAGTTTCTTGCTACATCATTTAACTTACAGGCTAACTTTTCTGTCAAATGCAAGTTAAAGTCACAACTACACAAAAATTGTAAGAAGTTACAAACTGGCAGAAAAGGAATTGTGTTTTAATTGAAGAGACCTCCTGAGTTTGCTCCTTTTTTACCGAAATGCAATGAAGAGAGAAATCCATAGGAAATCAAGCTTTGGTAAAGGAAATAACTTGTTATTATGAATACAGTTTCTTTTTACACTGTTGTGGCTTAGGAATACTGTTCCCTAATTCCCACTGCAACATTCGAAACCATGTCCTGCTCGCTCACTCCCACCTCTCCCTCCCTCTGCGGGTGGCTGGAGAGGAGAATTGGAGGCATGAAAGGTAAAGATTGTGGGCTGACATAAGAACAGTTTCCTGGAAACAGCAATGAAATTAGAAACAAACTAACAATAATAATAAAAGGATGTACAAGAAAAGCGAATGACTTACACGTGAAAAAAAAGCTCACCACACAGAAACCAGTACTACTCAGCACCATGGAACCACGAGGCTACCCAACAGTTGGTACGGAATAACTGCTCCTCCTGCAAAAATTACCCTGGCCTGGCAGGAACCAGGACAAATCAAGACAAATATGGGAAAATGATCTGAAATCTTTTCCCCTCATGTGTACTGTATACCATGTTCTAGTTCTAGGGTAACTTACGTGAATTAATAAAGTTGATTCACTTTCCCCAGGTAGATGTATTGAGTCATGTTTGTATTCTGACAGTGTAGAGTAATCCCTCCTGTGATGAGAGTTATCTGATAAATACAGTAAAGGAAACAAAAACTGAAGCATTAATCAAAATGTTTGCACTGCTCAAAGGTTTGGAAGTTCCATATAATTACTGCTTAGTCCACTGCAGATAACAGTCAAAGTTACAAGAAGAGAAATACTGTGTTTAGCTGTACTTGGCTACTAAATTTTGCAGTGGGAGTAGTGTGGTAAAACAGTAAGCAGATACTAAAAGCCATTTTTTTTATTTCTTCCATATGTCAGATAGTGAAATTAGGGCTGCCTTCATACATAACTGACTTTTACAGTTGACATGTAACAAACTGATTGGTTCTATTGTAATTCTTATTTCACTGCAATTTTCTGTGCATTCTTTTGCTGTGTAACAAAAGATACCAAATTGCAGTAGAATTCTTAATGCCACGGTTGACAAATCTTTTTATTTGCTAACAGCTGAGAATAACATAAGCATTTGATATGCTATTACTTCTCTATAATAGTCATATAAACCACCTGTTTTCAGTTTTCTGTACCATACAGTATCGGACTGATTTTCCATTTGTAAAAAAATATACTTTGAAAAATTGTGTACTGCTTTTCTCTAGGGTCCTGAGTGCATTCAGTATCTTCAGCAAGAGTATTTGCCTTCTTTGCAAGTAGCTCCTGAGATAATCCAGGTGGGAATTCCTAAAAGAACATTTGGAAAACTCTAACAATGATAAATTTCAAATGGGGAAAAAAATGGGTACTTACAAAGTTAACCTCCCCCAGCAATAAAACTTATTCAGTTATTGCATATCAGAATAGGATTAATTTAGCATAAGGAGTAAAGTTACTGTAAGCATACCTTGCAAATAAAAAAAAAGTCCAGTGCATGTGACTGTCTAAGCAATCTTCCTACTTGAATTCAAATTTTAACTTGAGGATATCCTTGTAGATGGTCCTGTTTGTCTACTCAGCTAAAAATGGATCTGATATCTTGTATTTGAAAAAAGCAAAAACAGTTTTTCACCCCAGAATGCACTTGGACTGTCATAGCCTTTTACAAGTTTTTATCCATAACATGCTTTTCTTTGGTTGTGCATTAGGGAAAACACAAACTAATATCAATGGCTTTACGTACGAGGTATTTATATGCTCCTAATGTATCTCAGGTTGTCTTGTTGCTTCATTTAGTTAATATTTCTTTATTCTCTCTTACAGGAATTCTGTCAAGCACTTCAGCAACCTGATGCTAAAGTTTTTAAAAATTACTTAAAGGTATAAAGATTTTTTTCTTTAAATAGCTTTTAGTTCCACTTGAACTTTGTCATGCAATTCAATCATAGTAGTGACTTGAAGTAAAATCAAAGTATTAAATTATTTAGTGGTTTTTAGCTATAGGGAATCTCCAAATATTAAAACTAGTTACTTGGGAAAAACAAAAAACCTATATGTATAAAGTTGTCACTTATTCTTAGCACCTTGCCATCTCCTCAATATCTTGATGTTCTTGTGGCTTTTATTTAATAGCTGAAATAGCAAAAAGGTTATGCTATAATTGTAGAGAATGTCAGAATGCATCATTTTTGAGGGTGTGAGTGTAATCAAATAGCACAAGTCACATCCTTGTACCTGATGTGTTAACCAATATGCTGAACATGAAAATGAGCTCTGTCAAACTAACTGCCTTATACATCAACCATTCCATGTCTTGTATTTCCTTTGTTTTAATTTTTTTTAAATAATTTTTCACAGGTATTCTTCCAGAGAGCCAAGCCCTAAGGAAAGTACTGGAATCTCATGTACCTGTTTCCATAATCCAGAACTCTAGTTGTTAATTTATAAAAATGCTAACTCTTGTGCCATTCAAACTGGTTTTGTTTTTAAGAAATGTTGCTTTGTGCTCACATCAGTACATACTTCAACCTTTTGCAAAAAAGAAATGCAGTTTCCCCACCAGTGTCTCAAACATGAAGGTATGTAACAACATGAAAAATTACCTGTATACCTACACAAACTTTTATTATATATAGGATGATTTAAGGTTACACTGTACCATGTAAAGCAATGAAATGACACTTATTTTTTAAATTAAATGAATTAAATGTAAAAATCCCTTCAGACCATAGCAATGGTTATTAAAATGTGTACATTTTTGATACGGAATAAAATGTTTTAATAAGACATAAAATTCATTTGTTCATGTATGGTGACATGAAAATAAAACAATCAAAGTCATTCTTGTAGATAGTCATTTTACTGAATTTGTCTTAATGATAAAATATATATATACCTCCTATAAAACAGATTGGTGTAATAAATGATTTCACTTAAAAGTAGCATCTGGTTCTATCTTTTTTTATAAAAAAATAAAATTTTATCCAGTGAAACATTTAGTCTCTCTTAATCATTTTAGCTGAATTGTGGAAAGTATTACAGAAACATGGTTGATAGAAAGAGGACATGAGAGAGAAGTTTTAGCTCTGGTCCCACGGTAAGAGAAAACTATTAGAAGGTCACTGTATTTGAGAAACTGGGTACGTGACAGAAGAATAGAATAAAGCGGATGGGAAAGCAGAGCAAATAGCAAACAAGTAACCATAAGAAGGTGAAAGGAATAGCATTTGCGCAAATATAACTTAGGTAATTAGAAGCCAATGATGAGCTTAGCTTTTGTAATACGTATAAAGCTAATTAGTAACCTTTATAAGCACAAAACATGCAGCAATAAAGTTGGATAAGCCATGATCAATTCTGTGGTCGTGTAAATTGATACCCCGTCGTCTACAACAAATGGTGACCCCGACTTCTCGACTAAAAGAAGACTCTCGACTTAAAGAAGACTCTCGACTTAAAGAGGACTCTCGACTTAAAGAGGACTCTCGACTTAAAGAGGACTCTCGACTTAAAGAGGACTTCTCGACTTAAAGAGGACTTCTCGACTGGGTTTAAAGAAACGGGGGAATCACGGTTGAGATGGCAAGGTGTCGGAGCCTTAGCAGCGAGGCTGGTCGAAAAAAGTTGGCATAAAGATGCATCTTCGGCCCCGGAGCGTTGTATAGACAAGCTCTGCCGTACGTGCTGCCGGACCTTGAAAGGGCTGCAACAGCGCTGACGTAGGTATGGATAGGCAAGCAGCATATAGTTTATTTTCTGAATTTTTACAGAAAAAGGGGGTTAAAGGTTTGGATTTGAAAAAGGAACTCCCTGGGTTACTTGATTATGGTAATGAAAAAGGGTGCTTTGTAAATCCTCATACTGTGCATTCCTTAGAGGAGTGGCGTAAATTTGGTTATAAAATATGGGAGGCTGTTTTAGATGATGATAAAGTTGCAAAAAAGCTAGGAAAGCTTTGGAGGGTGGTTTATAATACATTGTTGCAACATGAGGCAGAACGCCGAGCGGCAGAGCAAGCACTAAATGTGAGATAGCAGAACAAAGAGTATAAGAATTCTGATTGGTTTTCTTATAAGCCTTCTCCCCCAGCTATGCAGACAGTTCACCTCCCCGCTGTGCCCCCTGATCTTTCAAAAATAAATACAGACGGGTTGCTAGAATCAGAGATATCTGCAGCTCCTACTGCACCACCTCCCCTGGCCGATGCACCCAGCGGTCAGACTGACCCTTGGCCCACGCCTCCTCCTCCTGCTCACTCGACCAAAGAGCCTGTCCCTGGGGCATTCAGTGACCTGGTGGAGGCCGTGGTAAAAGAGCGGAGAGAAACTTGGGCTGCATTTGCTAAGCACTGTATGGAGCAGGGTGATTCTCACGGGCTGCAGGCTGTAGATTTGTATGCTTTTCCCGTTACTTATAACCAGGATGGGCAGGGAGGAATGAACGCTGCTATTACTGCATTAGATTGGAAATTCTTGGCACGGTTGCGAAGTACAGTCAGTGAGTTTGGATTACATGCTGAACCAACTAAACAAATGTTAGATTATTTTTGGAGTACATATCTTTTACTGCCATCTGATCTCCGATCTATAACTCGTATGATATTGACTGAACATCAACAATTGCTATTTAATGCACATTGGCAAGCATTAGTTAATGAAAGTGTAGCAGAACAACGGCCACCCAGAGACCCTTTGCATGGTGTCACTATAGATGAATTAATGGGTATGGGGCCATATACATGCCCTGAGGCACAAGTTCATCTTGGCCCAGATAAGATTAGAGAGGCAATGGATCTCGTTAGAAGGGCTTTAGACAGAGTTAAAGAGCCAGGAGGAGTACCTTTGTATATGAGCTTAAAACAAGGAAGGGATGAATCATTTGGAGAATATGTTGACAAGTTAACAGCTGCTATCACTCGAGCAGGAGTACCAGATTATATGAAAGGAACTATGTTAAAGCAATGTGTGTTGCAAAATGCTACTTCAACAATTAAGCAAATAATAAGTACGATGGGTCCTTATTGGACTATTGAGGAGTTATTAGAAAAAGCATTAGTTGTTCCTACAGGAGAAAATGCATTTTTAGTTAATGCTATTCAAGATTTAGCTAAGGGACTTAAGGAGCAGGCTCAAAGTTCCCAAGCTCAGGTTTTAGCAGCTCTTGCACCCCTTCAAGCAAAGGCACATAATTTTGCAGAAGGAAAAGCCCGATCAAAATGTTACTGGTGTGGAGCCACTGGACATTTCCGAAAAGAGTGCCGAGCGACAGGAATTTGGTGTCAGCAGTGCCAGAGCTCCACCCACAACACTGCTGCCTGCCGAAGTCGTTCGGGAAACTCAGGACGGAGCGCGAAGAGTTGCAGTGGCCGCGCGCGGACACAAGTCGTCGCTGCAGCACAGATGACTCCGACCAACAACTTTTCACCGAACAATCCATTCCACGGACAGGAAAACAACTGCAGTCTACCCCAGCCGACAGTTGCGGATTACAACCAACCTCAACCAATAGTCTCGGATTACAACCTGCCACAGCCGGTAGCCTCGGATTGGATTTGGCAACAGCAGTAGAAGTCACCTTGCTATCCACCCAACCTCAAAAGATTCCCACCGGGATTTATGGACCTTTAATAATAAATAAACAAGTGTTTGGTGCACTGCTGATAGGAAGATCATCAGCTAGTCTTGCTGGATTATTTGTGTTGCCTGGACTTATAGATGCTGATTATACTGGGCAGATAATGGTCATGGCATACACCATTTTTCCACCTTTAAAAATTCCTAAAGGACAACGCATTGCTCAATTAATACCCTTACCCAGTTTACAAAACCTTTGACCAATGACCGACAATTAATGCAACGTGGAGATCATGGATTTGGTTCTACAAAAGGACTTACCTTATTGACATTAGATTTAAGCGAACGACCAAAACATAAAGTTACAATTATATGGAAAGATCAAACAAAAACACTGGATGCTTTACTAGACATAGGAGCAGACTCTAGTATCATAGCACCTCATTGTTGGCCGAAATATTGGCCTCTGCAACCTTCTACTACAACTGTGACTGGCATTGGAGGTGCTTCAATTGCTATGCGAACTCCTATTATAAATATAGAAGTGGAATGTCGTGTAGCTAATGTTATTCTGTCTGTTGTACAACTTCCACCAACAGTACAATGCCTAATAGGGAGAGATGTTTTAACACAAATTGGAA
>NW_016690275.1:2241340-2335568 GCF_001604755.1 Lepidothrix coronata | reverse complement strand
AAGCATATTATCAAGCGCATAGGTATCATAAAAGGCATTAAGATAATAGCTGCCCTTTGTCGGAAAAGAACACCTTTAACAGTTATAATACCTGACGGAGCCTTTCAAGGGAATCCACAGAAATATTCAGATCTTTGTGTCAGGAAATATAATCACAGTATTCACAACAATATCTAGATTTTTGTGTAGAGATACATGGTCGAAAATTTAAAAGAAAATGATGATTTCTTTATGGTTTTGGATTTTGAAGATAATTCTGATAACACAAGGACATCCCAGTATCCCTGCTGGGCCCAGAGAAAACATTTGGGTAACGTTTGCCAACCAAACAGGTCAATTGGACTTCTGTCTAAGTTTAGCCTCAGCGTCAGATCCTTTTCAAACGTGTCTGATTGGCATTCCTTACCTTGACACAAGTGATTTTGCAGGATGGGTTGGCTCTAATCATAACAAAACTGAGGTGGAATTAGCCTGCAATGTAACAAAAGAATGCACAAACGGCACCAAAGGTATGACATCTCTTTTGTTAGTGGCTAATCTAAACAGGACCATGACAGATAGCCCTAGTGAGTTACAATTATTTGGAGCTGTGTATGGAAATGACTCTTGCTTTAGACTCAATATAAATAAGGAAAAGACTTTTCTACAATGGCAACAAACGATTGAGAATATATCCACTACAAACATAACAGCACAGAACCCTCCATATGATAATATAACCTGGTGCCAAGGCTATGTCAAAAACGTGTCAGTCAGTGTGACGAAGCCAAAATATTTACCACCTGGTTATTTCTTGATTTGTGGTAATAGAGCGTGGTCTGGCATTCCCAGATACCCTATTGGTGGACCATGTTATTTGGGAAAATTGACTATGTTTACACCCACTATGAGACAAATAACACAGTTGAAAAGGAAAAATATTCGGAACAAACGAGACACTGAATTCGATAAATACTGTAAATCAGTAGAAAACCAACCCATTGAATTTTGGTCACCTACGGCAAACTTCTTTGCATCCATATTTGCCCCCATCAGAGCAAAAAAGAGTTTGATTCTTGTCCAAAGAACAGCTTGTTGGGCGAGGAATCAAATGAATAGAACCTCGAGAATTCTGGGAGAATTGGCTCATGACTTTGATGAAATAAGACATGCTGTTTTACACAACAGAGCAGCTATAGATTTTCTATTGCTGGCTCAGGGGCATGGATGTGAGGAATTTGAAGGCATGTGTTGTATGAATCTCTCTGATCACTCTCAGTCCATCTACCAAAAACTAAAAGAAATGCAAGGTCATTTGAATGACTTTGAAATCCAAAAAGATCCTATTAGGGAATGGTTAGCAAAGTTAGGCTTAGGACCATGGCTCACTGAGATCACTAAACAAGCTATTTCACTTTTGCTGATATTGTTAGCTGCTTTATGCGTCATTCCTTGTGTTTTTAAGTGTATATAGAACATGCTAATGAAAGCAATGAATGATGTATTTTTAACAATGTCTAAGGAAAATGGGGGAAGTGTGGAAAGTATTACAGAAACATGGTTGATAGAAAGAGGACATGAGAGAGAAGTTTTAGCTCTGGTCCCACGGTAAGAGAAAACTATTAGAAGGTCACTGTATTTGAGAAACTGGGTACGTGACAGAAGAATAGAATAAAGCGGATGGGAAAGCAGAGCAAATAGCAAACAAGTAACCATAAGAAGGTGAAAGGAATAGCATTTGCGCAAATATAACTTAGGTAATTAGAAGCCAATGATGAGCTTAGCTTTTGTAATACGTATAAAGCTAATTAGTAACCTTTATGAGCACAAAACATGCAGCAATAAAGTTGGATAAGCCATGATCAATTCTGTGGTCGTGTAAATTGATATCCCGTCGTCTACAACACTGAATCTTTCAAAACTACAGCATTCTTGAACCTTCCAGCTGTTACATTGGAGTAGAACCTGGCAATTTTTCTTATGCTTACATAATAAATCGTATTGCACCCTGCAATGGTCTACACACACTGCTACTTTTTTTTTCAATTCTATAACATTACAGTTTTTTAGCTATTTCATAGGGGCAGGGTGAAGCTTGAGTATTGCTGTGCCTGGGCATTAATACTTTCCTCGAGAACTGATATCCACAGTAAAAACCTGACTTACCTCTAGCATAATCAGATGAGCATTTCTCGTGTTAGGTTCTTCATCCAATTTAAATGGAAAATAAATCATTTTTAGTGAATCAGAAACAGCAGCCAGGATTAGAGTGTGGTAATGTTTTGAGGATTCTCACTTCCATTCCCTCCCTTTTCCCTGAGGGCAGAAAGTAGAGGACACTTATCTTTACTACTCTTCAATTGGACAGTATCACTTCTGTAAGATTTTTTTCCTGATTTATACGTATTTAATAAAAGTTTCTTGTTACTTGATTTGTTGTATCACAGAGGTAAGTGCTTGTGGTGCTTTTCATATTTTCTGGTCTCACAGTCCTGTTTTGCTTCCCTTGGCTGCCATACCAGTGCTAGAGGTCCCCTGACTCCAACCTCTTTCATTTTCTCCCATAGCACCATAAGCTTTCCCTATCTGACTTGGTGCTTTGCGTGTGTTGCTGTGCTCCTGAACCTCCTGGCTGCCCCTCCCCAGCACAAGGGGCTGCACCCCTGACAGTGCAGCTACTGCTGAGTGTTTGCTGTCCATCTTCTGTGTCTGGCTTGGCCTCCTTCCCCTGCAGTTATGGAAACTTTATGACACAGAGGCAGATTACAAAGTGAACAATAAAGCTTTTGTCTTTAGCAAAGTTTTTTGGGTTTAAGTTACAGTGTAATGGAGTCACTCTTAGTCTTCATATATGATTTAGACTTTTGCCTTTTGAAGTAAGGGCATTACTGCTGCCTTTAGTTCTGCGTCCAAGCAGGGAAAAAGCCTACGCCTATTAATTCCATTAGTATAATTGACTGGTGAATCAGTGCTCAAATCAGTCCAGCAATTTAATTACCTAGGAAGCCTCATCTCCTCGGACAGTAAGATTGACGGAGAGATAGACAACAAGTTAGCAAAGACATATAGTGCTTTCGGAAAGCTTCATAAAAGAGTTTGGTGAAATAAACACTTGAAGAAAAGTACCAAGATCAGTGTTTACAGAGTCATTGTGCTGTCTACTCTCTTATATGGATCTGAATCATGGGTCATCTACCGCCACCACCTGCGACTCCTCGAACGCTTCCATCAACGCTGTCTCTGTACAATCCTAAACATCCACTGGTCATATTATGTAACCAATACATTTGTTCTAGAACAAGCAGCAGTCACAAGTATTGAGGCCATGTCACTGAGAACACAGCCTGCGATAGGCAGGGCACATCTCAAGGATGAAGGACCACCGCCTCCCTAAGATCTTGCTTTATGGTGAACTTGCCACCGGCTGCCGCAAGAGAGGAGCCCCGAAGAGAAGATACGAGGACTTCCTGAAACAACATCTCAGCTTTGGCCACATTGATCAACATCACTGGTCTACTCTGGCCTCCAGTCGGGAGGTCTGGAGACACACCATCTATAACGCTGCTGATGCCTTTGAGAATGCACGCAGGATCACTCTTGAGGAGAAAAGACAATGCAGAAAGAATTGTGCCTTGCAAAATTTACCACCTCAGGAGTCTTTGTGCTGTGCCTTTTGCAACCAGACATGCCTATCTCGTATTGGCCTTTTTAGCCACCAGCGTGCTTGTGACAAACGTGGGTAGAGACCTTTCCCTAATCTTCATTCGCAAAGCCCAGCCATGATGATGATGATAATTGACTGTGTAGTTGGTCTAAAAGCATGACTTAGCTATTATCAAATTACACCCTCATGAGATAAACTGGCCACTGCCACAAGAGACCACTCTATTTCCTCATCCCCACCATTGTCACCCCTCCCTCTGAGCTAAATCTGCTTGTCTATTCCCATAATCAAACCTATCCAGGAAGCTGAAGTGGCAGAAACACTTCCCCTTCACAGCATCTTGCCTGCTATGGTGGCGTCAGGTGAGAATGGATATAGAGCAGAGTGTGCTGACTGTAAGGGCGAGCTGTGTGTGGTACCCATTGGCCTACCTACCCTGCCCTCCTATCCATAACTGAGAGTATCCTATAGGATGAGTAGTCCAGATCTTCAGAGAGTGTAAGTTGGTTTCTCCCAAAGAATTCAAAAAGGATTGTTGACTTCTGTATGCTTTGACCGTGTTCAGTCAGCATAATGTCCTGTCAGGGCTTATACCAGGTGAGAGCTGTAAAGCAGCATATGCGAGTTGGTTTCTGTATCTTTAACTAAACCTATAAATACTGATTCTCGCTACTGGCAGGCTATTTTTTCTGTAATTTCCTTCAGTGGTACAGAGACTGCAGGTCTGCAGCTGAGTTATGTGGCAGGTATGCAGTGCCTAGTTACCCTCTTTTCAAGAAGCAAGGTTTAGAAAGGCAATTGCTGGGTTCTGTATCTTTGAAGAAATGGATTCCTGCTTTGCACTTTTTTTTTTTAATCTACAATGAAAAAGAAGTTCATTACTTATCTCCAAATAGAAATCTAGTGATGCAACACATATGCAGAGTGTGAACTAGATTCTTCAGGCAGTGTTTAGATACTCTGAACATAATATAAAAACTACTTCTTGAGGAGTAGAAGAGGAGGAAGAAGATAGATGAGAATACTCCACTGAGAAATTAGGCTTGACAATCACAATTTGTCCTTTTCCAAATGATGATGACCTGATTTAAATGCTGAACCAAACACAACCACTTGCAGCTTTCCTGTACGACAACATTGCTGTGCATTGGTCAAAATGCTCCTATTTAGACTGAAGATGCATAAAATGACCTTGGTGTTAACTCCTTTCATGCACAGTGGAATTTCCTCTTGTAAAGTGTTTAAGTAGGAAACAGCTTCAAGTCTCAAAGAGGCACCTTTTCCAGAGAGATAGTAGCTTTTGTTGACAAGCTAGTGTAAGTGCTAAAAACACATAAGCTTTTGGGCCAGCAAACACTTTTCCTGGTGTGGAGAGGCAATGAGTTTCACACAAGCTGACAGGACACAATTTTTTGGGGAATATCGTAACGATGTAGATAGGACATTTTAGCTAATTGCTGTCCAAAGAGGCAATCGACTCTTTTTCCCTCTCTTGTCGGCATTGAATGCAACCATTAACCCAGTACTGCTAAGTCCACTACTACACCATGTCCCTAAGTGCCACATCTACATGTCTGTTAAATACCTCCAGAGGTGGTGACTCAACCACTTCCCTGGGCAGCCTGTTCCAAAGCTTGATAACCCTTTTGGTAAAGAAATTTTTCCTAAGACCACATCTAAATCTCCCCTCGAGTGCCTTGATGCCATTTCCTCTTGCCCTGGTGATTGTGAAGATTGTTTGGCCAAATAGGTTTTGCATTTGTTGCTCTAGAACGAAGACTTTTACCTCTCACTTTGTTTCTCTGTTCTTCCTTCATATGTTTACTACATATATCCTGGGCATTTCAGAAAAGTGGGAGATACTGGACTCCACAGGAAGGTTTTTTTAATCTAATAATGTTTTTTTACTATAAATATGAGCTACTCATCCACTGAAACCTCCTAGAAAGGTTTGTACCTGAGACACCAGCATGCTTGTAACAAATGTGGATAAAGCCTTTCCCAAATCTTCCTTTGCGAAGCCTAGCCATGATGATGATGAAATACTTATAGACAGCAAATCAATTATAAAAGTAAATGACTCAAAAGCTTTGGTTTTCTTTAGAGAATTCATTTGTGATATAGGAAAAACAATGTTTAACTTGCTTATGAGGTTCTACAGTTACTGTGCTCACCCACTTACTGGTATAGTTAGCAGTTGTCTTTTCGGTAAGATTGGTAAGATGCAATTTCTCACTCAAAATTTTTAAAAGTCAATTCAATCAGATGTTCATTCTTTCTTGGCAAATATCTACTGTGATCTCTACTCTCCCCTGTTCTTATCTCATTGTTGCTAGGTTGCCCAGAGGGTCCCTAGAAAAAGATTAGAACAACATATGCTATTTTGCCTGTTTTAGTGCCCTCAGCTCTGACTGACTATGTTCAGTTTGACGGGTTTTTTTCCCTAGCATGTTCTTCTTTTTTGAGTTCTGGCATTCACAGCTACATGCGTGAAAAGACTGTGTGCAACATGCCAGCTTCAGCTGCAATTCCCATAGCCATATTGTTAGGATGAAGAGTTGCAACAGTATACAGCTACAGACTCTTGAATTTGTGAACATGCATGAGAATCCAAATTAGGTGAGGAATACCAAAAGTTTTACTAATAAATTGAAAAGAAATGGAAGTAAACAAAGTAAAAAACTGTAGAGTGAAACTGCAATGCCGCTTTCCTTTTTGGTGTCTATTTCTTCCTATTAAATTCAACATACTGTTTTCCTCTGATTCATACTGTGAAACACTTAAAGGTTAGAGAAGATCTTCCATGCATAAGGATCACCGATTATGTTACAGATATACTCTAAAAAATTAACCATTTGCATCACTGAACTGTATGAATCATTTTCATTGCTTCAAGAACTGGGGAAAGCAGACGGGATGGTAACTGGAGTGAGAGCAGTGAGCGCCAGACCCAAGGGCTGGGTGACACTGCAGCTGAGATACTCAGCTCTTTAGTAAACAAAGTCCTGGGGAATCTGGTCTGAAGTCAGTGCTGCCCCTGCATTAAGCAGGTGGCTGGACCAGAGACCTCATGAAATCCTGTCCATCCTGAACGAGACTATGATTTAAAATGTCCAGTTCTAAAAAGCATCATCACACTGAGCCAGCAGTTTAGTTTTATTCAAAAGTGAAAGAAAATACACATTCAAGATACAAAGTTCACACGTGTTTTCCTGATTTTACAAGGGCTCTTGCTAAAATCTGTTTGAACAATCTGATGAATATTTCTGAAGAAGACCAAGCTGACTCATGGGTATCCATCTGTTAAAAAAAAATGGCTTGCAAAGCTGGATATAGAGTAAAGGGTAACAAATAAACCACGTAACTTTGGAAGAGTGGTGCAGTGTTTTGAAAGCTGCAAGGACAGAAGATAAACATTGTGGGGAACTATTCTCTCTAAAATGTAGAAGCATTATAAAGCAAAGCTCAGCTTCCAAAAAATGGGCAACGTAAATTAAGCATTTATATTAACAGCAAACAATGTACTAAAGTAAACTTATCAGTTTCACTAAGGAGAACTTCAGAAAAACCTTAGTGCCCTGTAACAAGTGAACCAGAGAAAGTTCAGACTTATAATAAAAGTTCAGTCAAGTAAGAAAATAACAATAAACAGAGCCTGTCAGCAAAAAGGTTGCTGTATATTATATGTCAGTTCCTCAAGAAACTTCTCAGATTTGGGAAGATGGCAATTCCCATCTTCCATCCCAAATTCCCCAAATGCAGAGAATCAAAAAAAGGATAGTTAGGGGGGGGGGGGCGGATCTTTTGACTATTTTTCCACTATAACTTTCGTATAATGTTCAGATTACATTATGCATAAATTATAAAAGTATCAATATTTTTCATTATAGAAGCTATACAGATTATTTATTGGAACATCAACATTGCCCGGCAGACAAGAAATACATAGCAAGGCTTATATCAGCCGAGAACTTTGCTTTAAAACATATCAGTAAAAACTAAGTGGGAGCAGCGTTGTATGAAAACTACATGCGAGGATTAAACGGGGGGGGAAGAACCTTCCTGCCGGGTATCCTTCGAGCCGCCGTGGGTGAGGCGGGGGTCCTGCAGCTCTGGCCTGGTGCTCTGGGGCGCGGGCAGCGGCAGCTCTGCCCCGGGATCAGGCGAGGCAGCGAAACCTCCGCCGGAGCGATTACGCAGCAAAAAAATCATCACGGACACCCTGACCGGAGCCCGCTGGGAACATCGCGCCAGCGAAAATACCCGGAGCGACCGCTTTTACAGGACATCCGAATGCCACTCTCCCATGTTTCCCAGATGGTTTCCTTGACTATTCCTCCACTCGCTCCGGGGCGGGCGCCACAGCCTCGCCCTCCAGAGACCTGGTTTCCCCCTGAAGCGCCTCGTCGGCCCCTGCGGGCGGGGCCAGCCGGTGGCTGTGCGGGCCGGGCGCGGCGGCTCTGCCGCCCGGGCGGTGCCTCAGCCGCTCCGCCTCCCCGCGCCGGCAGGAAGCCGGAAGCGGCCGGGGCGCTGGGCAGGCCGGCGGGAGACGGCTGGTGCGTGGGGCCGGCGGGCAGAGCAGGGTGGGTCGGGTCGGGTGAGGGCAGGGCAGGGCAGGGCAGGGCGTGGCGTGGCGTGGCGTGGCGTGGCGTGGCGGTATCCGCATCCGCGGAGGGCCGAGCCGAGGTGGGCTGAGCCGGCCGCTTACTCTCACCGCCGCCGCGGTGTTACCGAGGGGACGCGGCCGTCGCCGAGCGCGGTGGTTTCGGTTTCCTGGGGCGGCGGCGGGGCCTCGCCGGGGCCTCGCCGGGGGCTGGCGGCTCCTGAGGCGGGTCGCGGCCGGCAGCGGCTCTGCCCGAGGCGGCGGCTGGCCTGGCCCTGCAGCCCGGGAGGGACGAGGCGCGGCCGGCCTTTGGCCTCGGTGTCGGTGATTTTCATCCCCGTGAATGTGCCTCAGGAAGTGGTGTCGTCTTCGTGGCTGTAGGAGTTGCTGAAGTTTTATCTCGGAAAGGACTTCCTGTCGTGGGGATGAGCCCCGGTGCCGTGCCTGCCGTACCCCACGGCCCTCGAAGAGGGGCTGGTGGGTTGATCGGGCGAGCTCGTGGCCCTCCATGGTTTTCCAGGAGCTGCAGTCCCAGACAGGCCGAGTGCTCTTCCCCCGGTACGGACTGGAAAGCAGGGATGAGCAGCAGTGGAGCCAGGCTTGCCATTGGTTTTGTGTGCCTTTGGAAGAATGTGCTGCTTTGTACGGATTCAAGCATCACGTTGTGTGGCCAAGGGCAGGGGATTTCCATGATTTAGATACCAGCTGTTGGACTGGAAACTCTCGTAAGGAGGTTATAGCTGAAGAAAGCAGGGGTAGGAATCAGGAGCTTCAGGGGGAGAAGCTTTTTTTCTAGGCCTTAAGAAACGGCGTGCGGGGAAGTATAAAACCTTCATAGTTACCAGACAGTAAATGCTAACATAACGTTTATTTGGAACCTCAGCACCTTGTTTCTTGGCTTTGATGGTGTATAAGGTCTTGTCTGTAAACAGAAAGAGCCTTCACTTTAACTTCATCATCTGTCTCTCCTTGCTGGTGAAATTTGTACATTGCAGCTGTTAACAGGGGAACTGTACCTGCTTTGTGTGCTTATCCTGTGTGCCTGAGGTACAGCAAACTTTTTTTATTAATCGGAAGAAGTCAGCACTCTTGCTTCAAAGCATTGCAGTTAAAAAAAACCCACATAAGCAATTCAGATGTTTTCTATTACAATCCCCTCTGCTGATAAGTTAAAAAGTAGTAGCATGACCAGAAGCAGAAAAATATTCAATAAAAAACACCCAAAAAGCAGTCCCCAAGCTCTTGAAATGCTAATGAGTCACAGGGGACAATAAATCAAACTTGTGGCAGGAGGGATTTCTTTAGATATGTGTGAGGAACTTTTGACTCGCCTAATCACAGAGTTAATGACCATAAGTGAGATGTGAAGAAATAGAAAGTTCAGCATTAAGTCTCATGACAGGACCAATCATACAGTTAGAGCTATTTTTTTTTTAATAAGAAGCTCTAGGAAGATATGAAAGGAAAACTTGCCATGCTAAGCGTTTAGCAAAGATCAGTTCTGACTCTGTCAGAGAATGGAAAGCTATTAAATTGAAGGAGGTCTTACATTAGGAAAGTTATTCAATCAAATTATGATAATTTGAAGATTAAATCTGAATGAGACTTTATGCCTTAAAAGTGAAAACTGCCAAAAATAATGTAGACTTTGTTATTATTATAAAAATATTATTTTGACAAATAAAATGTAATACAATACTGACTTTGTTTTGCTGCTGAATATGTACCCTGGAATTAGTATTGGCATATTTATGTGTGTAGTTTTAAGAGTGAAAAAACCCAGACCTTGATAATCCATTAAAACCTTGCTGGTTTGGGGTTTTTCTTAATATCCACTGAAAGTTATTGAGGCTCATCTGTCACAGACTTGTATTTTGACCTTCCTGCAAATTTAATTAGAAAGTAAGAAGGTAAAGGAAAAGAGATCATGTGCATAAACT
This sequence comes from Lepidothrix coronata, assembly GCF_001604755.1. Lineage (NCBI taxonomy): Eukaryota > Metazoa > Chordata > Aves > Passeriformes > Pipridae > Lepidothrix > Lepidothrix coronata. Next base: position 2,325,382 of record NW_016690275.1, on the reverse strand, counting down.
ACCTCATCTTTATCACTTTGGGAAATTTAAAACTCAGTCTCTTACTAGGCTGCTAAATTTTTTTGTATTTGAATAGGCATTGATGAAGAAATTCTCCACACTTTGTCTGCTTAGAAAAGATTAATTATGTTTCTTTGTCTTGGTATGAATCTAACGCATGTTGCTTTGAAGTAAATGACAAAATACAGGTTTACTGGTAAAGTACAAACTGGCTTCTTACAAGCAGGGTTTTAATTATGAGGATTTTTTTTAGTTTGAAGATTTTACAAATTATTTACAGAGCAGGTTATGTGTTATTTCTTTGCATCACCTCTTCCTTACTTTTTGTGTCTGCATCATAGATAGTTCTTTGGCATTTACAGTAATTGCCAGCTAGGAGAAGTTATCTTATTCTATTATTACAAATTGTCTTTTCAGAGTTAACCAGGAATTGTAAGGGTTTGGGGTGTGGTGGTGGTGTGGGATTTTTCTGGTTCAGATTTCACATGAAACTTTTCATCCCTTCTAGAGGCATTGAGAACTTTATCTAGATTTTATATGTGGTGTTGCTGCATGACTGAATTTATTTTAGAGTAATGTCAGGGCTTTGCATTGTGTCATTGCAATCTGTAGGGCACATGTTATTGCCTGGATATCCTGGGACTGCTTTGGAAGAAGCTTTGCATCTCCCATGGGTGAATAGCTAAATGAAAGTATGAAATCTGCAGTTGCTACGCGTGGAGAAATGTGTTCAAAGTCATGAGAATATGTGTGTGTCTACAGCAGAACATGGGTGGGATCAGGAACAGTGCAGAGGTGGATGCTCCAGCTGGCTGCTGGAGCAGGATGGGCCAGTGGCGCTGTGGTGGCTGTTGTGCGGCTGTCTCCGCCCTGCCGCGGTGCACACTGTGAGGCTCCTGGTGTGTCACCTTATGCACCAGGGAGCTCTCAGAAAGTGCCAGCCACCTTCTGGTAAGGAACGTGTGCAGGAAATTGTCATACCTCTTCCTCAGTAGTTACAGGAAAGGCTTCTTTGTTTGAATATCAGCAGTTTCCTGTCTATTAACACAGGCACATGCAGTGTCCCCGGCCAAGCTGAGGAAAGACTGCTGCTGTACGACAGTCCCCTGATCCAGTTGCCGTTTTGCTCATGAGATTCTTTAGATGTGGGAAGCTGCGTCTTTGATTTTAGAGCCATTTGCTAAATTTAATGTCAAAATCAGTGCTTTAATTAAATGAAAAAGGTAAGGGTATTCACCTGCAGCCCCTGCTGTTTTGGCAAATGGGAAAATCTGGCAGTTCTAATGTTTTGTTTTGTTTCAGTCATTTTAATTTAATCAAACTTTTTTTTTTCTCCTTCTTTTGAATCTGTGAAAACCTGAGTATCTGACAGTTTACATTTCAGGAAAGGTAGGGAAGCCAGGCTGTCTCTCTAGAAATGATGTGACTGTCTAATGTGAAATTTTAGAAATGAGAAAAATGTTCCTTAATTTCTTGCAGTAGTAATTGATGGTTCTAGCAAGTAGCTGAAAATACTTGCATCAATTGTGACTTTTATTTAGCTCATGTAAAAATAGCTATTTGTGAGTAGTTAGTCCAGTTCCTTTACAGTTGTAGTGAAATGCAACTTCCAGAGCTAAAAGGATGTAAAAGATCTGTATACAGATCTGCCACGTCCATTCTTTGGCATATGTACAGAATAATGGAATTCAATTACAGGTCTTGATTATCTTTAGAAGACCTTGTGCACATTTTTTTGACTCTTCTGTAGTTTTTGTTACTTTATTGTTTAAACTTTACTGTGTTCAAGAGTAAAGGGATTATAAAGCTTTCACTCTTGCAGCTGATTTTTCAAAGTTGGGGGAGTACAGACCTTAAATGCAGAGAGGTGTTGTGTCTATCGCATTAGTTTTGATTGTTGGGTTTGGTTTTGTTTCCATGTTTCACCTCTTATTCCTCTGCTTGGTTGTTCTTAATTCTACATGTCTTTGCAGTTATGGTTGGGGTTTGGTTTTTTTATTTTGCCTTCTAATTAAAATAAGTCCCTTTCATGTATTTTACGAAATTGTAATTCAGTGTATTGAATGCTTTGTTTTTAAGGTGAAAAAGAAAACTGTCTAATCAAAGAGCAGAGATGCAGAGCACTTCAAATTACCTCTGGCTGTTGTCTGACATTCTAGGACAGGGAGCTACTGCAAATGTTTTCCGAGGGCGACAGAAGGTATGTGAGGAATTACTAGTCTAAGTAACATGTAAACTTTGAGGTTTTTTGTATGTGAGTAGCTTCACAAAATCAACAAAAAAAGTTCAAGATTTAGGCCTAAAGCAGATGTATCTGTGTAATTATTCATACATAGTTTTTAATTTTTAATATTCGTCCATTGAATTAGAGTTCTGTCATCATTTCTGAGCATTTGTTTTTAATATTGAATTATGTGCCCTTGTAAAATACTACTGTGATTAATTCTTCATTCCTTTATTCTTCAGTTTTATGGAAAAAATAATCCTTGCCCAAGAATTTAAATGGGAATAAAAGACCTACCAGTTTTTATATGACATAAGTCTATGATTTATATCTTTCTTAAATTGTCTTTTTATTGTTTTTCCCTGTTCTTTCAAAACCTGTTATGGTGATTTTTATAATTTTGTACCATAAGTGAAATATTCTTACGGTATTGGATGAAATTGTTAGTCGTTGTCTGTAAGTCAGTGATTTGATGTCTAGGACACCATGTTCTTGGTGACATGTCTTGAGTAATCAGCGCAAAGCAGTACATTATTTTTGCCATGTAAATGATGTACTGATGTGTATGTTGCAGCCTTACTGGGGGACTACAGTGACCTTGCTTGTGTGGGTCATTCTATTTCTACAAATTTCACAGTGTGTCTCACAAAGCGAAGATCAGCAGGGTTGTGAAAGTGTGTTTCCTGATAGTAACGATAGTCTGTGTGGAGTCAGTACGAAGTGATTTATAAGCTACAGTGTTTCTGTCTTCCACATTTAAGTGTGAAGCAATATAAGCAATAATTTAGCAGTTAATGTGCTTTCCTTGGTGAGTGAATTTCAAGGCAGAATGATTCTCCTGTAAAGTTTATGGTTTCATGGTTGCACCTCTCATCACCTTCACTAGTCTGTGGCTTATTGTCAGCAGGAGCAAGCTTTACCTGGGCACCCGTAGTGCATGTAAGTGTGCTGTACAACACACCTCATCTAAGCACAGCAAGGCTTTGTCCTTAGAAAGAGTCTGTTGCACAAGACTGCTAATGTAAGCTTATTCCTAGAGATGGCACAGGGAGGTACTTTGCCCTAAGAGTGACAGGAGTTGCATCTTCAGCTGGTGTTGTGGGTGGCTGAGCAGGTTGGGACTTAGTCCCACTTGAGAACTTAAGTTTGATTAAGCTCATGACTCTGCTTCTGACACTTATTATGTGGGTTTGAACTGCTTCAGGATTTTGCATGAGTGGTATGTAGTGCTTGAAACTGCCTTCTTTGAAGAGACAAAATACTAATTTATCAGTATAAACAGAACAGTAAAGAAGAAGAGAACAACATTCAACTACTGGAAATTGTCTCTTAACTTAAGCAAGTCAAGATCCTCAACTGTAATATGTGCTTGCCTCTCATTGATTTGTCTAAATAACTTACCTCTTGCTCAAAAAATATTTTTCAGCTAAGTTTATGGGTAATTCTTAAATGCGTAGCCTTTCTTGTGCTAACTGTTCTTTTTTTAAAAGCACTTAGATTTTTTTGAGCTAATGAGTTTCCATTCTGCTAGTCAGTTTGCTTCTAGTCTGTATTAAACTAAACCAATGTATACATGATTTTTGTAGTAGAATCTTAATTTTCACCTTCAAACAAAATAATATTTTGAAATATTTCTAGTCTGGTTATGCTCATATGCAGAAGATCTCAAAGCGATTGGATAATGTCTATGTGTTCATTTACAATATTTTGCTTCTGTTTGATGAGTTGTTTGTTTGTTTTGAACAGAAAACTGGGGATCTGTATGCTGTAAAAGTATTTAACAGTATAAGTTTCCTTCGTCCTGTGGACGTTCAGATGCGAGAGTTTGAAGTATTGAAGAAACTAAATCATAAGAACATTGTTAAACTATTTGCCATCGAAGAAGAGGTAACGAACTGTCGTAGTTGTGATCTGAAATGCATGGGCATAACCACAGTAACTCTTTGTTTTATCCTTAGCTGTAGAGCATATAGTTAAATTTTTAAAGAATGGTAACATACATGATGATTTAAATACTCCAACCCAACCACCACCATTTTCTTCCTTTCTTTCTTTTTTGTTGTTGTTGCTGTTGAAAGAATACACTTGCTTTCTGTTGGTGAAACACCTTCAGTGTTTAGGCAAAGGTTATGATTCTTCATCTCGAGAAGCCGCTGTCCTAAGCTTTATCTTGAATTAGGATTTGTAAGCTATATATGCCTATGAATATTTAATACATAGTGGTAGTTTAAGGTGTTTCAGTAATCCTGGCAATTTTATACTTTTGCTTTGCAACCAACTAGAACAATGACATAGGACATGTAAAACTGTATAACAGTATAAAATTGCAGTAGTTGATCTGAAACTGAGATGCTGAGATTAGTAAAGAGTAAAGAAGGACAATTGGTTCTCTCAGCTTTTCTAGTGTGTAGTTTCTCATTTGTCCACCTATCAATACTGCTGTCAACCTGCTAAGTGCCTAGAACTTGAGGCTTTCTTAGTTTTTTCCCCTCTCCAAGGTGGAATACATGAAAAAATATAAAAATCCACCTGCACTTCTTTTGAAGATGATCACCAGAATGAGATTTTTGATATAGCTACAGACTTTCTTTTTCTTTTCTTTTCTTTTTTGAAAGTAAGATCTGATCTTGTTATATGTAATTTCTGACATTGGTGTCACAGTAGTCAGAGACTTAATATTTTTTAATTTTTTTCCAGACAACGACTAGACACAAAGTACTAGTTATGGAATTTTGTCCCTGTGGGAGTTTGTACACAGTTTTAGAGGAGCCATCTAATGCCTTTGGTTTGCCAGAGTCTGAGTTCTTGATTGTTTTGAGAGATGTGGGTATGTAGACTTTGCTCTTTAATCTAATTTTTTGACTGAAACAAACTCATACTTGTTTTGTTTATCTTGAAGCAGCAAGAGATAAGTTTACATGACTGTCAACTAATTGAATAAATTAATATGGTCATATGGAATCACATCTTTTATTTTTGTCTGTGTTGGTATAGGTAGCTGCATTAAACCATTTCTGTTTAAAGCATTGATATAGTTCTTTTTTTTTTCTTTGTTTCAAGATTATTTTTCACACATTGAACTGACTTCTAGTGATAATTAATTTCAGAAGAGTAAATTAAAAAAATATAGTTTACCTGTGTTTACCTCTTACAAAACTTCCCTCCATTACTTTATGGGAAAGATATTACTGAGAGCAAGAAATACTGTAATTTCGATGTTTGAAGGGGGAAAAAAACCCAGTCTCTGGTCATGGTCTTTTGTTAATTGAGTGTCCCTTCTCATTCCCATTTCCCAAAGAGAACTTGTGTGTCTTCCTAGCATCAGTTACAATTCAGTGTTTGCGCAGTCAGTGTCAAAATGTGTACATGAATTCTGTATTTTCTTTTTAATTGAAGTGGCTGGAATGAATCATCTCCGTGAGAATGGAATAGTGCACCGTGACATCAAACCAGGCAATATAATGCGTGTTATAGGTGAAGATGGTCAGTCTGTTTATAAACTTACAGACTTCGGTGCTGCAAGAGAACTTGAAGATGATGAACAATTTGTTTCTCTCTATGGCACAGAAGAGTATTTAGTAAGCCCATATGATTTCATTTTCTTTTGAAGAAATGTTTGAACTCTGGGGTCCTTTGTGATTAGAGTTGAATAGGTGAAAGTCAGGCTGTTGGGAATTAGTGTTTAAATCTTTGTATTATAATTGTTTCTATAACTTTCTGCTGGAGTTGTTCACTTTGAGTCATGCCATCTTCTGCTACTCTGAATACGTTAGCCTTGAAATAATTTCCAGGTCCAACTTAAAATGTTGCTTTGTGTGAAAGGAGGAACAACAATATTCTAGTTATGAGCATCTTTGCTTTCATCTCTGTAGATATTTTTTAGTTTGTGGTTGAACTACTTGGATGACATTAGATGGAGTTAAGATTCACTTGACACCTTAGTTAACCAAAGAGAGGCAGGCAGAGAAGCATCAAGAACCTTAGGCATTATTTTCTTCCTGCCATGTTTTCCCACATGTGCACTGTAAGTGATATTCTCCTCTGCTATGGATCTTTTTTCAGTTTGATTTCTGTTGTTTCAATATCATTTAGAGGAATACTGACTTTCTCCTCTTCTTTAGTGATGTTTCATACTAGTAGTCACTGTTTAGCTGAACTTTAAAATATTTTTTGCAAACTTTTCAATAAAAGTGACTGTCATTCCTAGAACACTAGTGATAATCTGTCAGAATAGCTTAAGCAAATTCTGTGATACAAGCTAACTTTGCCTTTTGATTAAAGGCTGAAAGTTTAGAATGACAGTTTATCGTGCTGTGAAAGGATAAGACTGGGGGTTTGTTCTTTATATTGTTCATAAAGCAGTTCTAACTTTTTTTTTTTCTTTTGTCTTTAGCATCCTGATATGTATGAGCGAGCAGTCTTGAGAAAAGAGCATCAGAAAAAGTACGGAGCAACAGTTGATCTGTGGAGCATAGGGGTGACCTTTTACCATGCTGCAACAGGGAGTTTGCCTTTCCGGCCTTTTGAAGGACCTCGTAGAAACAAGGAAGTGATGTAGGTAATTTAGAAGGAAAATTTTATCTGTTGGTAAATAAAATCAATCTGTGAAATACTTTTTAGCAATAAATCCTACACACATATAGTAATAATTGAAACAGTGAAAATAATTAAGAAAAAATGTTCTTTAAATTTGTGATATAGCCCCAGTAGGAGCTGAGCCCCACACAGCTGCTCGGTCACTCCTCTGTAGTGGAATGGAGAAGAGAATGGGAAGAGTAAAAGTGCAAAAACTAGCAGGTTGAGTTAAAGATAGTTTAATAAGTAAAAAAATCTCACAACAAACAGCAACCCTTGCCCCTTAAACCCAAAGGGAAACAAAACCAAGAAAAACAAGTAATGCAAAAAAACCCCAGTTCCTCACGGCCAGCCAACTGATGCCCAGTCAGTCCCTGAACAAATGCTACCCTGGCAAATTCCAACCCCTGGCCTCAGCTGCTACTGCGGAGCAATATAGTGTGGAATATCCCTTGGACTCAGCTGTTCTCCTTTGTCCCATTCCAGCTTCTTGCCTGCCACGAGCCTACTCACTGGTGAGGCAGTAAAGAAGTAGAAAAGGCCTTGACACTTTGTAAGTGCTGCTCAGCAATGACTAAAAACATGCCTGTGTTAATAACACTGTTTTGGTTACAAAGCCAAAACACAGTACCATACACTATGAAGAAAATTAACTCCATCCCAGCCAAAATCAGTACGAACATTCTGCTTCAACAAGGATTTTACTGTGTGGCAACTTAAGACCTGAATTAATTATCCGAGCTTCCCCAAAAGACTGATGTCTTTCCTTCAGCATGGCACTAGGCTGGTCTGTTGCAGTGTGGTGTATCATGGTTAGGCTTCGCCTACAAAGATTTGGGAAGGGCTCTACCCACATTTGCTACAAGCGCGTTGGTGGCTAACGAGGCCAATGCGAGATATGCCTGTTGGCCGCGGTTAACCAACGGGGTGAAGGGTGGAGATGAGCTTTGTTTAGGCCACCTTTTCTAGGCCCCTCTCTGAGTGGAGCAAGCAGTGCTCTCCTTGAAAAGGCTCCTTGGTCGTTCAGGATGCTGCTGAAGGAGACTGTCATCTCCAGGGTCAGTCTCAGGTGACCAATGTCCTGAACCGCCTGCATGCAGGGTTGGGTCTTCCAGTGCACCTTTCACCTGCTGTTTCATCCCTCACCTGTCGCTACAGGGCTTTACAAATGTGGGTATAACCTTCGGGCCTGCGCAGTGGATTTTTTAGGTGAGATGCAGCATGCTCAGAACTGGACCCACCCTTTAAATCCTAGGGTTCATCTGCCAGGGCCGAGCGAGCTTGGACGGTGGCAGCGAGGTCCTCAGGACGTAGGTTTAATTAGCATGTCCTTCTCTTGGATGGATGGCCTTACAGGGCTAAGTGAGCTCCATCTGCCCGGGTTTGGAATCAGAGTTGTCCTTCTCCTAGGATGACTGCCAGAAGGCTGATGAGTCCATCCTGCCCATGGACATATTTTACTACAGGACTTCTCTCGCACTGCCCACCCCCGACCCTCCAAGCAGGACTGCCCTGTCCACCCTCCCGCCCGTCTGGGGTCCCCATGGCCCACTGGACCCCCTCCCACTCCCCCAAATTGGACTGGAAAGGCACAAAAGGTGACAGTCTAATAGCATAGGAGAGTTTAATAGTAGAGGCAACTGAGTTTAGCGCACAGTAATACGCTCAGGTGCCACAATTAACTAGAGTAAACACAGCCAAAGAGAGCAGAACAATTCAAGGGGCATTTTGAAAAGTTAATCTGAAGACAAGTTTCTTAGTGGGGATTCTTGGTCTGCCCCTCACTTTTCTTTAGGCAGTTAGACACATTGCCTCAAAGGGAAAGAAATACAGTGTGGTGTATATAACTTGGATATTCGGGCAAAATTATGGTATTCTGAAATTGGGTTTCAGTGCTGCAAATTTTTGTTGTCCTTTAAATGATTGTCTTCCCGGGCAGTCTTGAAATGCATGCATTACCCATGAGACTGACATTTTAGTACAGTTGTGGACTGTGGCTAAAGATAACAGGGATAGCTCCTGAATGGGAAACAGAAGCTATGTCTATGGCATGATGACTGCATTGATTCCTATTTCATCTTAGTCTAGTTCTATTTTGTTGTTCTGTGTGTTGCATTTGAAAAATAAAACAAGGTGGTACTTGGGAGCTCTTAACACACCAATAACATCTCTGTTACAGTATTCCTTGTAAAGCTGACTCCAGTTTTCTTAGTTGAAGAAATTTCCTATCTTGTAATTTTCCTGCAGGCATCCTTGTCATTGCTGCTGCTTGAGAGATAAGCAAGGAAAATATCTTTTGTGTGTACCTCGTCCTCCAAAAAGACAAAGCACAGCTGAAATTTTCTGTTGCAAAAAGGCTGTTGCTCCTGATTTGTTTAATGAGAAGTTTGAGAAATACTGGCCTGTGCAGTACAAAATTAGACAATACTGAATTGTATCCAGATTTCTAGATGTTTCTTCTCTATCCCCAAGCCACTTGGTGGTGGCTAAACTTCATCTCTTGCTGTGGAACATGTTAGAATTTAGTTATGTTAATGTCTAAGTTGAACTAAATTGATTAATTAACACTTGTGAAAAACTGATTTTCTTCAGTATGCTGGAAATATCTCCCAGATTCATCCCCAAGCCTGAGGTAGACAAATTTGTTTCTGCAGCATAATTTTTCACTCTTTGCTCTTTTAGCACTGTTCTTTCAGCTTGTAAGCAAAACTTCAATTACTGCATCATCTACAAATTGTGGCCAACCTGTTGTTTAGATTTATATAATTGCTGGCCCTTTGAGGATAAGTTACTAGACCTATATATGTATAAGAGGTAGTAGTTGAAGTCTCTATTATTTTTGTAATGTTTTGCAGGTATAAAATAATCACTGGAAAACCTTCAGGGGCTATTTCTGGAATACAGAAAGCAGAAAATGGACCAATTGAGTGGAGTTGGGAGATGCCTATTTCTTGTAGTCTCTCAAAGTAAGTTTGAACTGTTCACAAAATGTTTCAGTGCTAATTGATTGCGTTTGTTGAATTATTTTCTCCGGATTGTGTCTTTGGAACAGGGATCTGATGCACCTTTTTTCTTCAAACTCTTTGTTACATCAGTACAGTCTGATATTAGGTTATCAAGTGTCTTTTCTTCCCATCTGTTCAAACAGTTTTATGATTGCTAATTTACAAATTGGCAGCTGAGAATTTGAAGTGGTATGAGTAGAAGAATGATTATTACTGTATTTTCTCCACCTTCAGGAATGAATATGAAGAACTTTGATGGCTCTCCGTTCTTGCAGGAATGTGGCTTAAGACATGACAAAGATTAGGCAGTAGGAAGGAAATGATAATAAAAGACAGTTCAGAGGCTTACTTTTTTGCTAGGAAAAAGTCACATCAGCACATTTTAACATTTAGTATCTTTAAATTTTATCATCATATTTTTGCTTCATAATATTATGTTCATAATATTCAGTAGGAAGAGCCATGGAACATCTAATCTCAGTATGACCTTGAAAACACCTCCCATAACCCTTTAACCTCTTTATCTTCCTGAGACTTCTTCAGTATTTTAAAGTTACTACTCTTTCATGGTAAGGAGGACAATAAATTCGTCTGTGAACCGACTCTAGAAACAAACTTTTCTGAAAGCCAAATATGTAGTTCTGTAAGAGGTGTAAGAGTCAAAGTCTGGTTTTTATCAATTCATTAGTTTACAGTGTACAGAACTTGCAATTTGTATGTATTTTTCATGATACTGCTCAGTTGTTTCCTCTGTTTATTCCATATAATTGAACTGCTTGAAATAATAAAGCAGATTTTTTCATTAAACATCTGTTCACAGTAATATTTTTAAGTAGGATTTAAACAGTATTTACTGTTATAAGTTTAGTACTAAAGTGAGTTTGAGCACAGCATCCACTGGCCTCTAAAGGGGTCGTCAGTGTGCTTGCAAGCCACTGGAGCTTGCCTCAAAATGTTACCAGTTTTACCACTAGTTTCAGGTTTGATATGTACATAATGTTAGAACTTGGGGGAAGTTGTTCATGGTAACACCAGAGTAGGATGCATAAAGTTCCCTGGAATTCAGATACTCAAAGTAGAAATGCAAGAAATTTAAGCTGACCTTTCTCTTAGAATAGTACCGACTGTAAGGCAGTAATATGCTCATTTTTCTTTGCGGCATGTGAGCTGCATGTGTGGAGTACTTACTTAGCCCCATCTCAATCAGGATGAATTCTTAGTGTTGACTCATTTAAATAATGAGTCTTTGCTAACCCAGCTGATTTTGACTGAAAACAACATGGTGTGCTCACACAAGCAGCTCTGCCAGCAAACCATAAATGGCAGTAGCTTCCTTCAAAGTGATACACTGCGGTAAGTGCACATGTGGGATGAGCTGGGTAAAAGGCTACAGCAGTGGTAAAAGGTGACCTTGGCTCTGCAATCTAGACTTCTTTAATTGCATGTCATTTTTGCAGTGTCTATGAAATTTGCCAAATATAAAGAAAAAACATGTGATAGTTGAGCCTAAAAAGGAAAGAGAGAGTTTGTGTAGTAATGAAAAACAATGGACATTACCGCTGAACATTTTGTTGCTCAGTAGAGGGGGGAAAAAAGGCACTGGCCTTCAAGGGATGAGAGATTTGCATTCATGAGACAAGTCAAATAAAGTGTTGCAATTGGTTACAAGGTGAAAAGTTCCAAGTAGATCCAAGTTGTCTTATCTCTGCCTGGTGTCCTCTAGGGGTCTGCAAGTTCTCCTCACACCTGTCCTTGCGAATATTCTTGAAGCAGACCAGGAAAAATGCTGGGGATTTGACCAGTTTTTTGCAGAGACAAGTGACATACTGCACCGAATAATAATCCACATATTTTCGTTACAGCAGATGACCTTGCACAAAGTTTATATTCACAACTATAATACGTAAGTGTTCTCTCTCTGTTTTCATTACTGTGCTCTTATTCAGGCTAACAGCACTGTGACCTCAGATCACTGGTGTTACAAGTTCAGTAGCCTTTCCTTGGCAGTTTATCTGAAGAAGTGAAAGGATGCAATTATTCTGTGTGGTCACAGGGCATAGAACTGTGTTGACCAAAAATAAAAATAAAGTAATTGAATCAATGGATCTTAAACTTGGTCTTATTTATTGACAGAACAGAGACTTAATCTTTGACCTGTTAGCAACGTGTCTGTTTTCACAATGAAGACCAACTCATCCCACATTTGTATATGTTACTTATCTACAAAGTAATTTTCTACAGACTGTGTTAAGATCTCGCTTTTCTTATCTTGTTCTCAAGAGCACAAAAGGCACACATCAGCTCTATCTGATGTAAAACTCTCACAGGGGTACTGAAGTGATAATTGGTACAGTTTAGGATCTTAAGTTATATGGGGTTCACTTTATGGCCATTAAGTGCTGATGTTAAAAGGTTTAAAGTATACAAATATAAATGCCTTTTCTCTGCCTTATTACAGATAATACAGACCATATCTTATTCTCTAATACACGAGCACATACTGTTATTTCATCAAATGTATAAGTACAGTTCTGGTTTTTTTCAAGTTTTCTGTTCTGTCTTTTGTATTTTGAGAAAGCCCATATATTGTTTTTGCAGAGAAATTTTGCTTGTAGCTCAAGCTGCTCCTTTTACTTTATTTTTTAAAATTTATTTTATTATTATTATTTACTTTTATGATTATATATAACATAGCTGTAGTATTAAAAAGTGGTAGCGTACTGCTGCTGCACAGGAGGCAAACTGGTCCTTCCTGTGGTGGGTTTTTGTGGGGTTTTTTTTGGGGGGGTGGGGTATAGTGTTATACATTCTTATGCCTTGTATCCACTGATTGCTGGAAATAGAATTCCGGAGTGTCTTTGGTCTTCCTTATCACTGCTGTTTTAGGAAATAATCTGGTTGTCTGCTAGCTTACAGGATGAATTTAATTTTTAAAATTTTTTTAACATGTAAAACACCAGACTTTTCTTTTGGAGGGACCATCCGTCTCCTTTGAAGAAAAGGGTATGCCTGAGAAAACCTAAGTATGCTTCCTTCTCCTCATCTGCTGTTGCCTGTTTTTACTGACCTTCAAACCAGAGCAAGTTTGTTTACACAGACGTGCTTTGGAAAATCAGATGTAGAAAGGAAGTTTGATATTTTGCAGGAAATAGCATTTATTTTTGTAACAGAGCAACCTGGAGCCTTAGGCAGCATGCTGCTTTTTTTCTAGTTACAAGTCAAATGCTTTATGTGTAAAACCAGTTCTTAATTAATCAGAAGTAAAAGCAGTTTTTATTTAAACTCAGAATCTGAATTGTTGAACTATAGTAAGTCTAACTACTACTGAATATATTGTTTGTATTCCAGAGCTGCTATATTTCATGAATTGGTCTACAAACAGACAAAAATTCCATCTCAGAATCAAGAACTGATATATGAAGGTCGGCGTTTAATACTAGAGCCTGGCAGATTGGCACAGCACTTCCCCAGAACAACTGAGGAGAATCCTATCTTTGTAGTGAGCAGGGAGCCTGTCAACATTGTTGGATTAATCTATGAAGAAGGTATATATATGAAAGCAGTTTCCCCTTTCTTATAGCTATCTTTTGTAATTGTTTGGGTTATTTAATTTAATCGTTTTATGTCTGTTATGTCTTAGAAATAGCATTGGAAATTTTTCTTTTTTGATACCTGAAGTTCTAAGAAAGTGGTCCAATGTTTTTCAAAACTTCTAAGTATACAGAACATTTGAACATAAACAGTAGGTGCTTGTAATGTTCCAAGGGCTTTGAACCTGAGCATTTGTGTGTTGAGATGTAGTCATGCATATTAAGTTCTGAGGGTTTTTTTAAAGCATAGCACTTTTAACAAGTAGAAAGGAACATTATAGAAGGTAATTCAAAAATGGTTCTTTTGTTCCATTACTCACTAAGTGGAAAATCAGGTTTTGTTTATATTTGTCATGGCTATGGTTAGCCTTTCAGTTCCCAGAGAAGGTTTTAATAATTTACATTTGTTCAGAAGATAAGGTAATGCTATAACAGGAAAAAAAAGAAATCAAGGTTTTGAATTTCCATTTAACATTGAGAGGCTTATAGAGGAACCTATGCCAGAGCCCTTTTTTGTATGTGATGAGGTGGAGGACATGGCTTCAGTTGAGAGATCAGTGTTGCTTTTGTCAATATGTCCTAAATACTGACTGCTCAGGCCAGCTGGCACTCACACAGAAGTGCTGAAGAGTGTGGGTAGGTGAGCTGTTTGTGGAAGGATCAACAGGGCCTTTATATTGTGTCAGAGCCTTCTGAGGGCTCTGAGCATGAGAACAAAGGAGATTCAGCTGACAGAGGCTACCAGAAGTTTAAAAAAGCTCTTTGGTGAAGTCCTGCCCTGAAGAGTCTCAGTGAAACTGAGCAGCCGTGAGATAAAAAGAGAATGGTCTCTCATGCAGGCAAACAAAAGGCTGAAGAACAGAACTAAACAATTGGCTTTCTCAACGGAGAGAGACTGCTAGTGGAGACCTGCATGAGGTTTGTGCTGTGCAGCAAGTTCAAAAGTGAGTCTGTAAAAGGAAGTGAAGATCAGTTTGCTGAAGATACCAAGTTATTAAAAGCATTTAAGACAAAGACTGATTTTGAAGGTGTGCATGAGAACCACATGACATTAAAAGGCATTGCAGTAACAGATTAGATTAAAATCCATGTAGATACACATAAAAACAGTGTACAGGGTGGGGAGGAAAAACAATCTGAACTTTTGAAGTCTTATGGAAAACAAAAAATTACAGATACGTGTTTTATATTTCAGTTTTACTTCCAAAAGTACATCAACGTTATGATTTGGATGGGGATGCCAGTATGGCTAAAGTGAGTAATTTTGATTTGAGTTTATATACCTGACTCAGACAATGATACTGAGATGAAAGCTACTGAATTTTCAGATGAATAATGTTAATAAAACTATTTTAATATGCTAATGAGGATTTCTGATTGACAGAAATATATGTGTTAACAAAGGATCTAAAAGTGTATTAAAGCCTTACTTTGCGTACAAAGTATGGTTGTATATTTAAAAAAAAAACAACAAACCCAAAGCCCAGTCTTCTAAATTTCAAGTGCTCTGTTATTGCATAATTCAGTGTTATGGGAAAAGGAGCCCGACACTGTGGAGTCCTGAAGTAGCTAGAAGATTCATAACATCAGCTGTGATGATGCAAAATTTAATGTTAGAAAAATAACTGTCATTTTCTCTCAATAGAGAGGAGTCTCTAGGACTCTGCAAAAGGGTGAAATTTCTGTTGCCTCTTAGAAATTTTCAGAATCTGTGGGGGACAAGTAGAGCATGTTTCATCCTTTTGGTCATTTTCGTAAAACTCCTGAACTGGAAAAACTCACTACCATGTTTAGCTCTGCCTCCATAATGAGTTGTCTCCTGACTAAAGTTTAGGCCAAATTATGCATTTTAAAGCACCATCCTTATGTTGCTCTTTCTTTTATTAATCTGTTTTGCTTTGTTGTGATGTATTGACTTGAAGCAATAGTAAAGAGAATGCCAGATTAGTTCTTATGTTGCTTATTTTTTCCTTCAGTCCGTGACAGGTATTGTATGTTATGCCTGTAGAGTTGCCAGTTCTTTGCTACTTTACCAGGAGCTGATGCGAAAAGGAATACGATGGCTAATGTAAGCAATTGATTGCATTTCATTGTGCCTTTTTTTTTTTTTTTAATTGAGGTATGCCTTTATTATCAAAACATAATTCTGTGATCTCTCTATCTTGGGAGGTTTTCCTTACTCCTTGAATATGAATAGGCTTTCTGAATGTTTTCCTTCTTGCAGTTATTAGGGAAACAAAAATATTTTTTTTCTGACAATAAAGTTATGCTCTTTGCAAATTCACTTTCTTCTGTGGATAATTTAAGTTTAACCTCTGGTAACATGCAGGGACAATTGAACAACTTGCACAAGGTATCTTTATATGAGGATTATGTAATGCATTTCTAACTGAAAGCAATTCCTAGTGGCAGTTATTACTGCAGGTATATTGTTTTATTATTGATTGCTAGTAGGATGGCAGTTGAATGCTTTTGTTATGGACTAATGCTTCACTTTTTTAGTGAAGTAATCAAGGATGATTACAACGAAATGGTTCATAAAAAGACAGAGGTTGTCATCAGGCTGGATTTCTGCAGCAGAAACATTGAGAAAGCTGAGAAAATGTGAGTAGAAGCACTACACCAAATTCATTGATTTTTGCATTATCATGTTTAGTGACAATAGTATTTCGAGTTATGGTTATTTGCAGGGTTTTTGCGTATAAAAATTAAATTTGAATCAGCATGGATTTTCTGTTGGCAATGACTTAAGCAAATTTAGTTGTATGCTTTTACTCAGAGTATTAATTTTGCTGCTTGATCTAGTGAGAACAAGTAATTACTATTGAGTAGTAATTGTGTGTGTTCTTTTTCTCTTTTCTTCTCTGACTCAGCTCATTTGCTGTTGTTGACTCTAGAAGCTATAGTAAAGCCTGGACAAAGAATCGAGTAGCTTTCCTTTCACTAGTGCTTTTGTCACGGAGTTCAGTTGTGTATGACGTTAAATACTGCCCCTTTCACAGCTTTAAGAACATAGCATGTTCAACATGGAAGAAGTTTTATTGTTGAAATATAACATAGAGCAGCTGCAAATGAAACCAGACCCACCCCTCACCCAATTTAGAATAAAAAAGGTAAACACCCCCAGAAGACAAAGCTGCATTAGGATATCACTAGATCACGGTGCATGCTTGTAGGCACACCAGAAATAAACTGCACAGTAAATTCTATATCTGTCATTATTTTAAGTGCTTTACCATTATTTCTACCTATTTTAGTTAATTCAAATGGAGAGGTCTTTATCACAGAATCTTAATGTTGTCCATATGGACCCATTTATGTCTCTATAGCAGAAAGATTTTTAGAGCTCTTCCTGTAAAACTGACACAATTTATAATTAGGCAACTAAAGAATTGTCTTTTAGCATAATAGACCTCTGTTTCAAAAGATCAGAGAAGACACTTATTTCTCTTGTCTTTCATGTTGAGGAAGCAAATGTTCCGTTGGTCAGACTGTTCTGCCCTACCTCTCTCAGTCAGGTCCTAGTTGAAGGAGATAGGATTGCACTGTTCAGTTCTCTCTCCAAGTATCATTTTTTCTCTCCTCTCACTTTTGTTTAGTCTTCAAATTCCACTCAATGTCCAATTTACAGTCACATTCTTTTCCACTTTTAAAGAATCCTCACAGTGTTTTGTTCAGTCTTTCCACAAACTAGCAGTAGCTCTGTCTTTGAGGTGTTTTATGCAGTCTGATATGAACTTCAAACACCATCCCTTCTTAGGATTCTCCTATGGGTGTAGTTATCCTATGCAACCTAGTGGCAGTCTTCCCCAAATGCTGTCTTGGTCATAGGATGATTAGTGCACACATCTATAGCCAGTGGGTTTTCAGAGTAGACTTAAGAATAGACTTAAGCCTGTTGGAGCTGCTAATGCATGTGCAAATTGAACACCTTGTATGTAGTAATTATGGATACCCAAGGATTTGACAGATTTGCTCTGTGTGTGCCAAACATACCTTAAAACCCAGCTGTGTCGGTTTATATTTGCTTCAGAAAAAAAACCAAAAACACAACAGTGAAACTAGTGAAGTTGGTAGCTAGCAAGGTAACAGTATACCTCTTTAGCCTAGTTACAAATCATTAAGGTGGTAATCCAAATGCCTCTTCAAGCCAGTTTCCACTAGTTGGCAGGGCTGGTTTTTGTTGAACTCTGTGTTTGGTTCATGTAGTTTTTTCCTTCATTCTGCCAGAAGAAAGCCCCTTAGAGCTCAGAAGAAACAGTGTAGGTTCTCATTTGTAACTCTAGTGCATTCAGCAGTATCTCAGAGCAGCAATGTGAAAAAAATTGTTCATTTATGAACGGGAGTAGTTCTCATGTTGAACAGGAATTTGCTATGTGTTTGCATTCATCTTTTGGCCTTAAGAAAGGGCAGGATTTTCAGGTTTTTGACTTCAGAAGACTTTTATGGGGCTAGCAAAGGACATGTCCTCTTGTTTGTCCTTCCTTTTCAAGGCTATGCTTTGAAGCATGACAATGCAAAGTTTTTATTTTAAAAGATAAATGAAGTATTGAACTTGAGCAAAGTATGTATTTTTGAAAGCAGTTGAACTGGTTGTTACTGTATTTTTAAAAATAAAAGGTACCTGAGACTCAACAGGAAAAATATTGTCCTGAATAAGTTGGCACTTAAGCTATGGTCATATGGAAAGCATCAGTATGAACAGATGGTCTTACTATCCCATCCTTTAAACTTTCAGTAGCACAGCCTTTCCAGTAAGTTTCCTTAGAAAAACATTTTGGTGCACTGAAGTATTAGTTTATGTGTCATTGACTACTTTAAGTAACTTTAGTTTGGTAACATTTTAAAAGTTATTTGATTAAAGGAAATAGTCCTTCACTGCCTGTGAAGTACAAGTAATGAGACTAGACTAAAGAATTCAGGAACGGAAGCTGCAAATTTCTTTTTTACAGTTCCAACATAGGAAAAAAACTCAAGGAATATTTTTTTCAAAACTAAAATATTTCTATTATTAAGGGCCACATAACATTGTCAGTGTTTCATGGTTGTTGTTTGACAGAGACTGTATTTTATAGACAAGAAAAGGCAGTTATTGTTACAGCCTGGATTCAAAAAGTATTTGAGTGTGTTCACTGCTTGTCTTTTTTCTCTAACTGTGGTTTCTTTGGTGGTCAGATATGAGAATTTGATGCAGATCAACCTGGAAGCATCAGAAGTGGATGAAATTTCAGAGATACACACAAAGCTGTTGCGTGTAAGTATCTTACAAAGATTCTGTGTCATTCTGAAAATGGTGTTTCTAAAGAAAAAGCCAAATACATGATAACACAGGTTTCTGTGAAAAACAACTCTGAATTTTCAATGTAATTTCTAGACTGCCCAGTTGTTGTTAAAATGTCCATACTAATGTGAATATCTTTCTGCAAACAGGGTAAAACCTTTTATATTAGCTCAGTGTAGTGAAAATAAGTTCCTGAAAATACAGTCTCGTTTTCTAAAATACTCAAGTAAAGAATTATAACCTGGAAATATATTTTACTTTGCTGTTATTTTCCCTTTCCTTAAGAAATTTTTAACTACTTTGTTGGCTTTCTAAAATGTTACATACACAAACACACATCAGAGTGATCTGATTTGAAATGCGCATGATGTTTCCAGACAAGTAAGGAAAAATTGAAAATAATTTTACACACTGGTGTCCTGGGAGCAGGTATAAAGTTCTTCATTGTAAAAGCAAAAGGTGATGAGTGCATTTTTATTTTGAATGTTATATGAACTGCAGAGAAAGGAAGGTATGAATTATGTGGATAGTCCGTATATGAATTCTTAACGAACCAAAAGAACAAGTGTCGAAGTAAATCAGGGATATATGAAAGGCTGAAACTTACTGCTGAAAGATAATAAAATTTAACTAAATTAACAGAAATGCCACCATCAAATAAGATTCTTTCTTTAATAATACCATGCTTTATTTGCTTTTAGAAAAGCCTAGGCAGATAATTGGACATATTTCTTTAATGGAGATCATTTAAATAAATGGGTCTATAGTATTAACGTGTTCGGACTCAAGTAATCCTTGAGTAATTTTTCACTTTACCTAGTGGTAAGATTGAATTTTCTTGCTCTTACGTAGCTCTCCAGCTCTCAGGGCACAATAGAAACTAGTCTTCAAGATATCAAAACCAAACTCTCTCCTGGTGGTTTACTGGCTGATGGCTGGGCAAACCAGGAAGGCATGCATCCAAAAGACAGAAAGTGAGTAACTGTATTTATTGTTCTAATATGTGTCAAATTCTACATTGAGTTGAGGTTCATAAAACTCATTAATAGCTACTTGAGTTTATGTGTTAAGTCTCATTTTCTTCCTTTTGTCACTCTAGTCCAGAAAGGCTGCAGGCGCTGCTATCTTCTATCACAGACATTTATTATCAGTTCAAAAAAGACAAAGCAGAACGAAGTAAGTAACTTATTTGATTCACTTTAACAAAAAATGTAATGTAAAGGACAGATCAGTCTTTTTTTGACTAGGATATTTGTGGTAGGTATGGAGAGTTAACCACAGTGAATATGTCTGTTGGTCTTTCTTTGTGTGATACCATCTTAAAGCCCGTATGAATGAAACACCTCTATTAATATCATAACTTTCAATTGCAAGACTGGAGAGGAGGAAAAAAAGTAAGTGACCACTTTTACCTATCAGGAGAAGGAAACTGTATAGGAAATGGGTAAACTCAGTTGACTTTTGCGTAAATACAGCTAACAGAATTGAACTGGTAATGACTGTTGTCTGCTCTGATCCTAGGGCTTCCCTATAATGAAGAACAAATTCACAAGTTTGACAAGTAAGTTTTGAAGTTAACTTTGGGAAATACCATGAGTGCTTTCAGGTCCTTCAGGTACTCTTGCCAGTACCTCTTCCGCTGATTTTTAACCTCTTTCCGCTGTAAATTATAACCTCTTTAGGATTGCTTTGTAAAAGATTTCTTTTAACTATCCTAAATACATAGGGGTGCCAGGATATGATATGAGGTGCTTTCTAGCTGTGGCATTTCTTCACTGATAGGCCTTCTAAATGTGAAATACCTGTTCGTTATCTGGGCATAACTGTTATATAGGAAGTACACTTTTTTCCTGTTTTTTTTTCAGGGAGGAAACAGCCCTCAGTAAGACTGAAATGACTTTGTAACTAAAGTGGAGATAATTTTCTACAGATAAAAAATATAGTACTAGCTGAATGAAATTCTAGCATGATTTAATCTTCCAGGAAATATAGCTTGCAAAATAAATTTTAATGCCGTTTTCCTTGCCTGTTTAAAATTGTCACTTATGAGAAGTGGCCACATTAAGTGTCTTTGTGTAACCTGAGTGTCTAGACTCCCATTAGGCTCCATTGACCCTACAGTGCTACACTTGGTCTCAGGATCGATTTGGTTCCTCATACACAGTTTCCCTATGCCATTTAAGTTGCCCTAAGGTATTTGAGACAGGCAGGTAGGACACAAGTCAAATGGGTAACCTACACCTTTCTGGACAGATGGTCAGAAGCAGGGCGGGGTATCCTTTTTGGAGAAGAGAGGGTTGCATGGAGACCCTCATGGCAGCCTTCCAGTAGTTGAAGGGAGGCCTACAAGGAAGACAGAAAGGGAGTCATCAGAAACTGTAGTGATAGGACAAGGAATAATGGCTTCATACGGAAAGAGGGGAAATTTAGGTTAGATATATTGAAGAAATTCTTTACTGTGAGGGTGGTGAGGCACTGGAACAGGTTACCCAGAGAAGTTGTGGCTGCCCCATCCCTGGCAGTGTTCCATGACAGGGACATTGGTGATCTTTATGGTCTCTTCCAACTTAAGCCGTTCTATGATTCCATCTCAAATTGTGCTAGATGCTTATGTATAATTATTCTTCTAGTGGCTGGTCAGTTGAGTGGTTCCCTAGACTTTTCTGAGTGCTATATGAATTTAGATACCACTTCTGTAATTCTCTAAAATGTCTTGCTCTTGCTACCATGAGTGTGGCTTCACTAATGACTACAGATAGAAAGCTGCTATGCAGAGGGCACTGTTTTCTCACAAGCATGCCCCTTGATTTTCCCACAGTGAAAGCTAAATTGGTTAACTGGAAGCAGAAGAGAGATTTTTCTACTACTCAAACCATGTCCTTGCCATTAGTTTGTGAATAACTTCAAATAAATAGACTTCATTTTCATGGGTTTGAATACTGGTATATTTTCTACCACAAGTGTCTCCTTGAGATTGTTCAGGTTTATTTGAGATCCTAAGTACCTCTTATTTTACTTGATTCACCTCAGAGAGAAATGGCAGTAGTTTTTGTTAAGGACTGTGCCCTATTAGCAGCAGGAGCTGGCCTTTGTAATATTTACCTCTAAGCAGACAAGAGAGCAGCACTCAATTCGAATTTTTTTTTTCTAGTTGAATGATATGTATGGATTCCTGATAACAGTCCAGCTACACTCTAGTGAGAATTTAATTAACCAGTAGCTATCATGCAAGACTTAATGAAATACTAGAAACAGGTGTTAGACTGTAGTGTCCCAATATCCCTTAGTTTCACTTACTGGTTCAATGCACAGCATGGCAAGGCAGTTACACTGGGATTACTGTCTGCTGCACTAACCAGAACTGGGTTTTGTTTTGCTTTCCTGTCCTTTTCCGCTTGTGTTTTTCTCTTGTCATAAATTTAGACTGAAACAAAACTCCTGTTCTTTTTCTTGCATATATGTTACTCAGTGCAAAGGATTATTCATATATACTGGAAGTTCCAAGTATCTGCAGTAGGCAAATAAGAAATAATGAGGATTTCTGTCCTTTCTATTTAGAATCCCTTTTCCTTAAATATACCAGCTTGGGTAAATACTAACTCAAAGAAGACATCTGACTATTTGTTCTTAACAAATAATTGCAACTAAATGCTTCAAATAATTTTATTTTTCTCCCTGCTAAGGAATGTTTTTGAGACATAAACTGTCAGTTCCTATAGGATGTTGAGTTCTTACACATTGCCACAGGATGAATAAAGGTGGCTGAACAGATTTTTAGTTCACAAACCTCTTTTCCACATTTCAGAAAGTAGGTTAGAAGAATGTGTTCTGAATGCAGTACAACACTGTTTTGGTTGTTTCTGTGTTGCAGGCAGAAGCTGTATTTGCATGCTACAAAAGCCATAGCTCTTTTCAAAGATGAATGTGTCAGCAAGTATGATACGTTTTTGGACAAAGCTGAGGACTGGACAAGGCAAGCTATTGATTTCTTTAATACTTGGTAATATTCACTGTAGCACTGTTATATAGGCAGCTCTTTAAGGCAAACTTTTTTTCCTTTAGGAAAATGCTTCACACAAGGAAACAGTTACTGGCTCTCACCAACCAGTGTTTTGGTATTGAAGAAGAGGTGTCCAAATACCAGGACTATATAAATGAGGTAGAATGCTTCAAAGTTATGTGAAGTATTTGCATAGATAAAAGACTTCCACATATTTTAATGTCAGTAGTGTTTATAGTGAGTCTTATATTAATGCAGTTGTATTAAAATACAGGGCTTCATGGATGCAGTGTGTGGTCTCTAGTAAATTCATTGCTGATGTCAGAGTGGACTAGAGAGTGGTGTTATTTTTTGAATCATGACAGTTTTGGAGTTTGGGGGGGGTTGGATTTGGGGCGGGAGTTTGGCAGGGTTTGTGGTTTTTTGCTGATTTGTGTTGGGGTTTTTTTTGGTAATGCTGGCATTTCCCCCCAAAAAAATCTGTGCAAATGGATGTGGTTTCATTGAGAAATGTTCTGTGCAACTGTTACCATAACATTATCTGAGGACCTAGAGGATTATCTTAATACTCTTATGGAGCATAAAAACACTACTTCCATAATTAAGATTTAGGGGTATATGCTAAAGGATATAGGTTAAACTAATGCTGCTGGTGACATGAAAGAAACTGTTTTGTTAAAATTTGGGCACTGACTCTGCAGGATGCAAGCTTAACAGAATTACCTCAAAACTGAGAGAATTAGAGTATTTTCATGTGATAAAATTATTTTTTAGAGAGGAAAGATAAATGAAAGAAAAGCACTGGATAAGTTTAAAATCAGTTAAGTGATGGTGAAGAGCAGCATTTTACTTCTTATTTGTATTTTAGTAGCACCACCAAAGTCACTGTTATGATCCTGTTGCCTTAGGATATTTACAAACATAACAAATATATAATACTTCCTTTTGAGAGTTTATTGTGAGAGTTTTAGACAAGAAGATGGAACAAATCAGGGAACTATAAGTTGTGTCAATACAAAACTTGCTATGATCATCTCAGATTGGAGAATATCAGCCACCTTAGTACTGTAATGATTTTATCAGGTATCATAGCAATGGAGAATTTAAAGAAGGATTTTAAGGTGGGCATCAAGATATATGTGACAACTTATATTGTAACTTAAATTTCCTGTTTATCTATTACAGTTACAAGATGCTCTGCCACAGAAAATGTTTGCAGCTTCCAGTGGGATGAAACATACAATAAATACAGTCTATCCAAGCTCAAACACATTAGTGGAAATGACCCTTGGGTAAGAATTTCTTAATGGCATTGATGTAATATTGTCTACCTTCTATGCAGGGAAATAGAAAAAAAAATAGGTGACTTAGTGATTGCTGTATTAAGATCAAGAATTTTATATTGCTGAAGTGGTGGTACAGATTTGCAAGTGAGTAAGGGACAGCACTAGTTTATCTTTTGGTAAATAACCAACTGTTATCTGTCCTTATTTTGTATGTAATGGCAAGTTGCTGAAAGCTGCGTGGTGGTGAGTGATCAGAGCAGGTAACTCTCCATATAAAAACTGTAACCTCTCTTTTGCTTCTGGTTACTACAGTATGAAGAAACTAAAGGAGGAGATGGAAGGTGTTGTTAAAGAGCTGGCTGAGAACAATCACATTTTGGAAAGGCAAGCAATTGTTATCCCTTTTGGGGCTGATACTAAAACAGGCTTAATTTGGTACATTTTGTAGATCCAGAATTTAAACTGAGGGACAATTCTATAATGTCTTTAACTGTGAATATATTTTGAACTATTGAAATGAGGTGTAACAAAAAAAAAATTATTCAAAACCTTGGAACATTGCTGTGAAATCATTCTGACATAGCCATTTTTGTGGCATTTTTGTTTCATGTTATTTAGGTTTAACTAATAAAAATATCTCTTGCATAGACAGATCAATCCTGAATTTAAACACAGTACTGTTGCAGCAATCCAGTGATGTCTTTTAACTCCTGGCTTTTAGACATTATTTGTAACAACTGTGGAATTATACCAATCTGAATGAATGATTTTGCAGTTTTCAGATTGCTTAAATAAAGCGAAGAGGCAAACATTTCTTATAATCCTGAGAGGGTGTTGTTGTTATCACATACAGATTGACTTTTCTTTTTTTCTGTGATGATGATAAAATATATAAAAATAACCATCTCCTGAAAGCTCCATGGTAAGTTGCTGGTAGAGCAGAGTTTAGCTTCAAGCTGAATTAGTTATATTTTGTTCCCCACCCCCAGTCCCATACTTGGACCAAAGCATCCTCTCTTCTCTCTTTGCACGTACAAAAGTTAGGTACAAATGCCTCTGTTGGCATGTGGCAAGGGAAAGGATACCCCACTAATGAATTAAAGGTTGATTCTATAATCTAGTCAACCACCTAAAAAAATACTATTTTTTTGGTTTAGATTTGGTGCTTTGACTACGGATGGTGGCCTGCGGAATGTGGACTGTATCTAGCTTTCAGAGGACCGGAAGAGGACTTGTAAATTTTTTCAAAGGGAAAAAAGTACTCTTGGGACATTTAAAGGCAGATAATAAATCTGTATCTAGGGTTTTTTCCTTCGACAACTGTAATATTAAAAAAACTGTAAATATGTATAAGATGTAAATATAAAAGAAATATATATCTTTTCTTGGTCACTTTTAGGATAGAATTACTTCTGGCAGGGAATTGAGCCCCTTGGAGGATTTCTGAGGAAATCCTAAAGGAAAAGGTGTTGTTGATGAAACTGACCTTTGTCTGCTTTGAATATTGCCTTTTTTTTCAGAATGCAGTTTGGTCTTCGCTGCAAGAGGACTTGGAGAACTCCAGAACACCCTTGTATAAAAGGTGTTTTAGATTTCCTTTAACAACCACTATTACTTAGGAGTCTAGCTGAATGACTTTGATCATCACAGAACATGACAAATGTTTTAAATGAGATGTTTTTAAATGAGTGTGAGAATAGGGACTAAAAAGCGCATAGGACAGAGCGGAAATGCATTTCTCTTTCTGTCACATCCAAACTGTTAGTTCACTTCTACTTGAGAAAGAAAACTCAAAATATTTTTTTAAGCTCTCTCCATATTTAGTGCCATGTTGTCTGTAATCATTTGACTGCTCTGTATATGGAAGTTTTGCACTCCAGCATGTCAGACTGAATGTCAAAATTCCTTTTTTGGAGTACAGCACTTTAAGAATTTCCCTGTAATCTTATTGCTCACCACAAGAGAAGCGGGTTCTTAAAATAGCTTTTTCAGGATCTTGTTTGCAGGTATAATTTTTAAAAAAAGGTTAAAAATTTATAGGAGGAGAATTTATGGGTAGTCAGTAGACTAGATAACATCATGCCTCAGTAGTAACTGAAAACTGGAAAAATAAATTACTGGTCTAGATCTTGAAAAGGTATCACCCCCACTGCTGAGTTATGACTGAGATATCAAACTCAGATGGAAAATTTAGTAAGACTCTATATTTATTTTCCAGCATGAGTAGTTAGTACTTTCAGTATCAGGAACAGTGTGGCCAACACAATCCAGGGAAGTGATTCTTCCCCTGTACTCAGCGCTGGTGAGGCCACACCTCAAGTACTGGGTCCAGTTCTGGGCCCCTCAGTTCAGGAAGGATATTGAGGTGCTGGAGTAGGTCCAGAGAATTGCAACAAGGCTGGTGAAGGTACTCAAGCATAAACCCTATGAGGAAGAGGCTGAGGTAGCTGGGGTTGTTTAGCCTGGAGAAGAGGAGGCTCAGGGGAGACCTCATCACTCTACAACTGCCTGAAAGGAGGTTGTAGCCAGGTGGGGGTTGGTCTCTTCTTCCAGGCAGCTCTCAGTAAGACAAGAGGGCATGGTCTTAAGCTGTGCCAGGGGAGGTTTAGGTTGGATATTAGGAAGAAATTCTCTACAGAGAGGGTAATCAGGCACTGGAATGAGCTGCCCAGGGAGGTGGTGGAGGTCCCTTGAGGTTTTTAAGATGAGACTGGATGTGGCACTTCCATGGTCTAGTAACCGCAGTGGCAGCGGATAAGGAGTTGGACTTGATGATCTCAGAGCTCTTTTCCAACCTGGCTGATTCTATGATTCTGCTTCCAAATATGTAGGAGAGGAAAAAGAGAAGAGAAAAACAAGCAAAATCTCAGAAAACATCCCTTTGTTTGGATCTTACAGGTGTACTTACTTGTTTCAGATGAAGAACATGCAAATATTACAGGACTCATTCATTCCTTTTGGAAACGTGGCCATAAGTGTTCAGTGGTGTCCAATAGTACTTCTCTTTGGTATATTACATCTGTAAGTAGAGCTGGACCAAATATATTTAGAATTTTCTATAATTAATGGTGAAACATTTAGGTATAAACTAAACACACTGACCTGTGATACCCTTCAATAGTTTTGTGATGCTTATTCCCTGCATATCTGTGCAGGTCAGAATACAAAACATTTCCATTTAATTTTTTTAAAATATTTTGATAGAAACTTAACAAAATTTATAATCGAGCGTTTTATTATAAAAGAAGAAGAAATTCACTGCCTTGATGTCCCAGACCTGCTTTCCAGTGTTCTTGGTGAGAATCAAATATTAAAAGGGAATTTAGACATTTTTATACCCATATGAACAGCTTCTTTCTCTGCAAGCTTTATCTCCCAAAAAACCTAGCTATGCAAAAGGAGTGCAGCAGTTTGTCACTCATCTGTCCTTGGTTAGCCATGGCATTCTTAATTTTTTGTTCTAAAATACTGGAATCATGTCTAACTGGAATATTTTAGTGCCTGCTTGTACATTTGTTCATTCACATACACAGTCTCACTGAATGTCAGTAAAACACATGAATAAATATTACAAGAATTGGACTCTCTGTGCATAAATTGTATTTTTTCCAATATTATGTCTGTAATACTTTGTTGTTTCAAAGTTCTTAATCCTGAAAGAAATCAAATGTTTGTTGGAATGTATAATTTTAACTTATCTATACTGAAGCAGTCTGAAAAAGAAAGTTAATTGTAGTAACAGTATAGTCTGTATATTGAAATATGTGCAGCATTCTTTTACATGGTTGAAAACATTTTGTTATATTTTATGTTCATTTTAAACATTGCTGGGTTTAGTGTTGCTGAATATATCAGCAATCTTAATCTTGTTAAAATTTCTTTTTCTAAAGCAATTTTAATGAAGCAGTAGCTAAGGAACTTGAAGTAATCAGTTCATAATCTACTGATTACATTATTATGAAGCAAATAATTTTTCAAGTCAAACTGTAGTGTACAGTATCAGCAGCTTTTTGCTCAAAGTGTCCTGATGCTATGAGTCACTCTACTGATTTGTCAAAAAAAGTAATAGAAAGTAATATATGGTTCTTCCTCCTGAAGCTGGTTTACTGGTTTGTGGGGGTTTAGCTGAATATATTAATTATCTGTTACTTGAACAAACCTGTCTTCCTACGAACTGTGAAAATGCATGAGCAAATGATTTAATGGCATAAATACATTGTCAACCACTTATTGTACAGTGTGTTCTTCTGCCCTTCCATAATTTCACCTTCTGGTAATTTCAGTATTGCCTGAAGAGTTTTATTTCCTTGTAAGCACAATAAAAAGCCTGAAATCTGAAGTAAAAAATTGCAGCAGCTGTCCAGAAAACGTGCCCTGCACAACAGAATCACTAGTATAAATGATATGGTAGAGTGACTAATCATTTTAACTTAAATTTTTTTTTAAACTACTTTGTTGGTATATGTTCTGAACAATATTAGTTCTCTGTAATGGTGGCAAAAATCCTAATCTCTTCTCAGTGTGAAACAGTCCACTGGAGGAGCTCAATCAGTACCAATTTGGTTAATCACAGTAGAAATGGTAATTATAGAATAGTTTTGGATCTAATAGTATGGCAAGGATTGAAAAAGCTGAATGGGAAAGATTACTTTTTGTGGGTTTTTATGCTTGAAGGCTAGAAGATGAATAAGCTGCAGTTGCATAAACTTGTTTGAGTAAAACTAAAGCCAGAGCTATTCTTAACTAGTTGCACAGCCTGTTGTTATTCTAAAATCCCTTCCAGAGAGGGCACAGTAATGGGTCTGAGTAGCCACATTTGGTTAGCTACACCTGTGCTGGCTTCTAGCTAGGGACCTGAAAAACGGTGGGATTCATGCCCACCCCCGTCTGTGCAGAGGAAAACTTGGTTGCCTGTGACCAGCCTGATGATGAGCACTTTTAAACTTAAAAATTAACCTTTTAAAACACTTTCAAAATTAAAAGAAATACTGGCCACTTAAAGATAATTTAGGGGAGAAAACAAAAGGATGGCTGGGGTCTGGAAAACTCACCAGAGTGGGACTGGGAAAAAAATGGGAGTTGTTGGCTGAAAGAAGGGAATATTGGAAGGAGAAAGCAAAAGTTTTTGGTAATCAATCTAAAGGCTGTTACAGAAGATCAGCATTTACCATGTCTGCAGTGAAAGGATTATAGATTATTAATATGAACTGTAATGCCTGAAACAAAAAAAATCCAGTTTACAAGTTTGGAAAAATCTTTCTAGTAGTAAAGATAGGCCAGGTGCCAGAACAGATTATCCTGGGAACCAAGCAATACCGTTTGAAGAGGGGTTATAGGAACAGGTTAACTGTTGGGAGCTCCTGTAGCCGGTTCTGCCAGTGGCAAGGCTGCCTCACGACCTAATCTTCTGTGCTCTTAACAGCTTTTTTTTTTGGTTGTTATTTGTTCCATCGATCATTTAAAAACAAATGTGGTTAGGGGTAGTATCCCTCAGGGCGTTTGCTATTTTGACACTGGTACCTGCCCAGTCTGCAGTAGTTGCAGATGTACATCTTTTGGAGAACTTCGCTGCTTGTTGGCAAGTAAGGTCGGCAGCGGCAGGTTGAGCTGCTGATGCTTTGCAAACAGGGGCACGCTGCGCTTGTTCCAAGTTGTAGTCTGCTCCTGGAAACGGACACAAGTGTTGAATGAGCGCTTTGACTACCCAGGCTTCCACCCAGGTTTCCACCCAGGCTTCCCTCCCCATCCAGGTGTGGGTTATGTCACCGCTGTCCAGCCCTGGGAAACATTTCCCCTAGTAGCTGCTTTAAGGCACTGAGGCATATCATTTTAATGGGAATCTACTGAAGCGCATCGCCAGCTCTTGCCAGCTCCCCCTGTGCCAGGGGCTGCTTCAGCATCCCCGAGTTCGTCTATGCCGAATGACGCGGAGTTTGTTCCTCCCGGGCACGGGGTCGGCAGACCGGCGAGACGTTTCACGGCGAGAGGACTGGGGAAGCGACGCGGCGGCCGCCAGGTCGAGGGAGGACGCGGGCGCAGCGCCTCCTTCCCCTCCGCCGCCTCCCCGCTCCCCTCGCCCGCGGGTGTCGTGCGTGAAGCCGGGAGAGGCGGCGGCGGCCGGCGCGCCCCGCTCCGCATGGACCGGCGGGAGAAGCCGCGGCGGGGCCGGGCGGTGCTGCTCCCGCCGCCGCTGCTCCCGCCGCCGGACGCGCCCGCCGGCGCCCCGGGCCCCGCGTTCGGCGGCCGCCGCCGCCCGGCGCCGCCGCGGCCCCGCCACGTCCGCACCATCTTCGACGCGGCGCAGCCGCCAGAGCCCCCGCACCGGTTCGGGCCGGCGGCGGCGGGAGCGTGGTGCGACCTGTGCTGCCGCTTCGTCCTCTCGCAGGGCCTGCGCTGCGCGGGTGAGCGGCTCCGCGGGGAGCGGGGCCGGGAGCGGCGGGGCCGGGAGACCTCGGGGTTCACAAAGCCGAAAGACGCGGGGCCAGGGCGGGCGTCTTCCGATCCGCGCCAGAAAACGTGTTCCTCGCCCGGCCCGGACGGGGGCCGGTGTTTCCCCACGTGAAGCGCTGGAGCACGAGGGGTGCCGAGCGGGAGCCGTATGGCCGGGAGTACGGGCGGGCATGGGGGTGGATGCAGTGCGATCCAGGTAAAAGTGGTCCGTCCCCACCCAACAGGAAGGTAACGCGTATTACAAGGTGTGGGTAGTGCTGCTCCGAAGGATTCGTGTGTGCTCCCACCCCTGGCAAAATCCATGCGGTCTGCTCCCTGTCCCTGAGGTGGAAGGAGGAGGAGGCTGTTTCCTGTGGTGTCCCACGTCCCATGTACACACCACGTACATGACCTTTTGCTCTCTGGGCTCTGATTCATAGAAAGCAACTTTTCTGCTTTCCATCCCTTTCATTACCACTGCTATGCTCTAAAATAGAGTAATTTTGTTCACCTGCTAGCTCCTGTCCTTTACAGTAGGAGAACATACATAATTAGTGCTGGTGAAAAGTCCTCTTTTGCCATCCTTTGATTTGAAAAGGCTTTGGCCACCTTGTTGGGTTTCATGGTGACCCCAAGAGTTATTCCAGCACGGAACCCCATTGATGTGCTCACTTCACTGGCTGTTCCTCACCCATGGCTGCAGTGCCGCTGCACTTTCTAGGACAATCTAGTGCTTTCCCTAGTGGAGTGACATGTTAAGGTGTGTGTTTTGTTTTGATTTATGTCACTCTTTGTTTAACAGCTGATATTTGAAACACAAGGTGGGAAAGAAAGGTCAGTCTTTTATTTTTTTCTGTCTTAAGGAGATGTAGTAACGTCATACTGTCTTCTGCTGATATATAAAATTTCTGTTATGAGACAGTGTTCTCACAGTTACATTCACTTTCAACAGCTCTATTTTTACTGTTACTCTGGGAATGGAAATACTTTGGCTGTGAAAATAAAATATTTTTTATTTATCATTTGCATTAGTGCACTGTTTATTCTGACAGGATGTGTAGTGCACTGATGTGAAAATAGACCTTAGAAGTAATATTTTTTCTTTTATGATCAAATGCTCCATGACAAGGACTTCAAGTGTCACATTGGATTATGTATCTTCCAGCAACATTTTCTCAGAACGATTACAGTTTACAATGCTTTTCCCTTCTCCTCTGTGACAAGCTCCATTTTTATGAGGCATATTATTTCAAGCTGCTCTCTTAAATTGCTTTTTAAGTAGCAGAGGAAACATTCAACTTTTATGATCTAGCATGAATATAGTATTTAGAAGCTGTAAAGTGCTATGGAGATTAAAGGAAACAAGTAAAGCAACAAGAATTGCTGTGAGAACCTCTGTTCTTGCCCAGTTTGCAGGTACAACCAGCAAGCCAGATTGATGAACAGATCTGGCTGAAAAATTGGCTGAGGGCAACAAAAGAGTGACTGAGTCAGGACAGCTCAGTGGCTGGAAGGAGCATGTGACCGGCTGCCCTCCTGGCTCAGAGCTGCTAAATCCACTCTGTGGCCAAACGTCAGTCTGCACCCATAGTCACCGGCTCTTTTGTAAGCGAATATAGGACAGGAAGATGTCCCCTGCTTTGGGAAGCAGGCAGACACTGTTGTGCTCAACATCTAAAGTGTGTCTAAACTGGCCTTGAGAGCTGATTTGGATACATCCGAGACTACAGCTGAATTTGTGGTAGCCTCCATAAAAATGCCAGTCTCCTTTGGGTATCCCTTGGGAAGCAGAGATTACAATGGAGGTTAAAATTTTAAGTACCTTTCAAAGATTTTAATCTGCCTGGCACAGTGTCATAGTGCTGGATGGTTCCCAGATAACCCTGTGTTTTCCAGAGGCCACAGGTGGTAGAGAAGTTAATTTTATATCGTTTAAAAAGCAACAGCATCTTCCAGATGGCCCACTGCTGATAAAGAGGGAGGAACGTACTGAATTGTCATGATTCTGAGTCACAAAGACATAGTATTATATTTATTTAAGTTACCGTCTCTGAGTATTGATTGAAGTCAATCCTCACTAGATCATTGCCGTCAGACATAATCAAAGTCAAAGGTGGTGAATTTGGTGACAAGAATTAAGAACCATGAGAAATTTCCTCTGGGATAGGGATGCAGTCAAAGAGCACATCAAAGGACTAATTTTAAAGTACTTAGATACAGACCTTTTTTCTAAAAGAAAAGATCTGTGACTTCTTTATGAGAATGGGTGTTTTCTTTGAGTGTCTCTGTCCTGCCTTCCCCACAGTGATAGGAAAAATTACTGAGCTGAACTTCAGCAGAGGCTAGACTTTACTCTTACCGTTTTTCAGTGTGGCTGTGGTCATCTTTGGGGTTTTGTACACATCATAAAGTGAGGTGGGATCCCTGGAGTGAATAAAGAACTACTGAAAAAAAGTCTTTCTGCCTTTTGTGAGATTTTTGTTTGTAATTCACAAGTTTGTTTTCAGGCTTCTGCTAAAAAATTGAAAAAATACTTTCATTTAATTCAGGGAAGAGAGATCAGAACAGAAAAAAAAATGTCAAGGAGATGAATGATTGTCTGTTCTAATGCAGTGCACAAGGTGCACATTATTCAAGCAACTTATTTCTTGAAAAAAAATAAGGCAGTGCTGATATTTCTGGACCCCAGCCCAGGAAGAAAGCCAAGTGTAATGAAATACCTCTGAAAAGGATGCTTTGTAGTATCTGACCTCTTGCTGTTGTTTTGGATTCCTTTTCAAGAGAGGCTTAATTGGTTTAGCAGTCCAGACTTGCTCTGCTATTCACCTTTTCACCTCTATTATTTGCGGTAAAAATCTGGTGCAGATGCAGAATTCCATTGCCTGGCCTGACTTCTCTGCACAAAGTCATTTGAAACAGAAGCAGTCAGGATTATTCCATGTTATACAATGGAATGGTGTACAGTAAAGAGAGTTTTTTCTTTTCCAGCATTCAGTTTTTCTTTCAATTGAAGAGTGGTCTGGAGTGAAAAATCTCGGTTTCTTATATCTTATTGATGGTCTGTAATGTTAGGTAGTGTAGTTAAACTGGGGTTCTTGTGTTTTTTCGCCATGTCATTTGGCATTTGAAAAATGAGGCATTTCTCATGATTTTAGATGGAAGTCTGTACTTCTAGGCTTTGGAATTCAGTTTCTGAACAGTCTTACTTTCCCGATAGTCTGGTCAACAGACTGGGTGTACATAGGTGGTGGGAGTGTGAAAGGAATTACTTTGTGGACTACTTGCTCTGGACTCCCTAGTTAATTTCTGTAACTTTTGCTTTATATTTTACACTTTTTCATTGAACCAAATGGAAATGTTGCTAGACCTTTTCAGAAGTTTTATTCTTCATTTAAGAGAATATAGAGATATTATAGGTCCTACATGACTTTCATTTCAAACTTTATAAGGTATTTAAGCAGATGGTGTTTAGATGTGCCATGGAAACCAGATTGCTCCTTTCCTGTATTTAGTGATAAGACTTGGTTGGGAATTCGTGGATTTCATTAAAAGCACTGGTGAACTGATATTTATTACTCTTACCAACTGTATATTGCCCATGCAACAATATATGTATTGGTGTACATTCTAGGTTTGTGTGACAAGCTTGGAGGGGCTGCAGGAGTGAGAAGACCAGGACATTGTAATACTGTAAGGACCTGAAGCAAACAGAGACTCACAAGTATTTGTTAAGTGGCCTGTAAAAAGTTGCCTGCTAATGGAAAATATAGAGTATTTCTGTCAGATTTCTGGTGGTTAGAGTCCTTTATAAAAGTGCAATTGATGAGCATCAAGTCAGTGGGTATGCTTTAAGCAGTAGTTGGAAGTGATGTCCCCCAGCCTGTTTCCTGCTTGCCTCTAGCGTTACTGCAGCATTATGCCTGTAATGGTACCTGGGTATCGTGTGATCCACACACAGGCAGACGCCACTGTCCCAGCATAGAAGCCTCTCCAGTTGCAAGGTGCTCTGCAGAGGTGCAGAAGCCCATGGGAGCAGATAGGACTGCAGAGTGTCCTCTTCCTCTCAAATCTACCAGGCAGGCATTTCAGCTTTGTTCACTGAATCTTCTCTACATCATTCTTTTACCCATTTTTTGACTTTGTTTTTTGAATGACTTTGCCTTGTGAAGTATACAGCTTAGTGTCAGGGTCTGTCAGGCCCTTCTGGTTGGTTTTTCCCTGCTGAAATGGGTAGTTTGGTGGGGGCCTCATTCAATTTCTAACATGTTTTTATATTGGCTCTGAATATTTCATAGCTGACTCCCGGTTTAGTGCAGCTGAAGAACAGAGGTGTTATGTTTTAATGCGTGATATAGCTCTCCTACTACAGGGATTTTTAAATATCTGTAAAAACAAGCAAAGCTCAGAACAAAAACCTTGGGAAAAAGTAGAGCATATTATCTATATGCCTCCTAATTGTCAGGAATGACAAAGAAATAGATTCCATTATAGAGCATAAAGTGCAGAGGAAAGGTGCAAACACAGGATTAGCGAGACTTTTTCCTTCAGGAGGATATTTTTTTGACCATCAAATTCCGGTAACATATTTTTTATTATTCTTAAGTAAAAGAATAGCCATTGACCATGTATCTCTGCAGTAGGAGTACATTCATATTGAATTACATGTAATGCTAAAACTACTAGAGATACAACTTGAATTACCAAAACTGTTCAGGGTTGAAGGAGCCTCCTAAACTTTTTATCTACAGAGTGAGGACTGAGAGTCAGATTAGAAGTAACGGTGGTAGGAGCCTGCTTCCCTTTCCCATTCTTTCTGCAGAGAGTTGTTTAATGATGCACAGTTGCCACAATGCTATATATTTTCTTTTAAATCCAAAATTACTACATTTTCTCATAATCCTTAGGGGCTGGAACAGCAGGAGGTAGCAGGGTTTAGGTTGTGCTGGTGGAGCTCAGCTCAGAAAAAGCCCCACTTTCCTCTTTGTGGGATTTGAAGGAAGGTGGATGGTCTGCTGTCCCAATGGGGTATTTGCTGGAGCTGGTGGAGCTGGAGAAAAAATTATTCCCTGTGCAGCACAGTGGGCACTGTGCTCTGCACTAGGCATTGGACCATTCCTGGTGCAGGGAGGAAGGCAGAGGTGTGGAAATGGAAAGCAAGAAGCAGCTTTGGTGGAGCTTGCTCTTCAAGAGTAATGCTTGCTGTCTTCCTTGGTGCTTCTCCACATCCTGGGGCATTTCTGTGGTCTCTGTAGCCACAGCAAGGTTTCCACTGCTGGAAAGCTGAGCCATTTCCCCCACTGTTTGCAGAGAACAGTAACTTCTCACCAAGATCCTTAGTTACTGTGGGTCCTGTTTTCTTGGCCTCTGACATTTCTTTTCCTGTGTGAGTCCATCTTCCACCCCTAAGCCATATGTTTTCATATGTAGAAGCTTTCACTTGTTTTGGAGCACCTCTTCCTTTGTTTTTTTCACCATCTCATGAACAGTTAATTATTAATTATGGTGTTCTTCAGAGTTTGGGTGTCCCAGATAGAACCCTAAGAGACTACAGAGAATATCAGCACTTGTTTTCAGGTTGCATAGCAGTGAAGAGAAAAATTTTTAAAATCACCCTGTAACATTCAGATGCCAACACTGAAAGGCTCTGAAAATGTTGTGTGGTTTTCCCACTTGTCTTCCTCATACGCTTTGGAGCTGCTCTGTAGGGAGCTCTTGTGGAGGCTTTTTTGAGTGGGCAGAAGCCCCCCTCTGCCCAGGGCATCTTGACATGGACATACCCTGTGTTTCATTTCATATGCAGGGGGGAAGGAGACCAGATGCTGTAAGGCTTGGTTTCAAACAAATTTGAGAGATGATACAGAAGTAGAAAGGAGTCTGCTAATGAAAAAGTGATAAAACAGGTGTTTCTGCAGGCAGTGTTCATAACCTTGGATGTATTCAAGATGTGTAATAAAATATCAAAGCAATGATGTGTTTAGAAAAGCAAAGAAGATCTTAGTGCTAAAAATGTTGCCATTGCTCACCAGCATGATAACTCCTGATGGTCTGCTTGCTGAGAAGGCCTCGGGGAATCAAGGAGAAACTTGACCTTGTCACGTGAAAGCTTTGAAGAGCTTCCCGTGTCTTGATGCCTGTTTAATGCAATCATACCATGCTCAAAGTTCAACAGATGGTTAGCACTACTTGGCCAGGAGTTTGGGTCATTGTAGGAGGTAATTATACAGGTGCCTTTTAAATGATGATGTGCCTGCATGCTATATACGCATTGCTAGTATCTGTGCTTTTAACACACTGGAGAAAAAGGTAAAATTGAAGGTTTTTCTGGATAGTGTATTTTATGATAAATGGCCAATACAGTTCATTACTAAAGGGTTTTTTCCAATAGCTTTTTTTTTTTTTTGCATTTACTGATAGCGATATCAGTTGGTTACACAAGTCCTCAATAGAGAGTATGCTTGTACAGGAAGAAGCAGCCCCCCCTCAGAAGTGCTATGAGCAAAGCAGACAGAGATGAAAGCACAGAGATATGAAGTGACTTTTTCAGTGTTACCTATAAGGTCACTGGCCAAGCCAGCATTAGAGTTCAGCTCTTGTCCAGGAACTGTGGTCGTCTCTTCCTTCTGTTGCTAAGTAGTGTTGACCAGAAACCTCCAGCCTGCTTGGAAGGATCTCTTTATCCAGACAGTTAAATGCAGGTCAGCGGTGTGGATTTGGAGCTGTTAGACGTGACTGTTTTCTCCACACTGTACTGAGTGCTGATGAATGCCTTTTTTATTTTGCTCAGTAAGGGAAGAGTACATTGTGTACAGTAGCTTGGGTATAGCCTGACAGTGAGTGTAGGAGCTCGGAAGAAAGGATGAAGGGGTACACTGAAAGTTCTTTTGCATATTTTTCTCTTATAATCCTGTTCTAAATACTCACCTATTACCTAGGAGCTGCCATGGCTAAAGTAAGAAACAGTAGAAACTCTTCTAAGTGAGAAGAAATGTACAAGGTGCACCCTTGTTAATCTCAAATGCAAACAGCATCTTCACTCATACTACATGCAGATATCTAAATAAGGATGGTTACAACTATTTTGTACCCTCAAAAATGATTAGGTTTTAATCAGACCAGATTAGGATGATCAACCTTAACTGTTTTAGCAACATTTAACATATATTTCAGTTTTTCTACCTCAATCTGATTTCCCTTAATGATAGTTCCATGCAAGCTCTCACTGAGAAGTCTACTAATTTTGGCACAAAATCACCCGAAGCCCACAGGCAAGTTGGTCTGTCATGTGCTGAGTCAAATCCTATGTGTCAAACTGTGTTACGAGGCAACTCAGTATCTTCTCTCTGGTTTTAGCCTTGAGTTTTATTTTTCTTGTACTCTTAAAGTGTAGCTGTTTATGTACAAAAGTGTTTTTTCTAAAGACTGTTCAGTAATTTCCCTGAATTTTCTGCAGCTAGTGTAATATCTACTACAAAGCTAAAATTAACAGTAATCTGTTATTTTCACATTACACTACTATTCTCTGCATTTAGCTTTTTAAGCTTATATTCAACTTTAATTTTGATGCACAAAGCTGCAGACATACGGTAAGCCCATAACCAAACTACATTAAAATGAAAATGTGCAGCACATGGTACCAGCAGCAGTCTCCAGGAGATAGCGCATCATCTTCCCGATGCTCAGGTGGATCAAGGCAGCAATGCTCTCTCCCACACACTCACTTCCATCACAGTACTGTGCCCGCCCTGCCTGCCTCTGCATATTCCCAGCATCTGGAAAAGAACATAAACCAAATTACAACAAATTTTACATATTGAAGTATTCTAAATGAAACCAGGAAAACCGTACAGTACAATGGATGATGCTGAAAAGAATCAAGCAGACATATTGCTGAAATACAGAGAGATATTCTTTTCCAGGTAAGCATGTTTGAAAATGTTTAGTTACAGTGTAATATGTTGTAGAGTGAAACGAGAGCTAACTAGATGTGAACAAATGTGCTTTAGCACTGTGATTTTCTTCCTCAGAATCCAGGATGTGTTTCATTGGACCTGTTGCTCAGAAAAAACCTTCCTACTCCTTACCTCTTCAGAGGAGAAAACCACTTATTCTCTAATAGATAGCCTGTAGAAAAAGCAAGCAATTCATCTCAGAGGACCTTGAGATGTGATTGATAGGCTGAATTTGTGTTACATATTTTATTTTTAAGAAAGTTAACCGAAATACCACTACATTTTTGAGAGTGCTTCCGTGTGTTTGTGTCACAGTTTTGAAATGTTACCTGCAGTTGTTGGTTGCCTTCTCTGACAGAGATGGCATACCTGAAAAACCTCAGGATTTTTCTTTGAAGACGGTCTTAAGCTCTGCCAGGGGAGGTTTAGGTTGGATATTAGGAAGAAATTCTTTACAGAGGGGGTAATCGGGCATTGGAATGGGCTGCCCAGGGAAGTAGTGGATTCTCCGTCCCTGGAGGTTTTTAAGATGAGACTGGATGTGGCACTTAGTGCCATGGTCTAGTAACCACGGTGGTGTTGGATCAAGGGTTGGCCATGATGATCTCAGAGGTCTTTTCCAACCTGACTGATTCTATGATTCTATATGCTCTGCCACAGAAGAGTCAGGGCACTGCTTCTTTTCTGTGCTGCTGCTCAGAGGAAGTGATGAGAAGGGCTCTCCCAGCCTCTGTTCTGCTTTCTACAATGGCATCCTGGCTTCTTCAGAAACTGTGCAGGGCACAGTTCATCTCATGGATTTTACAGCTTTACTGCAGGATGGGAATGAGTATGCCCAAGAGGCACTGGACTTTCTCTACTGACTGCAAAGGGAGCTGTGACAACCAGCTCAGCTGCAGACATCTGTATTCCACTAGACAAAGCCTAACTACCTGCTCATACAGAGAGACTTCCACAGGCCCATGAAAAAGGGTTGAAGCTGCTCATGCTCGTTTAATGCTCATTAATGCTCATTTGCTTCCTCTCCAGTTTCATCCAAATCTCATTATATTTTACTTAAAAAGTCATTCCAATCAGGAATATGTCTGGACTAGAAGCGGGTTTTTTTTCAGAAAAAAAAGGTCAAATGAGAATTTCTAGCAAACCCAAGCACAAACACAGGCTGGACAGAAAATGGATTGAGAGGAGCCTTGAAGAGAAGGATTAGGGGGTGCTGGTTGACGAGAAGCTCAACACAACTCAGCAATGTGCATGCGCAGTACAGAAAGCAACCACATCCTGGGCTGCATCAAAAGCAGTGTGGCCACCAGGTCAAGGGATGTGATTCTGCCCCTCTGCTCTCATGAGACCCCACCTGAAGTGGGGCCCCCAACACAAGAAGGACATGGAACTGTTGGAGCAAATCCAGAAGAGAGCCATGAAGATGGTCAAGAGGGCTGGAGTACCTCTCCTTTGAAGACAAGCTGAGAGAGCTGGGATTGTTCAGCCTGGAAAAGACTCCAAGGAGACCTTAGAGCAGCCTTCCAGTACCTAAAGGGGACTAAAGAGAGCCAGAGAGGGACTTTTTACATGGGCAGTAGTGACAGGACAAGGGGGAATGGCTCTAAACTGAAAGAGGACAGCTTTATTTTCGATATTAGAAATTCTGTACTGCGAGAGTGGTGAGGCACTGGAACAGCTTGTCCAGAGAATTTGTGGATGCTCCATCCCTGGAAGTGTTTGAGGCCAGGCTGGATGTGGATCTGAGCAACCCAGTCTAGTGAAAGGTGTCCCTGCCCCTGACAAGGGGGTCATAACTACATGATGATTGAGGCCCATGCCAACCCCAACCATTCTGAGATTCTGTGACACTGTGATACAGATCTGGTAGTGATTCAGTTTGATGTGCAGCAAGGTTTGGGTTGTGTGATCTTTTTGTGGTATTTTTGTCTCATCCATAGTGCTTGTGTAAGATTTTCAGCACTTCTCCGATGCTCTTTTGTCAGTAGTAGATCATTAAATCTGATAACAGATGTTTTACATCAGTTTGAATGCTACAGTTCTTCAGTTTCCACCTCAAAGTAGGCAAGATTTTGGAAGTTGCAGATTGCCAATCACAGTTTAATTTTTAGTAATTTCTTTTTGTGTATGTGCAGCTGCTGAGAACTGAAAGTTTTTTTTAGAAAGCTCACAAATATAGCTGCGTATTTGGATTAGGGAGGGATGAACAGCTGAGCTGGAAATTGGAAGTATTGTTCTAGTTTTGCTGAACTAAGGTAAAATGCAGCAGTTTTTTGTTTCTTTTCTTTTAGTAGTTGTGTTCTTTATAACCTTCCTAGCAACTGTGTAGCTTTGTGACATATGATGATGTTATAAATTATGTTTTAATATAAAAACAATGATGCTGTCTTGACAGTGTCAGGCTAATGCAGTAGTCCTGAAGCCCAGGGACTAGTTAGGCAGGACCCCTCTCTTGACAGTTGGATAAAATTTACTCTGACACACAGCTGAACAGGTTTTAAGGAAGGAAGTGGGTTTTGTTTGCAATTTCTAGATAAATATGTTTCACACATTCCATTTTGTTCAGTGCATGGATACAGTGTTTCTCTGCATAACCCAGTTCTGGATTGCTAAAATCTTTTAGTCCATTTCAGATCTCTGTCAGGCAAAAAGTGAAGAAAAACAGCTCATGGAGGTCTGGAAGTCTCTTCTTTCTTCTCTGAAAGTTCAAGGTCCATTGATATGGAAAACATCCTTGTGAAGGCTGGCTTGTGAACACTTCTCCACACTGAACAATGACTGTTGGTGTGGCATATAGCATAGTGATACATACCCACATGGTAACAGGTTGGAAAGACACCACCTCATTTTCCAAATACTTTATTGCCTACAAAGAAAGCAAAACCTCATTTTGAGCCCAGTTAATGGGGCCATTTGCTAATGCACACAAACAGATATTCCTTAACACATTTAGCTTTTCCTACACAGAGCTCTTACTGTGAATAGGTATTTGTGATCTTTGTTCGGGAAACCAGACTAAATGGAGAAGTTCCAGTTGAAAGCAAATGAAATCCTGTGCTCATCCCAGCCTTTTGCTACCTAAGAAGTGGGGGGAGTGGAAATGGCCATAAGTCCTCACTGAGGAAAAATGCTCTTCTGCCCCAGAACAGAGAGACTTTGACATCTGCCCCACATCTCACACCACTGTCTGTGCTCCTCCTCATTGTTAGACTTCATTTTTGTGGTACCTTAGCACTGCTGTGTTGCTCTACAAATGC
Source organism: Lepidothrix coronata (assembly GCF_001604755.1). NCBI lineage: Eukaryota > Metazoa > Chordata > Aves > Passeriformes > Pipridae > Lepidothrix > Lepidothrix coronata. The sequence goes on along the minus strand of NW_016690275.1, from coordinate 2,283,786 downwards.
TTGTCAGCAAAGAATTTGCTTTATATAAATTCAGCACACTCCAAGAGAATATTCCCAGTCAAACACCACTGGTTTTTTACAGTTCATCATTTCAGACTATTTTATGCAGCAGTAAAGGTTTGTTTGGAGGTTACTTAGTTTTCTCAGCTCTGTCAGTGGGCATGGGAGGGCTGCAGTAAGGCAGCCACCAGGTCACTCTGTATCCATCTGTGTTCAGAGCTGGCCTGTCAAGGGACATGTCTGAACTGCTGGATCTTTCATGAGCACCTCTTTACTTTCCAACTGGTGTGCACAGGTTTCCATGTAAAAAGTGGGTTATGGGGCAGATGCTGAGAGCAGTATGGTGTGCCTGGCTCTCCTGCCAAGGTGGTGACTTCCCACACATCTCAGGCACCACACACATGGAGCCTGCGTGTGCCATTTCTGCCCTTCTCAGGGGCCTGCTGAGATCTGACCTTTGCACTGGTGTGGGGAGGTAGGAGGTCAGAGGCTGCCTGCATAGCAGAGAGGACAGCTGCTCACCTCCCTTCCCAGGCAGGTGGGATGGCAGTGTGGGCAGCAGTCATTCCCTCCCCTACTCCAGACACTGCTTAGATGAGCAGAGAATGACCTGGGGGTTGAAGTCTGCTGCATGAAAAAGCCTTACATGGCTTTTTTCCTTAAAGGGAGTCAGGGATCATGAGCGTGACTCTGCTCACATTTCAGGTCCTTCTGTCCTCCATGGAAAGTATCTCTGTGTGCTCTTTGTCAGAGTAGATTGAAAGGTACACATGTAGCCCTGTGTAGTACCTTTTTAATACAGTGAATTCTTAACTTTAGTAAGGCATTGGTGTAATGTGAGGAATCAGAGTTGTCTTAGGAGGAGCTGTGGACTTTCCTGAGCCTGGTTGATGCTGGCTGACAGCAGTGCATTCCTGTGCAGAGCACAGTAGCTCATATTCTAAAGATGACAGTTCAGGTTGGGAGGAACCCCCATCATTGTCACAGACCCCTCATGAACTGTGGGGGACAGGCTATTGTTCATTAGCTCTACATTTTGGCCTAACTAGGGCCTAGAAATGTAAAGTGATGGGGCAGTTATGAAATTATTGGAAGGCTAACTACTGCTGCTGTTCGGTTTAGCTTGAATTTAGGTCCGTATTCACATTGGTATTAGCTGGTTTGTTGCATAGCATAATTGTCAGATTCATCCCACTGACTTTTTTTGTATGGAGTAAGTTCTGTTTGCCTTAAAATAATATAGAGTATTTTATGCTGTTGCCTATTTTTTGTTCCTGTAAGGCACTAAAGGTATAAACCTCCTGTAAGGTGTGTATATATATATATATACAGCTATATATACCTGTAAGGTATAAACCTCCACAGGTTTGTTATTCTCATTAGCAAAGACAGTTTATCCCCTTATATTGTTACAATCTGATATGTCTTACTACGTATTTTTTTAAGCCTCATAAAATGCCAGTACAACAAAAGTACTGTACTGGTATTTCTGTTAAGCAAAAAAAAAAAAAATTCCTGTGCCCTTCATAGCCTGCTAAAGGTCAGTATATCTAAATGGATTCTTTATCAAATTACAAAACTAGTCATCTTATTATATATTTACATATGGTCTGAAATAGTAAAGATTTTTATGCTGCTTTGATTTTCATGAAATTTTATATGTATAAATTTCAGAAAAAAGTGATTGTTTCATCTGGTATTTGGCAGATGCTCTTAAACATTCAGACCTGTGCTATTTCCTGAGAGAAGCAAGTTAGCTGTTGGGCCTTTAACTGTGCTCCTTCCCTGTTCTGAATTGGGTGACAGACCTCCTACTTGTGCTAAAACCATCACTTTGCTACTAAATTCCTTCTGATATGACAGAGTGGAGCTGAAACAAGAGACAAAGTCCAGTGGCCTGAATCCTGCCTGCCTTCTGCTCTTCCACTGACACTGGCTGAAGAATTATGGCAGATACAGTATAAATGGAAATGTTTATTTGTTTTCAGAGATATTTGGACAACAGGAAATGCAATCTATCTAGCTTGTTCCCTAGAAGCCGCAGTATGTTAAAAAAGTCAGATGTATAAAATGGGGTTAAATACTTCACATATTTTAGTGTAGAAAAATACATTGTGAATTCTACAAGAGTTATTAACTATGTGCTGTGAACATAGCTGCTGTAACAAAGCCCTTACTTTCTGTAGTTTAAAGGTTGATACAAAAAGATCTTTGTTTTGTAATGACATTAGTCATGATTTTTCAGAGGTTTCTACCATTCAGATCTAGCAGAAGAAAAAAATCAAATGTGAGAAGCTGAAGAGAAGCTTGACATACTCAAGGAAATCGTACCAAGCTTGGGAAATGGTTACATAGTCTTGCTGTTAAAAAATTGTATGCTAGAATTCATGATAAATGTTACAGGGGGCATATATTAATTCATAGCATCTCTGTATTTATAATTTAATATGTATTGTGCTTGAAGCATGTGTAGTCTATGTACTGAGATGTTTTTAATTTCTTTGGGTAGTGATATTTTGATAGATGCTCAATTCTTAAGTAAACTTTGGCAGTGAATGATTTGGCTCCTATGTTTGCCTTAAAATGCATTAAGAGTAAAGTTGCATTTTTAACACCCTGTGTATCTCTGTTAAATTTCCTGCTAAGAACCTTCAGAAGCAGGTCTTTGAGAAACACTCTCTTTAGAGAAAATCCCGATGATTTAAATCAAGGGATTTTGAAATGGACTTGTTCAGTTTTGGTATTTACTTGTTTACAGCCTAGGAAAGGTAGCTAGAGATGAACAAAGGAGCTCTTCAAAGCCTTTCTGCAGAAAACATGTTTTAACATCATTGGAAACACAGTAACAGGTTAAGACTCCCAAGCATTGGTCTTTCTTTAGCCAAAGCATCTATTAATATAGCTGCTTCTTGTAATAAAGAGGGAGGTCTGGAGGGCTCTGAGCGGAGTGACGGAGAGGGAGGGGATTTAGGACTAACAGGTGGTCCTGAGACGTGCTGGCTGACGCTGAGCTCAGAGCGAGCACACTCTGTGTGGGTATTCATGGGCTTTCCTCTCTCCAACTGGATATATGTGCCTGTTGTTCCTGGTGTAGCTGTGGAGCCCTTTTAGCTATGGCAATAAGAAGTGACTTGAGCAAAACTATCAGGAGGATAGCACGTTTTTTTTACTGGTTTCCTAAATCATTGAGCAGTTCGAGGAGGAGGACAGTAAAACTTCTCTGGAAATCTGCTGGTAAGTCTGCTGCTCTATTTCTTCAGCCTTCTTTTCCTGCTTAAAAAAAAAAAAGGGGGGGAAAAATATTAATTTCCATTCAACTGGTTAACTTTTTTGGTCCAGCATTGTTTGCATTTTGCCATTCTTTGAGGCTCATTAGACAAAACCATAAAAATATTCTGGAAATGCAATAGAAGGTTCATGAGGCTTGTTCAGATAAAGAATTCTCTTGCAGATGCATAATTTATTCTTATTCGTGCCAGTGATATTTGGTGTCCTGTTTTTTGTAGACCTTTTTTCTCCCTTAGGTATGTATATAGGAGCTCTAATATGACTCAAATAATTGCCTGAAAATTATTTAGAATTGCCTTGAGCTGTTAATTCATCTAGAAGGCTGTGCAAAGACTGAACTGACTAAAGACCTCCATTAATTGTACCAGTGTTGACACAAAGCAGTGGGCAGCATTGAGAGGGCTTGTGTTCAGCAGTGATGCACTGGCCTTCACTTCCATTTTATCAGCCGAAATGCCTCTCAGCTCACCACTTAGTAAAAGGCAGTGCTCCTCATGACAGTTCAGTGCTCTGATCCTTGTCCAGTCCTGGCAGAGAAGTGTTTGCATTTGTCAGATTAACATGCTCATAAACACCCTTAAAGCCCAAATACTGTTTTGTTCCCTTAGCATGGTCTGTTAAGGCCAGTGCTGAGGCGTATTCTCAGGGGGTTGGAAGAACACGCACTGCCATAGTGTAGGAAGCTGAGTTCTTTCTGTTCTTCTTGAGGGACTAATGGTACAAGATCAGTTTTCTTTTGATTGTGACTCTTTGGACCAAAATGGTGAACTTGTCAATTCTGCAAGTATTTCAACATTAGTAGCAAATTTTTATTTGTATGGGATGGAATTTGTGTCATTTCCACAGTTGAGCAATTTAGTATTGTCCTTCAGATAACAATCTGTGACTCTTGAGATGGGAAGGACAAGTTGTAACTTCTGAAATCTGTCACAGAAACATTGTTGGGCCACAAGTCTAAATGACATGTGACTTTTTCCCTTGGGAAAGAGATCAAGATTTCAAATATTGAGGGAAATCCCAGCTCATCAAAGTCTGTACAGAACTTTCCTTGATGAAGCTAGAGTTTTGATTAACCTCTCTTTGAATACTGGTAATCATCTCAAGTCTCCTAATATATAAAGTCATCGTGAGTCCTCCTAACACATCAGATCATTCCTGCTTCTCTTTTGTTACTGTAAAAAGTATCAATAAATGCTACTGAGAGCTTTAATTGCTAGCAGAGTTACGCATGTGAAAATGTTTGCATGCATTATCTTTTCTCTCAGTAGTACAGAAAAATAATTGCATCCATGACTTGTAACAAGAAACAATGTGAACTCTGAGTTCTTTAAAAATAATATTTTTTCTGGGTTTTCTCCCATATTCCTCTACATCTACTGGTTAGAATAAAATTTCCCTTTTTACTATTATTTTCATGTAAGTATCAGCATCTCTTTTGAACTGAATACTGTTTGAAGTGCCCTATATATCCTTTTCTATCTGTGCAGTGAGATGATCACCACAAAATTGTGGGTTTGATGGAAAAGTGTATTTTAACAGACAATTACATCTGAGCAGAAAAATCTCAATGTGAAAATTCGACTCAAACTTCACATAAATTTAGAGAAGCCAAACTCATTGAGGACATCTGTAATAAACTGGAAGCTGAAGCCTGGTGCTCCTCACACAGGGGAGGGCATACAGCTCCTGCTTGCACTGATGTTTGCTCTTTAGTCTTTACAAAGACAGCAAGTGGTCTGAAACCTTAGCTACCCTGAAGTTCATGAACATTTCTGCTTTTTTCTTCAGTGTCCAGAATTCCACTTGGGTTCTTGACAAATTACAGAATTACTCACGTGCTTCCTCAACTCTGAAACACCACGTTTTTGTAACACTTAACCAAACCGTCCTTATGTCCTTCTGAGAGAGTTCTTCAACACATAAGCTTAGTCTGAGCAGCATTGACCATTCCTTGGTACACAGAGAGATTTGTTCTTACCTCCAGCACACTAGAGTCTTCAACTCTTTCTGTGCCTCTGTCTTTCTTGTGGGTTTTACTCCAGGATTGGCACTAACAGAATTTTTTATTCAAGATGAGCCAGGACCCAGGATGAGGCAGCAGAACAATTCTGCATCACTGGGCTTATTCCACAGATGAATAACCCAGCTGACAATTAAAGCTTTCAATGATCCTTACTGATAGTTTTTAGCTACTTACGCTTTAATAGAAAAATTAACATTTTAACAGCAACAAAAGAGAAACTTTCATGATTTGGACATGTTAGGAAGACCAGAGATTACATTTTCTAATATGCTTTGTCATAGACTTTATGTGATATCATTCGTCATGTGAACCAAGAGGTGGGCACTGTGCCTCTGCATAGTACCCTCAGACTTGTTGCTTTTGTTCTGCTTCTGTCCTTTCATATCTCAGGATGCCTTGTCCTCTCTGCTTGACCCAGATATAAAATCTGCCAAAGCACAACATTAGTTTTTAAGCATGAAAATGAATTCAGTACTGTTGTAGGTCACTGTGTTTGGGAAGTTGCATTTGGTGCAGTTTTAGAAAGAGCTATCAAAGCATAATTAGGTAACTGTTCCTAAAACTCCTTAGTTTTCCAGCCTGTCCTTGGATGGATACTTTGGGATTGTTGACCACGGACATTTGCCTACAGCTAATATGTTCTTTTCTAAGTACTAAAAGAACGAAGAAAATTTGAGAGTGCTCTTCAATAGCTGGTTTTTATTAAATTGCTTACTAAAGGACTAAAAAAATATCCTAGACATGCTTCAGAGTATATTAAATGTAGCTGATAATGTTTTAAGTGCATTTAGTTTAATCAAGGGTACATAAAATTTTATAAGAGGCTTAAACTGAGGGATGTAGTAGTTAGGCTTCTGGAACCTTTATTTCTTTGAAATATGTTTCCTACAGTATCTTAATAGAATTTGTGTTGACACATCATGTGACTGGAAGTTTTATCATGATAAAGTACATACACAGAGGGAGATATATTGAAAGACAAAAGAATTAGAAAAAATGTGGAAGACCAAGATAAGACTATAGAAAGCAGTGACCAAAAAAAAATCAAAATAGGCAAGTAGCTCCTATTTTCTCTGTCTTATAGCAGAGGAATAAGGTGAGGGTGACAAATATAAAGGAGATAAAAGGATTTTTTATTATTTTAAATCCAGCATGTAATTAAATTGTAGGACTCATTACCAGAGGATGCTGCTGAGGTCAGGAATGTAACAAGATTTAAAGAGGGTCTGGAAGAATAAGAATATTCAATATTATGATAATTGAAGCTACAATAAGAGCTTTGAAATACATAAATCTTTTTGCTTCAGGGTTTAAGCTAATTTTTAACAATTAGTGATTAATTTGAGATAATTTTGTGGCTCAAATCCCACAACTGTTACTGTTCTTGCAGTTTCTTCTGAAGCAACTAATTCTGTCTTTTGGTAGAGATGATTTTATGATCTGCATTGATTTAAACCTTTATGAAAATTTTCAGGCTTCTACAGGAGAAAACCAGATTTTGAACCTGTTTATAAAAGAATCCCATAATATCCTGTGGAAAACATGAAAAGCACAATGCTTGCTGTCATTATGTTTTACTTTGCAAAACTGCCCCAGTGGCAAACCCTGTTTGCTCTGAAGCCATTATAATAAATAAATAACTACAGAAATCAAGTTGATCTGAGGTGGGTGATTTTGTGTTGTTGTGTTTCTTACCAAATCCTGCTGGTTCATGAAGAGCTTTATTCTCAGCTCTCAGCTGGGGAGAGTTCTCATCATTTTGAGCTACTGTTTCTACTAGGTACTTTGGAAGGCTCTTTCAGAGAGCAGAAAGTGAGGATTTACTGACAAAATCTTAAACTAACTGTATTTCACACAAATGGAATTTGATTTTTACCCTTTACTGTTGGTTGGTGTTTTTGCAGCTTTCCTTCTCTAGGGAGTTACCCCTTTAGTCTTCCTCTAATGTTAGAGTATTTTTATTGATTTTGAAGGACTTTTGGTCAGCGTGGTCAAGCATCCAATATAAAATCATGTTTACATAAGAATATGTATTATGGAAAATAAAAGAAAACCTTTACATGGGTATGATATTTTTTAAAATTGTTACTTCTTACAAGAATTAACATATAAAGCTTTAACTGATCATACAATAAGAAAAGTCAACTTTGAGCTATCTCTCTGAAATATATCCAGATGGCAAAATAGATCTATAGCACGTATGGGAAGGGGGAATATAATTTTAGCGTGATATGTCAATTTAGAATGTCTTAGTTTAAAATATTTGTAAATTCTCTTTTTTATTTTCGTATTTGGCCAGCTAACATTTGATGGTTTATGCTGCAAGCACCTGTGTCCTTATGTGATCTCTTTAATTGGGTTATTCTGGGAATAGTTTGGGTATGTAGAGGTAGCATCCCTGTCATTTGGGAGACTACGTAGCTGGGAAATTAATAAACAGATAATGCCACTGTATTTCTGTGTTCTTGTCAAAACCCAGTTGGTGAAAGCCATTGCCTCCTGGCTGCCTCAGACCAGTAGCATGTCACACCTCTGCAGTCTCTACAATCAGATCTGTGTCTTCTGCACAGATACTGCAACTGTCCAGTGAGCATCTATAAGTCTCCTGTGTTTTTAGCTGAAAAAAGTTCACCTGGTCATCCCCACAGTTCGCTGAGGCCCCTACATATCTGGGATCACCAAGGCTCTTGCAGGCCAAGCTTTCAGGGCTTGCAGAGGGGTACTCAGAAGGAGAGTGGAAGTGATGGAAAGAGTTTTGGCCTAACACAGATGATAAATGGAGTGCAGAGGCATTTGGGAACTGTGGCTCTGGAGCATTCAAGCTCGTGTGTGTGGATAAGATGATTGCCTCCAAGGGAATATCATTTGAAGGATTAATTAGCTGTGTTTGGGAGAGGGAGCTGAAGGAGACTGTCTCAGTGGAAGCCAGCTAGGATATAAATCAGTTATATTTCAACCGAATGCAGTAGAAGACAAGGTGAGTTTATGATTGCAGGTGGCTGTTCTGGAGCGTGGATCCAACGAAAAAAGGTCACATCTTGTTGAGACCTGCTGGGGTGGGTAACCAAGACTTCTGATCCAACTTCTTCAGGCTGCTGTCCCTGTTTATTTCCTGAACTATGGCTGTGATTTACATAGTGCTGGAGATGGGTAGGATACTGCAGAAGACTGGAAGCGGATAGGAGATGATGGCATTTTACCATCAGACCAACAGGGTGTGTAGAGTTTTCCATTTATTTTGTTCATCTACTTTGGACATTTCAGCCCATTTGATTTGAATGTTCTTAATCATCCTTTAAGAGCCTGTGTCCAATGTTCATTGAAGAATATGAGGATTATTGATATAAGTGTGCCATTTAAAGATCCTTTGTGTTGTGAAAGCATGATTTTATTTCTAGTCTCCTTTTCAAAAACATCTCTACATATGCTTTTCCTATGTCTTTTCATTTTAAGTAAATATATAAAATATTTTCCTTGTATGATGTGCTTAAAAGTGCAGTTACCTAGTTAGAAAGGAAGCTGTGCCTATATCTGTAAGAAAAATGCATTTATTAACAAAATGAAAAAGAAGCTGAGTGTGGGGTGTTAGTGTTGCCGGGTCACCAGGCTAGTTTAAAGTTAATTGTAGAACACTGTAGAAGAAACACATCGTACTGAGTGACTGCACAGTAAAACATAGCTCAGTGTGGATAAATATGAACTAAACCATATGGGAAAAATGCTGGCTGTACATATAGAGCAGTGGCTTCTAATTTAGCTGTTATCACTTGGAAAACAGAATTAATCAGGTGGACAGTTCTCTGAAGAGACTCATCTCAATGTTCAAGAAATAAAGTGAAACCCCAGAAAACTGTGCTGTGCCTGCATGTCACATGAAGCAATTTAGTCATCCTGCCCTCATATAGCAGTATTTGAAGATAAAACCAAAGATTTTGAATTAGCTAGGAGGTTAGTAAACTCTTACAGACCAGGGCTTCTTCACTTGGTAAGAGGCAGCTTGAAGAGAATATACGTTTGTACTAATAAGAATAGTGTGGAGAATTGCAAACAGAAGAGTTGTTTACTGTTTGTCATAGTGTAAAAGTTAGGGCCACATCATGAAATGGCCAAGCAAGGAGCTCTTTCAAATACATATGCACGTACATAAATTCAGTAGTGGAACTGACTGACATGGGATGTTTAGGAGACTAGAAGACTCAAATTTGTTCAAGAAAGGATTAGATAAATTCATGGAAGAAAGAGCCATCAAGGGATATTAAATAAAAAGATGCAGATACAGCCTCTGGATCATTTATTTGTTTTAAGTTGCAGATTGTTGGAGAGTAGAAAGGCATAAGGGGGAAATATCACTCAAAAGTCACTTTTGTTTTCATATATGTGTTCCCCAAGCATCTTCTGGCAGGCTCTTCCCAAGACAGGATACTGGCCTAGATAGGTCTTTGGTCTAACTCAGTTCATCTGTTCTTGTGTTTTTCAAGTGCAATACTGATAAAGGCCAGGGAATACGAAAGCCTCTCTCACTGTTGTTGTTTTCTGTGTGACTCTCCACCCATTAAATAACTGATGGCTTTTTTGTTATTCGTGAGTCTGAATTTTTCCAAGAGAGATGCATTCTGTCAGTGTCTAAATTGTCCATGGCATGTTATTCTCTGTAGTGGTTTTCATTCATTGCTCTTGCCAGTCATGTGGCTTTTGCAAATTGCATCATGTGTTGTTTTATTCCATTTCTCAGATAATTAGATGAGATGAATGCACCCTTCCAGTAAATTTCTTTTTCTTTGGCTCTATCAGTTTTAAATGAGACAAGAGAAATCTCTTTGTCTAATCTGCCCCCCTTCCAAAGGAAAATCCTGATTTGTTCCCGGAGATTTATTCAGATTATCATAAGCCTGTGATAAATGTAAGAAAAAAAGTCTGTTCAGGGACTGAATTTCATCTAATGGGCCCAATCACTGCTTGGATGAGGGTTACCAAAGTGAATGTCTGTAACACACGAGAGATGTCAGCATCACCAGGAATTGCTAGTACCCCTGATGTCTGTTGTGGGCTTGCTCTTCTGAAGTATTTCAGAAGATTTAATTTTACTTTCTGTTTTTCTGCTGCTACATTTCTTGTTTCCTTTGTCAATGACAAGCAATAAAGGCTGAAAGATGCTGTTTCTCTCCACTGCATCCCTGTGCTGCCCTGGGAGCTAGAAGGAAGATGAGAGAAAAAAAGAGGATGATGAAATGTTGTGCATTAAACTAAGCAACTCACCAGTACAGCTGCCTCAAGGTCCACTATTGGGGTTGGTGAAGATGACCTATAACATCTGAAATAAAAGCTATGGATTGGTCACTTATGAAGAGTAACATTAATAAATTAGTAGTGTGGAATTACCTGTTTTAAAGAGATAATGTAACATTAGAGCCCAGTATGTAAACATAGACCAAGCTTGGATGCGGTCTGCAGTAGCATGTTTAGAATTGAGCTGTACTCAGCATTAGAGGTGCACAAACACAACTATTTTTGTATTAAGCTTCATTTAATTTGATGGGTTTGATTCAACTTTTTTTCTCATTTCATATTTAAACATAATAGACTGCAGGTTTTGTTTGGCAGGAAGTTCAAGCTTTTAAATTTCATGTGATCTGTCACTTAAATGTCTGGCTTCCATCCTGCTAGGATATAATTGCTGTTTTAACTCCTCTAATGGATTGATGATTAATCCTTCAGCAGCAATTCAGAATGAACTCCAGTATTGTGGCGAGGTAAGGTAGGAAAATCAGATTTCTTCTGAGCTCTCAGGACTGGTTTTCTATGACCCATCTTCTCCATGGACTGGAAGTGGTACGTCTTGTTTGCTATTAATTCCATCAAGAACAGGGAGTTTGATAACTCAGGTCTGGTCAGGAACTCACAGTTCTGGGAGTGTCCTAGGCAGAACAGACAGATAGATCTAAACTATACTTTTCTTTCCAGTTCTTTCTTTTTGGTCGTGTTTCTCCTAAAGGGAAAACAAAATGAAGTGCTGATTTGTGAGTATGCTTTATGCTGGCTATTTTGGGGATTCGGCAATAGAGGGCACTAGAGTAAACGCTTTCAAAAAGCAGTGTTTTAATTGGATTTGCATACAAGAGTGAGAGCTCACTTCGGTTTTTTATGTGGAAGGGATTTTCTACACATTTGTTTAGGTTTTTAACACTGGAAAGAGGATAACAGCCAGAACAAGTGGAAGTCCCAAGATACCAGCATGACACGTAGTGGAACTATGTAAATACTTTGGATCAATTTTTGACTGCTTAAACAGATATTCTTCTGTTACTTTCAATCACATTTGCAGTGCAGAAGTGTATGCAGCAATGTGTTCCTGAGCCACGTGTTTATTGAATGTAGAATCTGATGATGCCTTTAATTCTGTCAAAGGTGTATTTCAAATGAATTTTATGAAGCTGCCCCAAAAGGAAAACCAGGTGTGAGAATATGTGTGCATCCACATCCCCATCCTTGTTCAGGCTCCGTTCTCTCAAAAGTTGGGAATTCAGCATGTGCTCTGGGCTGCTGCATTTTGTGGTTTCCACATGAAAATTTAATTTAAAGACAACCAGGGCTGCTTTTAAGCTACTGGTAGAATGTACTGGGTCTGGTGGATTAGGTAGGGAGTTGGGATTCAAATGCCTGTGGACAGGTTTGTCAGAGGAAAGGGTCCATAGCTACTATTTTACCATCATAGCCACTCTGCTGCCACATTGCTGCTGCAAATGTAGATCAGTGCAATGCCAGGGCACCGTTCTGGCTGCCTGGCTGTGGGAAAAGTTGGAGAGAAGCATCCAGAACTTGTTGGGGAGCTGCTGATATCTGTCCCTCTGCCTGCTTCCAGCCTGACTCTGGGGCTGCATCAGGTGGGGGGCTCAGCCCTCTGCTCTTCTCCTGTGCTGCTTAATGATTTGTAAAGATACCTAACAACTACTGCAGTCTTACACAATTTAAGCTTAAAAGGAAGAATTACTAGTTCTGTGGGAGATCAAATGTAAATAAATTATTGTAAATTGATTTCGAGGGCAGGTCAAATCTAGAATTTTATCTACAGGGCACTTTTTTGTGTGTGTGTGTCATAACTTCACTGCAGTTTTAACATCAGAAACAGAGAATCAGGTTTGTTTTCTGTGCCAGAAACACAGTCGTTTTGCTCTTGAACTGAAGGAGAAATACAGCTCCTTTGTGGTACATTGGTGTTTTCACTGCTAGACATGGTCAATAAAACCTGTCACTCTCCAGGTTCATCAGATTTTCACTGTCATTTTCTCCCATTAGCCTGTGTGTGATGGGTGTGTGGTTTAATGTGTCTGCAGTACAAAAGCACTCTCTGAAGTCTGTCATGAAAGGATAGACAAGGTGATGCATCAAGTTATCTGCCAAGTTTTGTCTCTAATTCCTTGTTTGAAGTTACTGCACAGAGGAATTTGGCCTCCCCACCACTATCTGGCATGGAGAAGTGGGAGCCATAGGCTCTGTCTGCTGGACTTAATGAGCAGTTGTTTCTCTGGGGTCTCGTCCCTGGAAAGGTGCCAACAGAATCTGAGCACTTTGTCATTCCTTTTGCCTTTGATGCAAAGCTTGAGTATGATTTATTAGTCTTTGAATTTATTAACAGGCTGAGTCTTACCAGATCTCACGATTTTCATATGTAGAGCTCTGGAAGACAGCAGGAACTGCAGTGCTACAGGGTGTTTAAAAAAATCAACTAAATCTTAAGGTTATCTTAAGGTTTTTGTCAGAGAGGGACAGTGTCCCTACAAGGGGACCTCAGAAAACTAGCTAGGTACATAGGAGGAGAAGCTTGCTTGCTTGAAACCCCTTTTTCCCAGTTTCATCGTTTCATGTTCAGTCTCACAGCTCAGAGCAGAAGGAATGTTATCAGCCCAAGAAGGTTGTTTCTTAAGTTGTAGCCTGGAAGTTAAAAAACTAAAGAATACCATAGATATCTGTGTATCAAGAGGACCTAAGGAGAAATGAGGTCTCCCTTCTCCCTCTTGTTCTTGTGCCCAGGTACTTCCAGAGGAGCCCTTACAGGGAGGAGGCATTTCAGGCTGGGGAGGGAGAGCTCAGCCCTGTACCCTTCAGTTTGCCTCCCAGAGACTGGCATATCTAAGAGCTCCCAAAATCATGAGAGCCCTGGGACAGTCTCAGGAGGGGATGTATTTCAACTTTCTAGCTAGCTGTGATACTGAAACAGATAAAGGAGATTGTGAGAAGTAAATATAACCTAAACTTGTATTTTCTTGTCTTGTGCTTTTCTTTCTAAAGTGTTTCCACTATTGCAAATTTATGTTTTAACCCTTACCTCAATTGAATGAAATAAATGTTTTCAGCCTTGTTTGCAAACAGATTTTCTGATTATTTGCCAGGGTGGCCTGGCAAACAGTGGGTGTTCTGTTTCTGTGGGAGTGGTGACTGTAAACAGGACTGTACGCAGAGCATTATCTAGCCAAAAGAGGTGCAGTAGTATTCAGGAGCAGCAGCCTGTTTATAGGCTGGTTGTGTGGAATCCCAGGTTTGTGCAAGAGTGTCCTGTGACAAGTCTTAGCTGGATCCTGTTGGCAAGCACTGGAAGGAGGGAGAAGACTTGAGATTGTTGTCATGTTGATAAAAATACAAATGAGCTTTACCAACAGATTAAATTTACTTTAATTCTTTAATACTTCAGAGTAAATAAAAGGAGTTTGTGCCTGTCACTTTGGGTGAGGTGCTCAGAGACATTTAAGCACCTGAGAACCAGGGTGGATTTTAAGAGCTGAAAAACCCTTCCTCATGAATGGTTTTTACAGTCACTGGCATCAAGAGTGAACAATCCTCCCTCAGTAATCAGGGACCTTCTCTGTGGCAACTGCCAGCAAGCTTACCTGGCTAACAGTGGTCTCTTGGAGATGCTTAATCTATTCAAACACCTACATCCCAGTTCTTCAGTGTGCAGCTAGGTGGCAATGTCTCCTTCCACTCTTTGGACAGGCTGGTAAGCTGCCCTGGCATGCCAGTCCTGGCCAGCCTGCCTCACAGCCCCTCCCCCCGGGCTAAGGATGACTTTGACATAGAACGCATGTGTCTTGGTGTTTACCATTATCTAGCAAACCCTCTGGCACGAACCAGGTTAAGATAAGCTTGTACAAAAAAAAAAAATATTTAGAAGCTCTAAAATAGACTACAGGATTATAGAGGTTTGTTAGAGGTACCAGCAGCAGAAACTGAAAAAAAATTCACTTTAAGCTCTTTAATCTAAAATATCTGTCGTTCCGTCCTGTTTTGCAGTTGGGAAGCTGAATTTATTTGTTAACCAATTATTTGCTATATGGTGCATACAATCAGAAGTATGGTCCCTGGGTTCCCAGGCAGCAGGGATGTTAGACAGTCCCAGGCTCATGCAGGCTGCTGATTTTTATGCCTCTTCCTCTCCTTTGGACCTTGCTTGGAGTTCTCTGTCAATGATTCACTCAGGGAAGAGTTTTCTCAGCAAAAGGCTGATTGCTCCCTTGGGCTTTGCAAATGTAATGTCCTTTGGATGTGGCAAAGTCAGGTTGTTGCCTGCCTAGAATGATAGATAAACATAGCTAAAAACTCTGATTCTTAAGTGGGTCAGTCATACAGCATTTTTTTGTGTGGTACCCAAACTTGAGCTTGGTAAGGCTCTAGGCAGACAAAACTGAGTATTTGAGTTGGATCCTGGACTGTTCTATTAGAGTTAAAGCACATGCCTTCTGCTGAGTTCCAAATATATGAACTCATGATTTTGCAGGTCTGTGCCATAGGCACTCTATCTCAATCACCACGAGTAGCCTGTTACAGGAGCTTATCCTGTTCCCAGGCCAGAGTTCCTGACCCTGAATGGGGCCATGGCACTTATAGATAAAGTTGCAGTTAAAGTTCAGGCTTCTTGGAGAATTTCCCTAGGAAGCAAGTTAAGCCAGTTCTATGGTCTTTCTCTGCTTGGGAAAGTGATAGAGGATCCTCTCTGTGGGAAGTGCCCCATAGAGGGCTTTATGACCTGTGGCCATGAATAGCCAGTGTACCTGTTGAAAGCAGTCTACAGAGAAACAGCAGAAGACCTTATGTGGCAAAGTGGTACTTGTGGATAGGCACGTGTTTACAGGGGTTTGGAAAATGTGGGCGTTGCTGGATCGCAGTCTGATGTAAGGCTTATGTAGCTCCACAACAGAGAAAGAGCACAAAATACACACAGAGATCCCTCGGGGGAAAGGATGGCCGTAAGGAGCTTGGAATGGCCATAAGGAGACTGTCTTATCTGTAATAATAGGGATCCCTTAAAAATCACTAATTGGGTAATATGGTTGCCATGGACTTTATTTTAATCTCAGGCTGAAGTTAAGTGTGACTAAGATATAAAAAAATAATCAGAAATAAAGGGAATTCCTTAAAGATAAAACCAGTGTTACAGCAGGGCTCCACCCTGTAGCAACCGTGCTTAAACCTTCCTAAGGGCTGTTTATTCAAATAGGTTTCTTGTTCCATCACAGCATTGACTGAAACTGTTAAAATCTTTATAGCAACTTTAACATCAAACTAGAATGTAGACATTTGACCATCAGCAGAAAGGAGAACAACAGAACATATATTAAGAATAAACTGAAATGTGACATGCTGATATTAATGTATTGTGGAAATTATACGGTTCAATTTTGCCTTGCAGGAGAAATATTGCTGAACTTCATTCTCCTTCCTTTTGTGACCTACTGCCTGAAAATGGATTAAAAATCAAAGTATTAAGCACCTTACATAGTCCGAATATTTTTCCAAGAAGCTTTACAGGCATACTTTCTGTAGAGCAAGCACAGCAGTAATCTCTCTTCTGCTTGCTGGGAACCAAGGCACAGGCTCTCACATAAAGATTATTGTCTCAGTTTAAGGAGACTGAGGTGTTTTGCTAAGGAGGATGAGTTATGAGGTAGACTATCCGAAATTAAGAGGCTCCAATCGAGGAAGTATGGAAAAAGGAAGAAATATCAACCCTTTATTAAAGGATATATGTATATTGGCAAAACCAGCAAAAGAACACAAAAACAACTAAACAATAATCCTGTACCCAAAAAGTCCCCTTCAGAAAGGGAACAGTCTGATACTTCTCTGTCCTCTAGAACAATTCTAATCACGGTTGGCAGGAGCGCTGTTGGATCACTGGAGGCACAGAGCCTGCAGTGCTCTGTGTTGGTCAGCAGGGGGCGCTGGTGGTTGCCCCGTGAGGCCCCGGTGTGTGGGAGAAGCCCACAATGGAGATTTCCCCCCACCAAGGAGGCGAAGGGGGAAAAGGGGAAAGGAGGGCAGTTTTTTTCCCATGAAACTCAGGCTGTCTGCAGCTGGCTGTGGCTGGGACTCCCCACTTTCCTCATCGAGCACAAACTCTCTGATGAAATCTGAGCAGGTCCGGCTGGTAACAGAGCAGACTGTAGGCAAGTCGAGGCCGGAGAACAGCCAGATGACCAGGTTGAGAGCAAAACGGCCTCAGAGCTTTTCCAGCACACACCTTGCCCCCGTTAAGGCAAAAAGGTGAAGTGCTGCTTTCTAAGGAGAGGAGGGGAAAAAAAACTCCCCCTTGCCCCCCAGCCTTAGAGAGGGCCATCAGCCTGGAATGTAGTTCTGCCAGCCAGCTCCTTTGTGTAGGTCAATCACCCAACACAGAAAACTGTCTTCCCCATTCAACATTCCTTCCCCACATTGCAGCAGGGAAAAGAAAATTCCCGTTTGTTTTTTTAGGACAAGAAAACCCATGACAACTATTTTACTTGATAGCTTCCTAACATGGCAGCAGGACTAAGTTATACACCCTCCTCATGCTTTCTAATGACTTCTTCAGTCTTACTGTGGTTGATAAATAATGCAAAGATAATACAAATTTGGGTATGAACTTTCCATGTGCTTCAGTTGCTCAGGCACAACACACATTTTGCATATCCATTTGGAAGTTAAATTTTTCTGGCCCATCACAATAATGAACATACACATTTCCCAGGCAGGGAAGACCACAGCAGGATAGAGAGACTTTGCTATTGAGACTCTGCCTGCCTCTGCCTGGTTTAGTAGTGCTCAATTACTAGGTCTGATGTTGAAGCATCTGTTGGGTTGCCTGCATGTTCCCTTGCTTACTTTCTACTGCCCGGCCCTGTAGCAAATTGGTTATGGGAACAACTATTTACAAGTTATCAGGCAAAATCAAGTTTAAGGTGAAGAAAAGCCAGACATCAGGTAGGGTCTATTCATGTAAAATGAAAGTGTTGAAGTCTTACATTTTAACATTGTGAAGGCAGGATAGGAGTAGTCTTAAGTTCATGCAATTTTAAAATTTGATAAGTTATTTTTTTCTATTACTCTAGTGTCATAGGTTTACATGTTCTAAAAATCCAAGCAGAAATTTTCCTTTCCCCTGTCCCACTGTAAGAGAAGGAGGTTGAACGAGGAGGGGAAAGGGGTAATTAACTGTACAAAAGAACTAGCTGGCAGACCTGCATTCCCAGCTAATAGCCCTTCTAAAATCTGCAGGGAGTTTTTTTCTCCTCCTCTCCTTACAAACAGGGGACACTTGACTTTTCTGCCTTAACGGAGGCAAGGGGGAGGGTGCTTGTGTTTTGGAAAAGTTTTGAGGCCGTCTTGCTCTCGATCTTGTCATCTGGCTGTTCTCCGGCCTTGGCTTGCCTGCGCGCTGCCCTGTCTGCAGCCCGAATCTGCTGGAGATTTTGCAAGATTCATCGGAGATTTGTGCTTGTCGAGGAAAGGGGGGAGTCCTGACCACAGCCAGCTGCAGACAACGTGAGTTTTGTGGGAAAGAAACTGCCCTCCTTTCCCCTTTTCCGCCTTCCCCTCCTTGCTGGGGGGGGAGAGCTCCATTTCAGCTCCTCCAGGTATCCAACAGCGTCCCCTGCTGACCAACACCGAGCACTGCAGGCTCTGCTCCTCCAGTGATCCAGCAGCGCTCCTCCCAGCCGTGATTAGAATTGCTCTAGAGGACAGAGAAGTATCAGACTGTTCCCTTTCTGAAGGGGACTTTTTGGGTACAGGATTATTGTTTAGTTGTTTTTGTGTTCTTTTGCTGGTTTTGCCAATATACATATATCCTTTAATAAAGGGTTGTTATTTCTTCCTTTTTCCATACTTCCTTGATTGGAGCCTCTTAATTTCGGATTTACAATTGCTGAGAGAGAGGAGTTTAGTCTACCTCATAACTCATCCTCCTTAGCAAAACACTTCAGTCTCCTTAAACTGAGACATCTAGTCAAGCCACTGTTGCAATAGAATAATAAGGTTCTTTATTATGTCTCAGTAGTTGACAATGTAACTTTTAAAGCATAAGATTTGTATGTTTAATAAATCGACACTTGCTTTGCATTTCGTAACAATTCAGGACAGTTATGCATATGCAGTGTTCATTGATGCATCAGTTTCATAAATAAATGCAGTGTACAGGACAGTCTGAGCATTAGTAAAATAAACCTGTTAGCTTTTCTAGATGTCAGGGAGTGCTTTTATCACCTTTGCCCAGTTAAAGCCTCCAGATCTTTGATTTCAAAGAACAGAATTCATTTCAGATCACATCAGGAAAGAGCACCTGGTTCTGATTGCTTTCCAAGCAGAAATAATATGGCAATCCACACTCTGATGACCAAAACAGTCTTTCCAGAATAATAGCTACTTTTTGAACTCATGGAAATTTTGGGAGTGCTCCAGTAAGGGATTACCAGAAAGACATATTTTTTTTTAATTTGCTGCTGCCTGGACCTTTGTGAAACATTGTATGCCACGATTGGAATAAAATAATCTATTTAAAGCTAAAACAAATATGAAAAAAAGATTTAAAGTATTACTGTTCTAGAAAAAAATCATCCTTTTTCTGATCTTTCTGAACTTATAATCAGTATGTTAAAATCTAGCTTATGATTGAATGTTTTAATAGATGAAGCTTTTACATTTTTTGCAATTATGCCTACAATAGCAAGGTGGAAATTATGAGCTTGTCTTACAAATAATATTAGGGACTCACAAATTAAAATGAATATAAATGACAAACAAAACAGCATTGAGAGTTAATGTTTCCTAACTTAATAAGTAATTCTGTTTCAGAACACTGTTTAGCTAACAGACTTTCCTAATATTATTTGTGAAAATGCGTCTTTAGAATTGGGCATGCTCAGTATATATGTTTGTGTAATCATAGAAAGTTGGGGAATTAGCAAAGCCTGGTGTCCTACAGATTTGTGCCCCATTCCCCATAAGCTCCTCACCATGGAGGTGATATGCAGTAGCTAGTTGTCCAGACATTGCCAGACAATGGTGTAATAAGTGAATTTTGCCAGCCTTGCCTTGAGTGTGGGTATTAGTTTGGGTCTCCCTCCTTTAGCCAGGAGATAATTTTCATAAAACTTGTATGAACTTAATTAGCTTTTAGGCCATGTGTAGTTGAAATAGTTAGCTCTTGCAGAGTTACAGGGGGAGAACAGAAAGGTAGACATGCAGTGTGATCTCATAAGCATTTTTTCTACAAAAGAAGGTAACTCAACTTGCAAAGTAAAGAACTCAGAAATAAGGGGAAAAAAAAAATCAAAGATTACTTTCATTTGACCTTTTTTTACTTGTGCATTACTTATATTGGTATATTACTTATATTTTTAATGAAGTGCTCCCATCCTGGTTTTCTCATGGAGCTGCCCTGTTCCCTCACCCAATGAACAATGGCTCCGAATTTTATTTATTCCTGTCAGGTAAGGATGAAGCTTTTCAACTGTGTCTTAGGGAGTCCTTTCCCAAGCAAAATCATTAAACTTGCCTTAGTGCACGTGTAGCACAAATACTGTATCAGGCAAAGGAATGTGATTGCATTACCCACATTTTAATTTTTACTTTTGGATGATCTGCTGGTACAGGGATCTTACATTAAAGATCCAGTTCCCAGCCAAGAGGAACAGCATTTCAGAGAGCACTGTCCTGTCTTGCCCCATAACACCACTGATGAATATGAATTGGAAATGGGAATGTTCAAGAATTTATTTTTCAGGCACTGTAATGGGAATCTAATCAAACATTAGGGAAACTGGTCTTTTTGAGAGGGAACAAAAAACCCACCCAGAATTCCTCTTTTACTATAAATCTGGAAAGTGTAAAGCTTTGTAACAGAAAAAAAATAAACTTAAGTGTAGTTTAGTTAGACAAAATAAAAGCATTTCCTCCAAAAGTCATTCTTGGAAATGGCTGAATTGTTTTAGCTGAAATGTTCTAAAACAAACAGCATGATGTTCTCCAGCATGGTAACTTGAAGTACAAGTGGTTGCTCTTTGGCAAAATTATAAGCAATTTAAAACCTAAAAATAGAAAGTGACATTCAGTGCTAGACAAAAGTGA
Source organism: Lepidothrix coronata (assembly GCF_001604755.1). Lineage (NCBI taxonomy): Eukaryota > Metazoa > Chordata > Aves > Passeriformes > Pipridae > Lepidothrix > Lepidothrix coronata. The sequence goes on along the minus strand of NW_016690275.1, from coordinate 2,263,100 downwards.
CATCATGAACTCTGCCCAACTTGCATAGAAAACTAGCAAATATAACAAGGCTTCCAAGCAAATACAGGTTGTTTTTGTAAATACTCTTGAAGTGATTCTCTCTTTGAGATTAAAGGGCATATGAATCACCCAATTTCTTACTAGAGATGGGGTCATCTGCCCCTGTTATAATGAATTTACATTTCTAATAGCCATCTCAGTTGACTTCGCTAGCCAGGAAGTGAAATTTCTGAATTGTTACTGAAGGCAACTTTGTGATATACCAGCTTAATTAGGCTTCAGATAAACCACTCATTCTGTTTTCAATATTAATGGGTATATTCTTAAGAGAAGCTAGAGCTTAAAACACATAAAACCAACAGTAATTCTATGTGGGTAGAATTTTTTATCTGTAAATCAAAAATATTGTGTCTTTTCTGAGAATGGCCCCTTTTGTGCTTACATTACAACAGCTAATACCTAGTTTGTGGCACGGACCTTTTGCAAAAACATCTAGCCCTGATCTAACCAAAGAACTGCTTAACTGCAGCCCTGCCAGTGTAACACTGGGAGGTGTGCTGTGCTGTCACCTTCGCTCCAGTGAATTTACATCTCCGCTAGTATGTAGCTATTATTATCTTTATGTGCGGATGGGGAGATTCAGTCGAGAGGTGGTAGTTTCTCTGAGGTCACGTAGCAAATGAGGATGTGTCTCACTCCTAGGTTCTGCCTGCAGCAACCTCATTTCTAAACACCACTTCTGTTTGTTGTTTTTTTTTTTTTTTGTGTCTGTGTGGGTTTTTTTAAGATTGCAAGTACACCTGCCATGCTCACTGCCAAGACCTGGTGCACCTGGGCTGCCGGCGGAATGGAAAATTAATGGACTGCCTCGCTCCGCATGACGCCTTAGATTCATCTTGCAACAAGGGTCAGGTAATGGATCTTGTGTTCTTGTAATTATTGCTTTCTCTTGTCAGCTTTGTAATGAAGTGTGGTCTGCCTGCCTCACCCAGGTGCTCAGGAAGAATGTCTCACTTAGGCATGGCCAGCAAACCTGGATTTCTCAGTCAGTGCTGTGATTTTACATTACCGCTGGGTCAAGGTGCAACTGGCTGCTGCCAGCTGAGTCACTCCTGCTCCGATTAGTTTTCAGCTAAACTGACTGAAAAGTAGTCCAGCAAAACTGTGGTTTTCCTGTTGGTTCGGGTCACTGTGGGGTCAAAACAGGCATGTACAGCAAGGGATGAGAACATGAGGACAGAACTCCTCTTCATACAGGCTTGTCCATACCACAAAGCAGTTCACAGAGTGATCATGATGGCCCAGGTGCCCTGTGCTGCTGGGTGTAGTGTCATAGGGAGGCAACTAAAACTAAGAGTGGGGTTATTTGTGACCATTAGAGATCCTACTTGTTTAGTGTTAATTCCCCAGTTCTTATCAAATCCCTGTTAGGGTAATTTCAAATTTCCTTGCCTGGATTCCCACTGACTTCAATGGCTCATGGTGTGCTTCCTCATTTACTTTTTGTCCTCCACAAAAGTCCATCCAGTCTTAATCACATGTTACACTCTCGAACATTTACACCTAACCAGTAGAAACTTCAGAGAGGGCACCTGTGATAAAACAGAGATACACTCCTTTTTTTATTTTTTGGAGACAGGAAGGATGAAAAAATGCATCGGGTTTTTTGTGTGCAAGTTCCTTTCTTCAAGCCTTTTATTTAGGCACTAAAAACCCCTTCATTAACCAAGGTCTGGTCTAAACTTAGACTTTTACTGGTTTAACTGGAAAGTGTTATTCAAAATCTAATTAGTGAAAATAAATTGGTATATGCATATTCACAGTGGTCGGTTTGGCCTTTATACTGTTTTTAGAACTCATATGCAAGAAATGTCCTTACTGGGGGAGAGGGAAAAAATCCCAATCGATCCCAGACCCAGCTATCATTGGGAATGTTCATATTATTCACTGTAAGAATCAAGTGATTCATAGAACAGTCAGACCTACCCTGGCTTTTACTATCCACAGAATTTCCAATCACAGACTGCACCATCCTGCAAACTATCAGCTGTAGAACTTGTGCCCACCCAAAATTCTCCTGTCTCCAAGAAGTCTCCTCTCACTTCAGCCCCACTGTAAGATGCATAAATGCATAAAACACACCAGTTGTACACCCTATATTGCTTTTCCTACCCAAAGGATATCATGTTAGCAGGTTTGTGGGGTGGGTTGTTTGGGTTTGGGGTTTTTTTAAATAATATTGTACCAAATAAGAATTTTTCCATTTAAGTTAAGCATATTTTGATATCTTACAAATATTTATGTTGAGGCCTTAAAAGACTATTTTGTATCTCAAGAAACTAGAACTCTTGGGTATTTTTTCTTGCAGTATTGCTAATTTTTAGTATAACTGCCTTTACAAGCTGCCCGGTTATGTACATGAAAGATTGTCCCATAAATATGTTACCATACTAAAAAAAGTACCATTTTTAGACAGTAACTTCTGCTTAAAATTTTTGTTTCCTGAAATCAGTCTGATCTGAGGAACCAAACTGATGCCCCTTGTCTTCAAAGTCATTACTGTTTTCCTACTCCAGTTTACCAACTTGTCTGACATGCAGTCACAGTTCATTGTAGTAACAGCCTTATTTAAAGGCAGATACTAAATAATGCTAGGGAGGACAAGGGAATCCTCCTTGAAGATTACAAAAGTTTATTCTAAGTCAGCTCCGAAGTCCAGCTACACAATTGTGAACCAAAGATGATGTACTGACATTTCAGTGAAATAGTCTGAGGAAACACAAAGCAAACTTAACTTAATGGAAAAAGCAGCAAGAAATGTTAACATATAGTTGAGATAAACCCCAGGACTTAAATTTCTCTGTGATGATACTCACCAGTAAATCAACTAAAATATTTTAAGTGCCTTCTCAGAGGATTCCAAATTAAAAAATAGCACAGCACTTTTCCTTCTCAGATTTCTATTAAGCAAAATTTCTACAGAATATATAGAAGGCCTAAAATCTGGCTAGAAAACGTGTGATAAACAAAGTTAGACTTTATCCTCGGACCTTGCCATAAGCATGTCAGACAAATTCCAGGAAGCATTTTTACAATTTCATTTTTTTTAGCAGGAAAAAAAAATGGAACTTGCTACAGACATGTCAAAACCAATTTTTATGAAAACCTAATTCTACCAAAAAACAACCCAGATAATTAAAAACCATATCTTGTCACACAAAGATTGTAATGACTTCTAGTGAACAGAGAATGTTCAGCACAGTCATGGAACAGGCTGCCCAGGAAAGAGATGGAATCACCATTCTGAAAACGTTCAAAAAACAAGTAGATGTGGCACTTAATGATATGATTTAGTGGGTGTGGTGGTATATTTGATCAGAGGTTGGACCTGATGATCTTGGAGGTCTTTTCCAATCTTAAAGACTCTAGGATTTTAAAATTTCTGAGACCCCTTGCTGAGCTTTCTGTGTGTCCTCCAGGTCATCACTGAATTTTCTCTGCAAGTGCAACGTTTTATCTTGTAGGAGAGATGCTGCTTCAGCCACCCAAACTGTGACTGAGGGCAGAGTGTCTCTTGTGAGCTCCTCATGACTTGCTGTTGGAAAGAGTGAGGGGAATAACTCAGATGCTGAAAGCAAGAGTAGCAGGGATGGGGGCAAGGAAGGACAGGGCAACATAGGTTTTGAAAGTGCGGGTGACTGTCAGCAAGACAATACCACTGGAGCAGAGAGAGAAGGACATTAAAACTCATTTTTACTCAAAAAGACTCATACAGCTTGGCTGTGAGAGATCTAAGAAAGAGCTAGTGCTGTCTTGGGTATGAATACTGAGCAAGGAAACTGTTTCTTGCTCTTTGAGGCTTACAGTACTTAGGGAAGCCAAATTTCATGTGCATTTGTTTGTGTGCAACAAGATCGCATCAAAGAAGTACTGGTTTTTTTCCTACTGATTTCCTTCCTCTTGGAAGAAGTCACACTTTGGCTGCTTGCAGTGGATGACAGTTGTTGCAAATCTCCTCTTTCCTCACTAGCTGTTTGGGTCAGTGCATGCCTGACAACTGATACATGTAAGATGAGGATTCTAGTGCTGTTCAGCATCCGTCATCCGTTGCTTTTGAAGCAGCAATCATTTACGTGCAGAAAACCTGGAATGGTTCCTGTTGGGTCATTTTCTTTGCACACAGCTGTCCCTGATGCACAGCGCAGAGCTATCCCTGGAAACTGCAAGGTTTGAATTCACTCCTTCCTCTGCTACTGACCTGCTTGTACCTCTTTGTCTTTCTAGGACTTGCCTACTTTTCTTGTAGGTAAAAAAGGAATTAGAAGTTTTTGGGAAAATTTTAAGATCTCTAAATGGGAACACTGTTGTAAAAGTCGGCATTTACAGGTTACTATTTAATTAGACACTCCCAGCTCAGCTGCCTTCTCAAAATTACTTTCCTTCCATGCTAAAATTTTCTGGACTTACCAACATTAAGGTGATTTTTTCCTTTCTGTTTAAAGTTTGAACCTACATCTCATATATAAAACTGAACAGGTGGTTTGTATATGATTGTGAAGGGGTCAGAGGATGGGAAAAAGACTGAATCTATTTTCTTTAGAAACTTATTCTTGCGTTCTTATTCTGTGGATGGTGTCTAGTCTGCAGAGTTTTAGTTAGACACAGGATCATGCTTTTGAAGCACATCATCCAGTTGTCTTCACTTCCCTTGTTTTGGTTGATATCAGGGAGCAGTCTTAGGGCACATAAAATTAATTCCACTTCAGGTGAAAATTAAGCTGTTTCCTGAAACCTCTGAGAAGAAGCACTCCAGGAACCTACCTAACACTCATGGTCCACAGGATCAAAGCAGAGATTTTCTTAAGTAAAACCTATGAAGTGTTTGTAATTAGGACTTTGGATTCTCAGCACCACTCACTTTCCTTTACAGAGCCGCTTGTGTTGCACCACTGTATTTGCTAACGTAGGTGTTAGATTCTTGGCACAGAACAGCCCCCAGCGAGAAGCAAACTGATATGTGTTCCAGCAATGCCCGCTTTTGCTTTATCTACATCGTGACTTTGAAAATCACATGGCATGCAAACCCAGATAATTTTGCATGAGCTATACTAGTCAAATGCATAGCTTCAAAGATCACACATGTATTTAGGATTGTCTCATCCATACAGTGAGCGTCGATTTAAAATGCGAAGGGATTTTGCAGAACTGCTCGAACTTTATAGTATTAATAAAGAGGAATTACTTGCTAACAAGCCTTAGTCCTGGGCTTTGTGCCTTTTCATCCTACTGAGATAACCATTTTGTTTTGAAGTGCAATTTGTTTATGTGGGCAAAGCACTAGTTTGAAGTCATTATATTGGCATTCTTGTGCTGGTACAATTTAGATCTCTTCTTGTAAAGGTACATGGCACCTCTTTATTTGTATAAGTTCCTCTACACAGGTAGATTATTACTTTGAATATGATGGTAGACAGTGCTTTGAGCCCTAACTCTATATGGCCTAAAACCATTTTAGCCTGGTTCAGGCAATGTGAATATATATTCTGCTTTTTCCGAGTGGTATAAACTGCACTTCATGACCTGGTGGTGCCCTGAGTGCAGCAGAACTTGCACCTTGGTTGTAGTTCCCGGTCCTGAATTCTCGTTCATGCCTGTACACTTTTGCATGTTTCCCATGCCCTTTCACTCCCAGTGGCATCTGCACTGCTGCTTTTGGACAATGCTGGTTTAAAATGGGTCAGGAAAATGTTGTAGCTTCTGATATTTGCTCTTGCAAAGCTTGATCAGCCCTTCAGTTCGCAACACAGCTTGTGAACAGTGCTGTCAGCACAACAGGGACTGGGTGTTGTGATGTAGCTGGAACACCTTAAACTCCAAATAACCCTGAACAAGTATCTTGTTGAGCCAGAGTTTGAGAATCTGGGTTTAGGATTTTCCTTGTGGGGAAGAGGAATTCCATACAGGCTCTTAACTGATTTTGCAAAGGGAGTTAAGAGATTTCCAAGGAATTTTCATCCTGTGCAATTCTGCCAGCAACTAGAGCACTTTGGTGCACACGAGTGTTCAGATAGTCTCAGAATCTGGAATATGGTCATGCTGCTTGACTTTGTAAACAAGTAATTGAAGCAAAAAACCTGAACTTTGAACTCCTTTCTCTGTGTGTGGAAATATATATATATACACATATATATATTTAATTACAAAAAGATCTAGGAAATTCCATGATGCAGCTGTTCTTAGAGATCATTAAGGCTGCAAGGTTAAATACTTGAAAATGAAAGTCACAATGTCAAACATACTGCAAGTACCCAGTGGCAGAAATATATGGCTCAGATGAAAAGGGGATAGTGTTTTGCTAATTGTGTGGCCTTAAATATTTCCCTTCTGAACAGACTTCCTATAGTGATTAAAGAGGAAATGATGGATATAGGTTTTCTGTGGTCTTGTAATAGAGCTCAGAAAGAACTGGGGAAAGAGTTGCCATTTTCTTCCAGGAAAAAGCAGAGTGGGATGAATAAAGCTCCTTTCCAGCAACCCTCTCCTGAGCTGCCACATTGCCCATTACAGGCATACCACCTCTGACTGACAATGCCAAGGCCTTCTCAAAGTCTGAGAAGTACTGATGACATTATGTGGACTTTAATTTTTTCCTGGTTTTCTATCACTCTGGATGGATAAAAATGTTGCAATTTTTTATGTATGAGCCACAGATAGAATTTATTTTCTCCTTCAAGATGACAAGCCTTCCGAAAGAGGTCTCACTGCACTCAAATTTTCCCAAAGGCAGAGGGTGGTCAGAGATGAAGTTTGTACAAGACCTGAGGCATTTGGTAAAGCATAGGAAGAGATATAGACTGTCCCAAATGATTTGGACAACAACACCCCGCAGATTGCTTTAAATTGCCTGAATGCTATGGAGAACATTGAGAGGAACTCACAGTGTCAGTACAGAAACTTCTGGACCTGGGAGGGCACTGAGGTTGTCACCTAAATGTAACTGGAACTGAAAGGAGTTTCAGTTCTGACCCTTCAGAGATGCGGTAGCTGAATATCTCTTTTCAAAAAGAAGACACTGAGAAAAAATTGACAGCACAGAGCAGAATATCATGATTTAGATGTGTACAGCTCTAGATGAATAATGAAAGCTACCACTGAGCTATTGATTGCTCTCGTCTACTAACTCTTGGTAGTGGTATTTCAAATCTCTATTAAGCTAGCTCATGCTTGGTAGTAGTTGAAAGGAAAAGAAGAAAAGTGAATTATGTTTGTTTTGGCAGACAAAGTATGATTTCATTTTTGCTAGTGACTGAAAACTTTTAAACCAAACCTGAAGCTCATTTCAGTTCTACTTGTGTATATTGCTCGCGTTACTATTACGGAAATCTATTTGCTGAAAATAAAAAACTTTATAGACTATACAAACTGGAAATTACTCCCAAGCTTTCAAAAAATAATTTGAGAGTATCCACAAGAGTTCCTGGGGCACTACTGTCTGCAGCCTTTTCTCACAGAGATATTATTAAAATGGGCTTTGTACAATACTGACTTAAGATCTTTAAATCATAAATTAATTGCGACATTCTATGGAGTCTAATTTACTATATCAGCTATTTGGTCTTCTTTAGTATTCTTTGGCATAAGCCTCATGGAATAGTCTGTTGGGTTTGCTAGAGCGCACTGAAGAAATGTTCAGGCTGATGGTGACTGAGGCAGTAGTTGAATATTGCAAGTAGGATGAATCCAAAAGTCATATTTAAATGAGGAGGGCTTTTTAGAACTAAGAATAGATTTCAAAGTCCAGTAAGTAAAGACTGGATGGGGCATGTGGTGAGGGGACTTGTATCATCATACCACCAAATAGTGTTAATATTAAAATTAATATTTTTAACAGAATGAACTTCAGCTTGTTGGCACCTGGTGGAAATTTTCAGCCCATAGAAGCAATCTGAATTGTGATCTTACACCACCGTTTTTTAAACATTTTTTAAAAACCACAGATTTTGATCAGTAAATCTGTCTTTAAACCTTTTTTCTTAAGTTGGGGTCGTTGGGTTTTTTTTCCATTTTAAGTACATGGTTAATATTCAGGCCTGACCTTTCAAACAGAAAGGTAGCGAGCTCATTGCTGAAAGCACACATTGCTGAAACCTAGAGATCAGTTATCAGTTGGTTAGCAACCAGATCAACTCCAGTCAAACAGCTCTGATTTTCTAGTCCTGTAGAAGTCAAATTCAGGAAATTTGTTTCAGGAAATCAAATTACAGGATGACGGGAACATTGTTTTTGATTTTTGTAGAGCTGCGTGTTTTCATATTCAAGAGGTTTGTATCATCTTCCTAGAAAATGATATGTTTCCCTAATAATGTAGGCAGCTTCAACCTGCTGTTTTGTCAGCTTTCATTGTAAGATCAATGTTTTTTTTCCACTATTTATTTCTAATACAGACTATTCTTACCACACACATTTTCCCACCATCCTTTCTGGTTCCTGCTGTCAGTGTTGTTGGCTGAAGGATGTAAAATATACCAACTGTATTTTTTTATTGTGTCAGTTTTCTTCCTAATTCAAAGTTTTTAATATCTTCTCAGTATCTCAGCAGGCTCAGCAGAGCACAGATGATTACATTACAAATTTAATACAAGTAATACAGGCTTGCATGTCCTATGTGTTCCAGGTGGTTCTCTGATATTCAAATAGCATTGCCTAATCATGCTGAGAAAAGGTTCAAGGAGAACTGATCCTCTAAAACATTAAGTTCTGTGTGTTGTGTGAGTTATAAAGTGTGATAAGTTGCAGACTGATGTAAGGGGTGACCAGGCTTTGCTGGAGCAAGCGGAGGGGAGGCTGGCAACACGCCAGGATCCTGAGGGTTGGGCTTGTGATAGTTTGCAGCAAAGGGCTCAGAGAACAGTTTCTGTCTTACCTTCAGGGTAGATTTTCAACATGCAGATCAGGACAGCAATCATTAGGACAGTTGATTTTGATGTGGTGTGTGTAGGCAAATGGATGTTGCATCAAAACTTGACGTGCTTGAAGATGGGTATTTTGCTGTTATATGTTGTAGATTATGATTGTACATGGAAGTTGCCCACTTGCTAGCTGATAAATCACTGACCATGATAGCATCTTGAGTGCCTTAGTAAGCCCTCAAAACATGCAAAGAAAATGAGCACTGGCTGGGAAATTGTTGAGCAGGGGGTAAATGCTGGCCCTTGCAAGTCTCTATCCCAGTGCAGTCCTAAGACTGACTTTTCTTAACAGTCCATGGGCTGTAGATGACAGATGGACGACTGAACTTCGCCTTTCAGTTAGAGACAGGCTGGTAAACAGAGTGACAGTGGCTTTCATTCCACCCTTCATGGGCTGATTATTTATTTTATATCCATTAAACACACCAATCTAAATGGAATTACCAGAAGCCATGTCAGGTCTGTCCTAATTTATTTATCCACAGAGGTGACTGGTTTCCAGAAAGAACAAGGGTCTGAAGAGATATTTAATATCAGACACTTTTTAGTGCATTTATTCAAGAGGCTGATTTTATTTTGCATTTGAATGTTTAGGAAAGTAGCTGGGCTGGTGATGTGACTGCAGACTACTTAATTCATCCCATGTAGACCTGCCCTGAGCAAATAACAAGATGGCAGTGAGAATCGATTAGAAGAGAAAGTCAGGACTGTTGTGAAACCCACATCCCATTTTCTCAAATATTCCTGGAGCTTCACTTTTTTTTTTTTTTTTTTTTTACAGTTTCAGCCTTTTTTTGTTTGAGTTATGGCATTAGCAGCTGTTGGAAATATACACAGAAGAGATTGCTTCTGCCTTTTGATTCAGTGCAGGAAGGGCATGATGCAAAACCTTCCCTGGTGGGGAAGGAAGGTGGGGAGTGGTTTTTGATTATTTTTAATGATAACATTGCTGGGTGAAGATATGAAAATATTTGTTCCCAGTCTTTGATCCAAGTAGCTTGCCAACCAGCCACCCCACAGACAGTGTTAGGAAAACAGGTAGACAACAGAGCTCTGTTTGTTCTGTTTGTTTATCTTACAGGAATGTAAAGCCTTGTTTCCCAGAGAGCAGGAATCAAACGACAGCAAGTATCATTTTTTTCTTACTGATTCATGGCTTCCTCTAACTGGTGACACTGCCTAAAAGCTGCTCTCCAGACTCTTCCTCAGTGCAGAAGAGCCCACCTGTTTGCATAAGCTCAGTTTCTCCCCAGTTATGTGTGTGTGCTGCATGGCGGTTCCCCTTCTCCCAGGGATCTCATTTTGCATTGAAGCTCCATTCTTGTACATGTTGTCTCATATCAGTCTGCTCCACAGGAATTGTGAATAAGTACTTAAATGTTCTCTGCAAATAATGTGTATAAGTGTGTAAAGATTCAGCGATGTAGTGTTAATGCTTCAATATCCTTACTGGGAAGGAGGAAACTGTCACCAGTTACATGCAATTTGAAAGAAATGACAATGAAATCATACTAGTTAAACTTTTGGGGAGTAGACTTCTTGTTCCTACCCAAAACATAAAAAAATAGCTGGCTTTCTCAGGATCAAAACATACTGAATTCTCTTAGCACTTGTGAAAGATCTCAAGTAATAGCCACTTTGTCATGTTTTCTTTACTCTTCTTATTTAAGCTACTGTAAACCTCAATTCCTCAATTCCTGCATAGGTCTCAGTGAGGATCCAGCACCTCTGGTTCCTGAGATGTCATGCTCCTTTACTGCCAAGTGAAGGAAGCTGCCTAGATTCAAAAGGCTGTTGTATTGTTTCTTCTGAACACAGAGACAGTGCTACAATATGTAGACTCCTAGAAGATTTTTAGATCTGGTTTGTTCTACAAATAATATGCTGATGATCAGCTGTCATTGCTTTTTTGTTGGGTGGGGTTTTTTTTCTTTTGGTTTTGTTTTGTTTGTTTGTTTTTTGTGGCTGTTTATTCCACAAGTTATGTAAAAACCCTTTCAAAAATTATATAAAATCCCTTAATTGCTTCTTTCAAGATATACACCTTACATTATGGTTGTGACATTTCAGATGAGATTTTTGATCCAACAGTAGTTTTCCATCTTGATCACCTTTCACTTATGACCTTTAGATTTCTTATGACTTGTGACCTGGTTCCTAATCAAGAAGCCCCTCCAATGGGTGAGTTTTGGATCAGCTCCTGGCCCAGATGTTCTGGAGCCATGCTGCATGGAAGCTGGACAGTGCCCCAAGAAGATAAACCCAGCTGGTCTCTGCATGCCTGCCCCATGTGGATAACCCCTAGAGAAAAATGGAAAAAATCACCTACCCTTTACATTTGAAAAGAAAACATTCATCATGGAATCCCAAGAGATCTTCAGACACATATGTTACAACTAGTCTTGTGAACCAATGGAGAGCTGAAGATGCCCATTTCAGGTATTTTGCCTTCTGATGTGCTACAGTGAGATGGATAACTGGATACAGTTACTTGCTTTGCCTAAATCATATCTTATGCTTCTCCATCTCTTTCTCTGCTGATGCTTGCAAGTGTGTATGTAACCGTGGTAAAATCTCCTTTTAAGGCTTTGTCTTCTCTGTCAGAGTGTTTGTTTTCAGCAAGATAAATACCATCATTGATTATTTTGCTTTACAACCCTAAGTGAGAACAAAGCAGTGATGATAGTTACCATGGGGCATTGGGATGAGGTCAGCACTGTGCATCCTGCCTGGGGCTGACCTCACCTAGCTGGCTTCAGGATAAAATTATGTTGTCTTAATTTCACAAGGCTGTTCTATCCCAATTTCTTATCAGACAATTCTGTAACATTACTGTCTAGGGAAGGAAGACCAGTGTATCACAAGCCTGAACACTATTTTACATTTCCCAGTACTCCTACACTTGTGTTTAAAGGAACATTGCTCAGTCTACACTCCACTCCGAGTTTTCCATTTGCACTGTTCTCTTCCCTCAACCTTCCTTTTGCCATCCTAATATTTTCCTTTACAGTAACCTTGAAGAAAGATTTCCTTATCTGCATATATGACTAATCAGTGAGGTCTTATTATTATAAAGCAATTTGTTGGAGGTGGGAATTAGAGCATGAAACTGGAATCAAGGAAGCCAGATTTGCAGTCCTTGCTCTACTAATGACTGATTAGATATGGCCTTCAGCAAGTGAATTTGGCCTTGGTTTTCAGATGTGCTGATTTAATTTTTAGTCTTTTGCCTCCAGCTTTCTTTTCTTCCTTCTTTTGGGGGGAGGGAAGTGCCCACAGTATGCAAACCTGCTATTTCATTTTACATAAAAATATGTCTCAGTCTGGGGAGTCAGAAGTAGAAGTTGTTTTTGGAAATGGGAACATGGTAAATAATGTTCCTTTCCTATCATCACACTGAAGATGAGCTCTTTCTTACAAAGTATTATTGGTGAATGAATGCACTATGTGGCACAGAGTTATGTTCTGAGAACTTGATTGTTATGAATATTCCTGAATTTGTTAAAGAATCTATCATCTGGGGAATAAAAGCAAAGTTGAATTCTTAAAACTGAGGATTATAGATAAGGTAAATTCTGAGGTAACTCAGTATGAGAGAGTGGAAGGAGTAAAATCCCTGACAGCTTCATTTGTGAACTATGATTTTACTGCCTTCTTCATATTATTTTCCCCACAGTTAGCAGATATAGCTAGAGACAGGAACAATTTATTGGAGTGAATGAATACAGGAAATGTTTTGGAAATACATAGGACCCGTATTTCCAGTTGTCATTAGGCAGATGCTAATGAGAACTGTCTGAGAACTATTCCTAATGCTACTCTTCAGGGGTAGGTCAGGAGTCCTCTCCTTTGGGTGGACCATCTTTCTGAGACCCCGTGCTCCATCTCCCAGCAGGAACCTCCCAAGCTGTGCCAGGCTGCACAGCTCCCACAGCTTCCCCCCCATAAACCTGCACCCCAGGCTGCTGGGTTTCACCCCTTTGCTACCAGATCCTTCTGCCCCATGCAGGAGTAGCCCATCACATGTGTACATCCCCCATGGTGGGGCCGGAGAGAGGAGAGACCTTGACTAGGTCTCTAGAGAAAGAGGAAGAGAGAAACAGAAAAAGGACAAGAGGGTCTGACATGAGCCATCTGGATTTTTCATTCTTGATTCCCTCTGTGTCCCATCAAGCTGTCTGGACCTCCCAGAGCAGCCCCACTCTTGGGGATTCTTGAGAATCACGGCATTAGGTTAGACAGTGAAAAGGAGATGTAGGGTCCAGCAGAGTCAGCGAGAGCAGAGTTTTGCTCCAACAGATCCAGTTTCACTAACGGTTTGCAAATATGTAATAACCATTTCCTTTTTTTCTTTTAAGTGTCCTCAACTTGTGGTTTTGAGCCTTCTTTGGACTGAGATTGCCTCATGGGGAGTCAGCTCAACATGTCCCAGAGCTGGGGCCCAAACTGCCAAGCATGCCAAGCCATGGGGCCTCTGATGTGAGGAAAGTACATGTGCCTCCATCCCACCCACTCTCAGGCTACCTGAATTTTAAGATGAGCTGGCCATGGTCCAACGGCAGCATTTCATAGACAAGTCCTCTAGACTGTGCTAAAGCACTATGTGTAAGAGCAGTCTTATTTTACACTCTTCTCCATGCTTTCATTTCTTATAAGTCACCTGTGGCTTTTGGCTGCTACTAAGAAGGAAAAAAACCTGGCAGTTCTGCTGTAGTCAGATTTGGCAGTTTCACTGGTTACTTCCAGCAATTATCTCCATGTCACAGATATGCTCTTCATGCCAGTTTTAGGAAAACCTTCCACCTTTCTGATGTCTGGGTGAGGAAATGGATTCTTTAGGAAATTGCTTTGGTCCAAGAACAGCCCCTTCTTTACAAATGCTCTCACTGTGATCTTTCACAAAAGGCTGCATTCAAAATTTGAAATATGCTGATGTGCAAATCATTTCAATAGCTGACCTGCAGAATCTGTTGGCAGGGCTGCTACAGGCAGTTTGCTCTGCTTCCAGCCCGCCTGCTTCGTTTTGGCAGCTGCACAGTTTGTGGCCCAGATGCCTGCAGCCTTTTGTCCAAGTTAGGAGCTAGACGAATTTTACACACTGTCCTGTAAGTGCACCTCAGCTTATCATCTACACGAAGAATTAGACCTAAAGCTTGGGCTGCCTTTTGCCTCCCAAAGTTATTTTAAATGCACCCGGTAAAGCTGGATTACTGATGTACATTGGTGAACGTGCCTGCTGGAGCTCCACCAAGGAGGGGGGCGAATCATTGCATTGCCTTGTAAGGATATCTGCCTGAGTGCAGAGCGGTGGTGAATGCTGCCAGCCGTCCCGAGCAATCGCAGGAGGCCTTTGAAAGCAGCCCAGCACACAGGGCCAGGTCCTTCCAAAAGACCAGATGCCGAAGCAGATGTCAAGGCCACATCGAGGACTGCTGAGTGCAGCGTGGGGCGGTTGTGGCAAGACATTATTTCCAGGATATGGATGTGAAATTCTTAGGTACAACTTGCAGTATTGGTGTGCCCCTCTGTTTCAAATCCTCACAGCCCTGCCACAAAATTATTTTTAAAAGTTTTGCAGAGTTTTCTTAATTTAAAAGCAGATCTTTCTAAAAAGATTTTCAGACCCGAACAAAATGAAGGTAGATGCCCTAATGCATACAGCGAAGAGCATGAGCTTTTTAGCACTGTTCTGCTGCTAGCATAAGTGACTTTTCTGACATATTTTGAGGTCTGCAAATAGACTGCAAGTTCACTTACCATGTTCTGACCTTGAGGTCGAACCCATCTTTCAATTATCCTGTGACTCTGGTAATTTGGTCACACGTCAGGGGAGGGGAGGAGCACCCACAGTGTTAAATTACCTGCACATATGGACATACATCTGTACATCTGTTGAGTCATGCAAATATAACCTCTCTTTGACAATGCCTTGCTCTCCAGGTCTGGCACTCCAGACACCAACTGCAGTCATGAAGACACAGTGCTGCCCCATGATTACGTGGGGATCTGGTACTGCCCCTGTGGAACAAGAGTGGAGAATAAATGATAAAGACAGCGTATGGTTGATGGGAATAAGCACTGATCCGCAGAACTCAAAGGCAAGGTGTAAGGAACAAAGACCATCCCTTTAAAAACAAAAGTCATGCACTGTTTGTGCTGGATACAGTTTTTTAACAGTTGACATTGGTTTTGGGATTGCCTTTCTAATGGCAGCTACCTCGACAGATCTGAGATCTAGTTGGAAAATGGCATAAAAGAAAGTGCTTGTGGCTCCTGCAGTCTGACATTTTGTGTCCCAGAGTACTTTGTGTTCCTCTTCTATGTGGAGCTTTCCAAACTCTGACTAGTGACATCTTACCTTGGTATTTCTACAGTAGTCACCCCTGCCCTGGTGCTGAGCCTGTTTTCCTCTTGAGGAGCTCCATTTCTCCTGGAGGGATGGCTCAGTTGACGAGCTGCGGTACTGTGGCAGATTTCAGCCTGGTGCTATTAAGCAAAAAAAAAAAAAAAAAAAAAAAAAAAAAAAAGGTTCCAGTTTATCCTAACCATTTAAGCCCTAAATTAAGACAGTTCAGCAGCTGCCTCACGAACAGCTGAGCTGCCTGTGCAGAAGGACTGGGAACTTCTCAGAGAGGAACAGCTCAGATTGATAGTTAAGGGCAGGAGTAACTGCTTGTGTCATACCTTAGTCTCTAGGTGCAGAGATTGCATGGCACATTTCAACATAGTAAAGGAATTTGGAGTTGCAGGACATGTCTTTGTGAGTCTGTAACAGAGCATTTCTATGTCAGTGACACAAAAGAGAACATGTTGAAACAAAGTGTTCAAATGTTGTAGGAAAACAGCTATATTTAGCTGCTCTAAAAATTGCTCAGCATCAGTCATGAAGGAAATGGCTGTGGCATCCTACGCTCCTCCAGTTTCACCTGTTGCAGTGTTTCTTAAGCCTAGAAATATCTATAAAATAGTAATATAGCAGTTAAAACTTTCCCAGAAGAGGCGTAAACAAACTAAATTCACTTGCTGAAACAGCTATTGCTGAACTATGAATTGACCTTGAACTGTGTCGATTTGCTGTAATGCAAACCATCTGCACACTGAAACAATTAAAGCCTTCACATCTCCTAGGAGTTTCCTTCCTCCGATTATACTTGCGTGCTTTGGTAGAAGCATAGAGGTAAACAGCTAGTTAGTGTGGCCCTCTGTGTCTGTGTAATTTTATGGTGCAGCACATACAAAACCATTTTCATTTGATGTGGCAGTCAGCTTTCAAGTAGGAAATACAGCATATGCTTGGTACCAAATGCTGGAGTCATAGCTTGTAAAACAGCCTGAGTTAGACACATCTGCTTTGCCTCCTCTGCTTCCCTTCCCCCAGCTTCTCCTTCAGATGTACCAAGATTTCATAAAGCACTGGAGAGGCAACGCTTAAATACAGACAGGTCTGGTATAAGGCCCTCTGCACGTGCCTGACAGATACTCACCTGCCTTCTGCAACGGGGGTACGTAAGTACTGCTTCTGTGCACCAAGTCTGAAGAGAAAGCATTGGATAGCAATTACAAGTGATTTTATAAAAATCTTACTTTCCAGCTAGTTCAGGTTCCAGAAGCTCAGAGTTTGCACCTCTTTAAAGCCTTAAAAAAATCCATCTACAGCCATGGCATCAGAGCTTGGACATTGTTGCATTGGACAATGCCAGAGACATTGCTTCTGTAGGATCTCTCTACAATTTGCTATGTCCCACAATAGCTATGTCTCTGCACTATAAAACCTCTTTTTACACATTCTTCCACCATTTCTGTCCATCCAGATGATAACAGCATTAAAACCTCAGATGCTCCCTTTTCAGATCACAGGGAAGAGTAATCATACAAGTTTAGTAAAATAAGAAAATAATTTTATTTTGTAAGAACAGATTGGTTTTTTTTTTCTGATTTTAGAAAATGAGTTTAGAAAATTGTTTTAGAAACTCATTTTTAGAAAGCAGTCTTAACATTCTAGACAATGTAAACATAAGCAGTGACTGTAAAATAAAAATAATTAAATACCTTGCTTTTAAAATTAAGTCTGAAAAATAATATGAAGATGCAGCACAGCTTCTGAGCCAGCCGTGACTACTTGTCTCTGTGGCCAAAGGCTTCCATTCCAGGAAGTGACCCCTGGCCTCAGGCCAGGTACTGTAAAGTAACTCAGATCCACATTTCTCAGAGCAGGCTGTGTCCTACAGCCCTGTACGTGTGGACTCAAGATATGGCATGCATGTTTTATCAGTTCAAACATGAGGGGAGGCCGAGTGGGTGACACTGGCTGGGACAGTGTAAGAGGATGGTGAAGTGCAGAGGAAGACCGGGGGGTCCACACTGCCATAATGATGTGATTTCTGTTGCTGACTACCCTTGGAAGCACCTCTGGGTTTTGTTTTGAAGGATATATACTAATTTGATATAAAATAGGGCCCACAAATGAACTAACGTGAAATAAGACTTTCAGAACACCAGAATCTGGGACTGAGCTTGGGGGTGTTCATTGGTCCAAGTCCTATAAATTCTAGATCATATGCATGTTATGTATAAAAGGTTATCTATAACAAATTGACAAAAGTATATCAATTGCTACATTTACAGTTTCCTTTCTGACCTGAGTACTGACCCATGTCTGACCTCTGCTTCAGGCTAGAGAAGTAATGAGGGTCTTGGTCATGCCCTGCATGTGGGGGGCTTGGGGGCACATGTTAAGCTCGAGGCAGTCAGTCTTGAAGAGGCATTTCCCACCTTACAAGTATATGTCTTTGAGACCCAAATATATCTCCTTTGTGTTTATTTTTTATAACATTGGTGGGGGAGGTTGTTAATGAAACAGATAAAAATAAGTAATGTCAACTTCCCTGCATCAGCCCAGGGCTCAGGCTTTGACCTCCTCACCCACTGCAGGACCAGACATGGCAGTCAGCAGATACATAAATAGCTTCTTTTCCTCGGGATGGGATGGTGCTTCTGCTGAACTTGAGTGCATATGTTGTTTTTCTTCCCTCTGGTCATCTCTTTTTTCCTCCAAAATGCTGTCACTGCATCTGATTGATAAACTGTAGGCAGAAGAGAGCAAGAACTGTACTGAAGCAGGACATCTCTGACAGGATACAGCCCCATGTGGTCTGCAGCTCTGCTGGACTTCTTGTTGTATAAAGTGTCCACTTCTTCCCTTTCTCTTCCCTCCATATTTGAAGCCAAGAGGCTGACTTTAAATCTCCTAAATTGAGGATTTGAGATGCTATGTGTACAGCATTCCACAATTTTGAAAGAAAAACAGAGGCACCATATTTTCCTTTTTTTTTATTTTCTCTTTTTTAGTTCTCCAGTATCTTCTCAGCCCTGATACATATGCTTTCCTTAGCTACCTTTTCACAAAGTACTTTTCCCATAATTTTCATTTCTAATTTTTCAGTATGTTTTTTTCTCTAAATCTTCCTTCCAAATTACAAACACACATCTCAGCTTTCCTAAACACGTGCTCTTTTTCCACCCAGAAATCTCCGTGGACATTTTGTTTTGGAATTTTATGGAATTCTGGTGAGAAAAAACTTATTTTTATTCCAAAATATTACCTTTTTTATTTGGGTTTTACTTTTCTGATTTGCCTATTTCTCACTTCTGATTTTTTCCATTCCCTGCACTCTTGTCTTTTCTTCAAACTGTCTTACTTTTTTCTCCCCCTGCACCAGCATTCTTGCAGTGAGGGAGGAAGAACATGACAGCGAAGGTGGGAATCAGAAAGCTCTTGGGCCAGTGAATGTGTCGCAGACCAAATATGGAAGGAGTTAGCGAGATTTAGGTAAAAGAAAGCTTGATTTAGGGCAAAATTTTCAAAGGTGGTCACATCTTACCGAAAATGTGAAAAATGTTCATCTGCAGTGCTGCAAAAGTACAGGGGCCAGAAAGCAATTACCTTGCATTAGCAGCTGGCAGCTCCTCTGCTGCCTGCTGGGCAGGAGGAAAGCGAGTTGGAAAGCAAGTTGGAAAGCGAGTGGGCAGGCACGAGCAGGCAAGGGGGGCTGCCCTGCTGCAGTCCCCAGCATTTCAGCTGACCAGGCTGGATCTGCAGGCAGAGGGCACTGCACTTTCAGGCGATTTTTTTCAGATTTTTCCACCTAAGGGTGGACTAGATGGATCAGGCAACAAGTTGTCAGATCTGTTGTCCTGTCAAACAGCCCTGTCTTTCTGGGACACTTATCTTCATGTACTGTTGTCAAGATGATTTCCTACAAAGTCCTAAACTTATGTGGACAGTTTCCAGGGAGTTTCTACTATATCACAGTCAGACTTATTAAACAGAGCAAAATGTCATATCATACACAGTATGACAAGACAATTTCATGTTCTTTGTCTAGGAAATGACAATTGGAAAGTGATTCTCAGACCAGAAGGCCCCTTCCCCCATCAATTCACCAGTTTGAGGACAGATGCTTGGAATCAGATTGCAGCTACAGTGCATTAGGGCTCACATTTTCATGGTATCTACAAAGCATGCTGAGCTTCCACAGTTGTGGTTTCTATACTTAAAACAGAAGGTCCTCGTTAATTTTACTGCCCCAAGTATTTTTATACACTGTTAGCAATTAGGAACTGAATTAAAAGTAGGAGAAGGTCTGTTTTCTGTACATTTTGTTATAGAATATTTCCTTAAGATTATATTTTCTTGTATAGCAGTTCTACTGCTTACTCTGGCAAGGCATGGGTGCTTACAGAGAATTGGATGACAGCACTACCAGGCCTCTGAGCTTCCCTTATGCCAACCTTCGCTTATACTTATGTCTGACTATTCTCATCAATGGGACTGTGTGAGTAAGGATGTTTATTCACCTGTTTATTGAGTTGGGGCTTCTGGGCTACATCTAGGTACTGACAAACTTTATCTGAAATTGCTGGGGCTGGCTACAGCATAAGCTAAAAAGGCCATTGCTGCAGGGAACAGATTGCCACATGGAACATGGCTCTCAGCTTTGAATTCTTACTGCTACCAACATATGCACTGATCTGTCAGTGCCACAGAAATCCAGCCTTTGAAATGAGAGTGAGAGGCAGGGCAAGACTCACTTCAGCATATTTGTGCAGCTCTCTGAAACCCTCTGATTAAACATATGACAGACATATAAAATACCTGATCATCATTTATATTATAAAATCTACCTTTTCAGATCTGTGACAAGAAAGTACTTGTTTAGCAATGCAGTCCATATTATTAGTCTATAATCAACAGGAGAGGAAAAAAGGAAAATTACTAACAAATCTTTCTGTTTTGGAGAGCACTTCTGCCTAACTGGGATGCAAAAAGAAAAGACTGATAGAAAAATGCACACAAGTACAGGAGAAGATTGCTTTATGAGCTTTATCAAAATCCTTTCAAGGACAATGAGAGTCTTTCAGTTGGTCCCAATGGGTTTTGGGGCGGGGCAGGATGTAGGAAGGTGCATGCTGACACCATATGATGAGGCCAGACTCCATGGCAGTGTCTTCAAACTGCAGAAATATTCCCTTAGTGAAGGTTGTATTTGTCATCTTATACTAGCTGACTTTGAGTCATCTTGCTAAGCTGAATTGATGACACATCTTTTTGCAATAAACAGGGGTATAGAATATTCTGGAAAACTGTCAGACTCAACACAAGGATGATGGTAATTCCAAAATTGTCAGGAAGGTAAAGTTTTATCTTTATAGCTTTACATAGCAACCAAGTCCCCAGTCCTCCAAACTATGTGCATGTTTAAAATTATGAGTAGCTCTACTGATTTCAGTCAAACTGTGCATGTAGGTAGGTGGCCACATGTTTGCAGCATTGCAAGAAAGGAGACAAGCACAGACTTCTCATTCCATCCGCTTGCTATCCCCCTTCAAAATAATGAAGGTCTGACTGCTCTGACCACAACCCCTGCAACAGGGAAGGTGAACTTGCTCTGATTTCTGTTACCTTCTGAGCAATCCAAGCATGGTAGATGAAGAACACAGATTTGGTGCGCATGACTGCAAGTGTGCAAACATGTAAGAAAGTGATTACGTGGGTTATTTTTCATTTCCAGCTATCCCTTTCTTTTTTGAGGATTTTGAATTAACAACTTGCACCAAGGGGGCTTAAGGGTTGGGCAGAATCAAGAATTTTAAGAGGCAGAGAAGAATTCCTGACAATGCTGTCTAAGGTTGTATCTGCTATAACAAGTATGTGTCCCCATGGCATTTCTTCCCCAGGATATGGGGAGAGGCTGTTTACCTGGCTCCTGTTTGTTTTCAGTCTGCACTCATGTGCCTATGTGGCTGGAATGACCTTGTTTGAATTAACGATTTGCTGAGTATGAATCAAAGGATAATTGTCATTGCTGCCAGTGGTACTAAACAGACCTGAGCTATTAATTCAACACAAATGGGAGAAATGAGTAAACACAAAGTTTACTGGTGTAAGGAAACTACAGGCCTGAGTGGATATTCTGGGTTGGTTGTATTTCAACTTCATTGCTTTGCTTTGATCATCTGAAATTACTACTGTTTTCAGCTGGAATGCAGAAAAAACTAAACCTACACAATGAATTATTTATTCAGATTTTAAAGGGACAGTTACAAACTCTTTTCCTCTGCAACTTGTTTTAGTTAGCCTTTGCTATACACATATAATTTAAATAATTAAAATAATGGGTTTCAATCCTAAGCGTATCTTAAGATTTAGTATGTCCCACAGGAATGTACCTGAAGCAGCTCTTGGTTAGGGAAGAGAGGCTGACTGCATAGTTCTTTTGCAGTCCCTTCTA